>NC_068357.1:119267824-119604101 GCF_020536995.1 Dreissena polymorpha
TTGTTGAGTTATGTTAATAAACAAAAGACCAACTTATTGATAAGTGTGTTAAAGTGAGTCTTTTAGCCTTGTTGCGGCTTTCAAATTATTTATAAAAAGACCAACTTAAACTCGCTTTAACCCACTTCCGTTTATAAAAAGACCCACTTCTGTTGTAAAAGACTCGCTTATGAAACAAAAAGACACACTTAAACACACATAAACCAACTCATAAATAAAAAGACTCACTTTTGACACATAAAAAACCAACTTCTTACAGCAAAAAAACTCGCTTTAACACACATCTACTTTAAAAAAACCAACTTTAAACTCAGTTAAGCACAGTTTAGCTCACATAAAACTCGCTTTTATTAGCAAAAACCAACTTCCGCTCAGAAAAACTTAGAAAAAACACAGTTTTATGTTGGTTTAAGTGTGTTTTGGTATGAAAGTGGGTTAACTTTTTGCAAGGGATTCTCCGTCATTTGCAGTTAACAAGATGACTGAACAACATGGCATCAATGGCAGGGAAGAAGTGATCAGGGGGGGGTAATCACGTGCAAGTCAAGATGGCGACGTCCATGCCAAGACTGGTATGGTTCGCTGTTTTATAGCCTTTACTAGTTTTATTAATTTTTAAATGCCGCTTTATTTCCAGCCATAACAGTAAGAAAGTGATTAGTATTTGTTTTGTATTAATATACGCTTATATCTCGACTTGACTCGCCACGTATTTTCTTAGCGGGAGCTGTAATTTTGTGATCCCGCTAAGAAATTTTGTTGTGAGTAAAGTAGAGATATAGAGCGAATATTAATACGAAATAGACACTAATAAATCTGCATCATAACTATTAGGTGATAACCACCTCTGAGTGATTGTCCCCAACTTATGTAAATCAACTTTTTCAAAATGTGTTGTATTTGGTGAATCATCAAATATATATACCACTTTTGTTAGAATAAGTTTATTAATTGTTTTTTATATAAAAACTCTTCAAAAAAATTGGTCATTACCAACAAACAAAAAATTAAACTAATTTATAATATTTGGCGTCATTGCATTGACTGTATGTTAAGTTTTAAGAGGCTTTCCAACTCTGGAACTTTGTGGACACAAGGCTTTAGTTAAGCCTCTTTATTTTACCTTGTTTATATGAAAGTTTATGGCTTATTAAGAAAATCACAAGTGTGGCCGGGTTGAACCAGTACTTGGGAGTCTTGGAAAAAAAAGTCCAAATCATGCTAGTATTGTCTCGTTTGACACATGATTGACTTTATTTCCAGAAAACCCTGATTGCAAAGCGTAGAGTCTGCTCCGAAAGCATTCGCACACAAGGCACAAACATCAGCTGCAATAATCGTCTCGATATTCTGTCATCGCCATGGTGCACGACCCTCAGTCTATGAACATAGGGAACCTTGGGTGAGTTTTCAAGTCCTGTGCATGCTTTTTGCATGGCACCAATTTAAGAGATGGGTGGTTGAATGTAGATTTAACGTAGTCCGTCCATACGTCTTTCGCTTCAGCTAACGGATTTGTTTGTCTACTGAAACTATTGCGTCTTATGTGATGAAATCAAACATATGTTCCATCATATGAACTTACCTTCCTGTGTAACTTTGTTCACTTTCTTTGACGTAAGTGGAGTTTTGTGACAAAAGAAAAATGTGGGTGCGTCCGTGACCATGGTGACCAACTCTTGTTTCCTACTTCACAAAAGAGATATGAGTTTTCTCATAAAAACTCTTGCCCCAATGCACGTGTTTTGGGCCATCAGCTTATTGTCATTAATAATTAGGTACTATTTTTCCAATGGAAAGAATTATCTGTATCAAATCCCATCCAATAGTAATTGTATATAAAGAGGTTATACTTCACCTATAATATGTATAGTCGATTATTATTTTATCAATAGTCTCAGGACCATTATTTCCTCTCTGGATTCAAATCAGATAAGTTTTAACACCCTACGGCAGGCAGTGCTTGTTAATTTTTTTCATCTTTATCAAAAATATAATGAAAAACTGACTTTTCATTAATGTGTCTTCTTTTTTTCAGACACCCATGGACGAAAGAAAACTGGCCAATCAGAATTACAGCCTGTTGCAGCAGTGGTTACCGTATTTACCCCAGTCAAACCTATGAAGCTCAGAGATATATACTGTTTAAGATGTGCTAGTCTACATACCTCCTGGTATGTTCAGCACTTACTCTCACAGGTTTCAACTTTGAATTTTGTGACGGATGGAAAATAAATGAACTTGTTCAGATCGAAATGGCAGAATGACATATCACAACAAGTCGAGTGGAAAGCCAAAAAGTCATGTCAACAGCCACATTTCTTATGTGACCAGCCAAGTTGTATTCAAAGGACAACACAAGTATATGTTTTATGGGAAATATGATGCTCTCAGTCATTTTATGTTGAAAATTTTGGTAAAATATAGTATGTAAAAATTATTATCGTAAGCACACATATTACACGTCTATCCAATGTCTTTGTCTGTATTATGAAATTTTCACTACAGATTTTGATCCTGATAATGCTACAATTTTATTTTAATATTGTCAAAGCTGTTTTAATGATGCTGGTAACTGTAATGAAACATGTTCATGTTTTCTGTTTTTTACCAGTAATATAGATGTGCTACTTAAAAAAATTCTTCAGAAAGGCTGAGAGTTATGAAATATCGGTATTGTCTGTCTATCAATCTTTCTGAAACAATATAAGTCGATTGGCTCACCCGGGGGTCAGTATTCGATCAAGAATCTTGTTAAGTAGCATAATATTTCATGGGAATACATGTATAAATAAATTCTGGGAAAAATCATTTAATCTACCTAACATTATTGATTCTGTATTTACTACCAGTACTTGGTTGATGTCAATGGCTGCAGTTTGTTAAATGATTAGAGTATGACTCTTGTGTTATTGGGAAAGCTTTTTATGTAAATGAGAATTAAACAAATATGAAAGTATTTTATGAAAAATGGCAAAAGTTATGATTGTTAAATTGTGTTGTTATATCATAGACTTACATGCTGGTAAGTTTTAAAGTTTGTTTTTTGACATAACAGTTTATTATGCCATATATTTGTATATGCGCATTGAGACAACCCTCTTAAATCAGTGAGTACACCTGTATCTTAACCAAGATTTCTGATCACTGAATATAGGTATATTTTGCCATGTATACTGCGAAACAATTGTATGTTCAGTATAAACTGTTTATTTAATGTTGCCATTTTTATAAGATGACTCACTGTTTACATTTATTTGTACAAACAATTGTTCTGAAACAACATTTCTTGTGTAAATGCTCATATACGTATTAAACTGTTTAAATAATGCAGCATGACATATTTTGAAGAGAAAAAGATAGTTAAGGCAATATAAACACCTTGTTATATGCAATGTTTTTCATTGAATGAATTTTAGCAACTATTTAAAATGTATTTTTTTTTACATAAACTAAAGAAAAAATAATACCTTGAAATTTGAAATCAGTCAATTAAAATTAAGGGAGAGTGATGTCATATGCTAACAATTGCCAAGAATTGCAATGGCCTCTATTGGCAATATTAGCGAGTACTATTATTTGCAAAAGATATCTATTTTGTTAGATAATAACTGTGTTTTACAACTCGACATAACAAGTAAATACATTTCTAATTGTTTTGCACTATATACTCGGCTATAGGTGAATGTCTAAAAGGATTTTGTGGAATAAACACTTTAGAAAATATATGCTTGTTTCAGGAAGTAATAGTTTAGGTAAAATGTGATACTTATTGTTACATAAACACCAAGTGTAATAACAAAATGCATCAGTAATGACATTATTTGAAAAATTACATTTGCATGATCACACAATGTGTAAAGTTGTGTAAATGTGACGTTTATGAATTGTGTATATTTCAACAATAATATTATACTTGTATTTAAAGTACTTGATAAGTATTGACGTAGATCTATTGCTATTAGAGAATTGTATCATTTAACTAGTTTTGTTACAGTTTGTGTAACGTTGACCAGTCCACATAGCTGTCAGTGGAGTGAATTCACTGGGGTTCAATTTCCGTAATTCTCCTAGTTTAAAACTTCAGCATACACGTATGTCTTAAATCCAGATTTCCCTAAAATTGTGGTTGTTTATATTGAACTTTTATTGAATGCATGTGACATGTTTGTTCTTTTGTTGAACGACTGAAAATAACTTTATATGTATAAATTGTGTGTCATGTTTAGATATTGTCATGTTTAGATAAATCAAATTGATAAATAGAAAACAAAATAAAAAATTTGCAATAATTTGTATGCATGCTTAGCCCCCAAAAATGTTATCATACAAGCTTATTGGTATTGGACTATGTTTGTACTTTTAAGATGAAATGTTTCAATCATGTGTGATTTTTATCATTTACGTTAAATAAACATTTTCCATTAGTAGATATAGGGTGTATAAACTCTTATGTAGACTTCTTTTTAATTGCTTTTGTAAATATCTTCAATATTTGACATTACTGTTAAGTTTTTTTTTAGCTCACCTGTTTTCGGAAAAAAAAAACGAGGTATTGTCATAGCCAGCTCGTTGTGTCGTCCGACGTCCGCGTCGTGCTAAAACCTTTAAATTTTGCTCTAAAATCAAAGTGCTTCCACCTAAAACTTTGAAACTTCATATGTAGATGCACATTGATGAGTTCTACACGCCACACCTATTTTGGGGTCACTAGGTCAAAGGTCAAGGTTGCGGTGACCTCTTAAAAAAACAAATTTGTACAAGCTTTCATTCATTCAAAACTGCACCCGCAGCCGAGCGTGGCACCCATTATGGGGTGCTCTTGTTATAGTAAACATGTACATGTTTCTCTAAACTGTAAACGGGTGTCTGTTTAAGTTATTGTGATTTGTTAATTTTGTATTGCTAATTAAATGAAATATTGTGTATAGTCTCGCATTGTTGTTGTTATAAGACAAAGCACATTCCATTACTCATGTTTATTTTCATGTTTATTTTCGTCCACTATTTCTATAACCAGTGTTTTGTCTGTAGAAGTTACAATATACTTAATATTGCAGTTGTGCAATGCAGTATGCTTTACTTTCTAAATAAATCAACACCATTTATTGCTTGACATAATTTCATGTATGGGCACTTACCATGACTTTAGGGTGGAATATTCATCTGAAAATTTGGTAGAAAAAGCATTGTTGTGTACTACAGATTCGTTTTAATGTTGGACACTTTATAATGAGACCTTAACCGTTGGTAGCATTTCTTTAAATGGAGAGTAGCTGGTTAAATGATGGATGTAAAAAACTGAACTTTTATTGCATCAAGTATTTTCTCAAATATCACATGACCTATATTTTTGGGCGTAGCTGCTTAACCACTCTGGATCAGCAGACGATTGATCGCTTGAATCTGCCTATGGTCTAATGGTCGCCCTTTTTAACTATTTTCAATATGGCTGCATATTTATAAAAGTCAGAGAAAATGTTTAAATCCCTAAGATGCTTGGGGAAAAAAACAGTGGAAATATAGTATGTAGAACGTTTCCACAGTGTAAAAGTGTTATTTTCAACTGTGTTCAAAGCAATTGAACTGGTATTGGAATTGTTAGTGAAAATGGAATTTAGAAATATATTATCATTCCTAATCGTGTCGAATTATCATCAGCATCATTTTTGAAGAACGCAATATTCAAAACAATTAAAAAAAAATTCATAGTTATGGTGCTTTTGAAATAGTTAACTGACCTTCAGGATTGGAAAGATTCTTACATACAGGTAAAATAAATAATTGAATCTGTACAGAATGTTTATTTCAACAAATACCGGTAGTTATTAATTTTAGATAACTTGCACTGAAAGGCTGAAGCTTACTAAAACACTCAATCCTGTTTCCTCGGTAGAACCAATACTTGTTCCGTGTATAACAGGATCATGCTTATTTGGCCTTAAACCTGGGTCAATTTTGGCTCCAGGATTATTAGCCCCAAGTCAACAATGCTTGTGTAACCCAGCCAGAAAAATCCCCGACCACCATGGGAATCGAACCCAGGACCTCCCGGTTCCAAATCAGGCAGAAACTACTGTGTCGCTTTAAAAGCTAGCTCATATAGCAAGGCAGTATAAGTTCTCCTTATACCGAACCCTTCTACATACACCTCCTCCAAGTGTGAAATTTTTCCAGGAATTTCCTATTGCCATGACATCTGTGGGACGTCTGACACACATGGTGTTTTTGAGCTCACCTGGCGGGGCAGTATTCCTTATATGGCTATAGAGAAACCTTGTGAACACTCTTAAAGTCACAATCTTTGCCCAATAATCATGAAACTTGGTCAAAACATTGGTTTCATTGATATCTCAGACAGGTTCGAAAATGGTCCAGATTGGTGAAAAAACACGACCGCCAGGGGGCGGGGCAGTTTTCTCTATATGTTTACAGTGAAAACATATGAACACTCTAGAAGTCACATTTTTGGTCCAATCTTCCTGAAATTTGGTCAGAACATGTGTTTTCTGGATACGACGGTTGGGTTTGAAATGGTTGCTTAAAAAACATGGTCACCATGATATGGCTATATATGGCTATATATGGCTTTAGTAAAACTTTGTTAACACTCTAGAGGCCACATTTATTGTTCAATCTTCATGAAATTTGGTCAGAAGATTTGTCTCAATGATATCTTGGATGAGTTTGAAAATGGTTACGTTTGCTTGCAAAACATGGCTTCCAAGGGGCAGGGCATTTTTCCTTATATAGCTATATGTTTTTTGTTGGGCGCCAATGTAACCCAGCCAGAAAAATCCCCAACCAATCCTTGTGGTTTGAACAAGGGATTGCCAGGTTCCAAATCAGGCAGACATTATACCACGCTGCCATAAAAGCTAGCTTATATAGCAAGGCAGTATAAGTTCTCCTTACACCAAACCCTGCTACTCTCACATGGTCCTATCTTTACTGATGCATATTCTTTAAAGGTGATTTAGCGAACTCTAACTCAGTGCCAGAAGGGATCAAACAGGGACCATTTTATAGGTAGATGGACACCATATTCAATATGCCAGCAAAACCTTTTGTATAGGTAATCAATAAGTATAATAGTTGATGATTCTGTCCAAAAACTTTGTTTCTTACTTACTAAAACAATGTGAAACTCCTTTTCTTGCTATTTTTCTCTGCATAAAACATGATATATCTACATGCGCATCCAAACAAACACATCAGTTAAACTGTCACTTAATTTACTTAATTACAGTAACTATGTTGCATTTTTATCTTTTCACCACTTAAAGGTCTAAAAAATATCATTTCACATTGTTAAGGTAAATTATAGGCTTAAATTGTAATATGACACCACTCATGTAATATGGTTTATAAACGTTATGGCAAGATGATTTATGCCTAATATGGTCTACTTGTGATAGGCATTATGCATTTTGTATTGCTGTACTTCAAAACTATAGCTTCCTATACAGTTCAATACAATGTTCAAATATTGAACTGCACTGTGCGAAGTCAGAATAAGATATCAATCTTGGAATAATCTGTTCAATAATGTATAATATGCTATTTTAATTTTTAAGTGTAATAGACACGTGCATATAAAACCTATGCTACATCAAAATGTAATCTTTAATATGATTTTTTAATAGTCAAAAAAATGAAACCGTGTCTATGCTTGCATGAACACAGTTTATAAATTCAGTCGAATGATAAAATATGCCATTACAAATACTATTAATTAAAAAGTCATGGAAAATAGCTTGTTGTACTTCTTGTAATAATAGAATGACTATTACAATAATACATTCTGTATAGGAAATTAACAGTTTTGTCTGAGAAAATCAACAAAATGATGCCCATTCAAAATTTGATCTATTAATTCAATTTTTCATAAATTATAGTTCACAAATATACAATTACTTCAAATCCTTTCACAAAAAACTGAAAAAATGCACAATTTGTTTTTGTTATTGATTCTTTATTAATTTATACATTTATCCTCATAATCTTGTTGCATCTTCAATTGAAATGTACAAATGTAAATCTCTGTTTAAACACTATTAATATAAATATTTAGGCTGACTCAGTAAAATAGTAATCCATGATTTATAAAGTACTTACAGACAAGCAATTAGCTTATACAGATATATAGATGTCTACGTCTCTAGCTAATGTGATGTAAATTTGGTTCCAATAGAAAAAACTCAAATCAGACCATAGATCTATCAGTAAACTTAATTTGATTGACCATTAATAAAAATATATTATGATATATGATTATATACTTGTAAAACTAGTAATAAACATATGTATGTTTCTACTGCATAATTTAGGATTTTTTATTTTAAGACACAGTATACTGAGAAGCTTAAACAGTATCAAATTGTAACAGTCAATATTGAAAATATCAACCGTTGTATTATTTTCTTTGTAAGCCAATGTCATATTTGATATACAATGTATTTTGAACTGGAAGTGTTATTTATATTAACTGATAACATTTCTTGGTCAGCCAGAATTGTCAAATCCAGTGGTCTTTTTCTTGGTCAGCCAGAATTGTCAAATCCAGTGGTCTTTTTACACTGTAGTTTTCTCTCTGAATGGGTTTGTGCTGAGAATGAGCCACACAAAGTATAATTGGGGAGATGAGCAGAGGTGTAGCGAGGGAAGGGCAGGGGATGGGGGCAATTAGCCCCAGACGCCATCATGAGAGGGCGCCCGAAGAGGATTCATTGTATTTGTGTTTGACTTCCACCAGTCTTCCAGATAGAGCGAATGGGGACCAGACAATGAAGAACCAGTTCTGAGCTTACCGGTGGCCTCTTTCTGGAAATACGACAGCGATGCACGCGTTCTGAGACAAAGCCAGACAAAGACGCGCATTTTAGAGAGGTGCTTTTTCTTAGTTTTCTAAAGCAATTGTGAAACATTATCTGGGCCCACGCGTAAGAAGAACATTTGTGAGTAAGGCTCACTTGAATGAAAGCATTGCCGAAGTGTATTGTTCATGCAAAGATAGCAGATTCTAGCCACAAAAACATACAGTTCTTTAGTATTTCTACCATCATTAGTCATCGAGGGAAATACTGATCCGAAGTTAAATAACAATTCAAACAGGCGTGATGAAGTGACGTATTGAAACAAAAATTTAAAAAAAAGAGCATTGCCGAATTGTATTGTGCATGATTGAATCATGTAAAGTTAGCAAATTCTAGCCACAAAACATACAGTTCTTTAGTATTTCTACCATCATAAGTCATCGAGTGGAATACTGATCCGAAGGTAAATAACAATTCAACCAGGCGTGACAAAGTGACGTATTGAAACGAAAATTTATGACCTTGACCTTGAATTTAGAGGATGACCTTTCACAGACGAGCACGGGAATAGATAGCGACACATTGTTTAGTCAAGGGTTATAATGCTTTTATACGGTGAAATGAACATTACGCAAATAGTGTTTTTTGTTTCCACTAGTTACCAACCAAACTAGTCCACCAAACTTAATTGTAGGTGCCGGTACTTGGTATTCCAGATTAAACCGCTGTATTTTTTCAATAAAGGTTTTCATATAAAGAAATAATGTAACAAAATGATTTAAAACATCTCTGTCATTGAACAATTTTATTGAAGTCGGGACAAAAATTCCTTAAAAATAACAAAACAAAAGCCGACCTACGTACACAAATTGTTAAACGATTTTAGCCCGGGGGGGGGGGGGGGGGGGGGGGGTAACTACCCAGATTTTAAGGTAGAGGTGTCTCACTGAGACTTCCGAAATGTGACCCATTTTTGTACAAGATGTCTGAAAAAGCAGACCCATTTGTATACAATACCTTTGAAAAAGCGGACCCATTTCAATACAAGAAAAGCGAAGTACTGGCTAACAGAACATCTAGGCCAAAGTTTCACTAAAAGGCAAATTCCAGTTTTTTTCCGAAAATGTTGGGAAGATGTCACAAAGATTGAGAACGTGATCCATTGGTTCAAACGTTGTTGACTGTTCCCGTTAAGTCCAGGAAATGTTGACCAGTCAAAACTGCATCCATCTGAGGTACATTCTCTCGCCACTGCCCATTCCATTAGCGACACCGTTGCCACTAGTAAATCAGCGATCACCGAACGCGGCGATTGCGACTCAAACGCAGCTATAGCCTCCCCAATCGTTACTTCAGAGAAAACCAATGGAAGCGATACAGACGGCGTGGCGAAGTCCTGCGCCCCGAAGCTTATCGACCAACCTGGGCGATCTGTACAGCCTAATAGTGAGGCCGTCTTACCGTCAACCAGCAAACTGCATTCTTCGACAGGAAATGAAAATATGCACACAATCCCGTCCGTCAAAATTGTACAAACCGATAAAAACAGTCAAGTTTCTGCATCTTTCTCGCTACTGAAATTTACTGTTTTATACCCATTTATATACAATAATGAAATTTATCATATCCATTTTGATACTGATACTTTCAAATCTATATGCATTTATATACAAGCAAATTTCGTTATGCATTAATATACAAGCAAATTTCTGATTTCAATACCCATATCTATACTTAAATGCTCAAAACCATACCCATATCTATGATTGTAGTCGAAAAACACACCCCATATTTTCCTACATACCCGTATATAGGAAGTTAACCGCCCCCACCCCCACACCCAGGGATCTTAGTATTAACGAACATAATATAAAAGTGTTGCCTTAGAGTGTATGATAGCGGGAACCAGTAAAAACTATATTCGATCGATGTTGCAGCGCTTCATAATTTTCAGGTTTTTAAATCGTCAAAAGATGCCTATACTGGATATTTAAGAGCATGGTAAATGATCAGTATGACTGTTTTCTGACAAATATCATAACTACAACGAAAATGAAACACTTGTTTTTTAATTTTGTCAATTTTCCAGAACGTGAAAATGTCCATTTAAGAAAGTATGTTTTGTAAAGAATAAGTAGATAGGTGGTTTAGGTTCAGTCTATTGAACGTATTATATAAAGAAGAGATCGGCGATTTAATGCGGCCGTATTTTGTAAGAATGTGCTCAATCTTCAAGTGAAGAATCCATGTGTGTGTTTTATGTGTGATATTATTTCCTCTATTTAAGCCTACGGGTTAAGTAGCTCACATATTGCCGTAATAAAGTGGCGATGTTTTCGCATTTACATTGAAAGATAACGTAATTTCTTTGATTTAGCAAATTGTTTTGGCAATGATATTGAATGCAAAGAACTGTTCAACCAGATTGAGGACTGAACAATGTAACTTACTACGAGAGGTAATATGCCTTACCATCGACACCTTTGAAACGTTTTTCTTTCATTGAGTCGTATGGTAATGTTGTCTTTCCAATTTGCGCATTGCGCTGCAAATTATTTTAACCATTTCAGTATCAATAGCCAGTTGTGAGCGTTACTTTGGCAAACTTAAGCCAATTCTCTCATATCTCAGGGCATCGGTGGGACAGATCGCCTCTGTGATATTGCACTTAAACTAAGGAAACAGTTGAACAATAGATTTTGATGCTATCATTGCCAAATTTGAGGGCATGGGGCCGAAAAAAATCAATTAAGTATGATGAATTTTATTAATGGGCGCATTGGGTGGCTGTTGAAAAAAAGACTTAATATCATCATTGTTGTCGTTGTAAAAGTATACATTTAGTTTTCTCCAAATTATCTTCATATCGTGTCGCTTGTGTTCGCCTTTTGTCCATCGTGCGTCGTCCGTTGTGCGTCGTAAACCTTTGCCTTGTTTGGTGATAGTGTTATTATGTTATCGACTATTGTGCTCTTATTTTTCAATGGCACCGCATGCTGTATTCCAATGATTCACGAGGAGATGGGTGGTGCGCACAATTTATAGATTGTACACGGGCGCCGAATACTGTCGCTACGCCTCTGGAGATGAGGTGTCAGTCTTTCATAATCTAGTATACCTGTTAAAAGTGAATTTGCATTTAATACTCCGGGGAAGGTAGTTATCAGCCATGCATGTAGGGGGGTACACAATTAAAATTGTATGCTTTTGGCTTATTTAGTACTGCATATGTACAGCGGTATAAATAGTTAAGGACCACGAAAGGACGAGAACATAGAATTATAGTCTGTATTGCATAGATAGTTTATCTTCTGAAATCGTTTCGCTTCCTTAAACTGAACAAATATTTAGTGTTTACATCGCAAAACGCAATGTATCCAGTTTCACTTTCGGTTTGGTTGGTTTGTAAACACCGTAAATTCATTTTCAAAAGTGGACAATATCGTTTTAAAATAAAGTTAGAAATGTAAATCATATGGACAACACACATGAACATAGATAGTGCTCTTTATATCAAAGTAGAAAGTTTGGCTCTAGTTCAACGCGCGTCGTACACAGCCTTATAACAATAGACTGATAACCTTTTGTATAGTAAAGTAGTAATACAAGCCAAAATTTACAAAAGTAACAAAAGCTGTATAGCGACAATTATTATTAACAGGCACATAGCTTTATATGCACTGTATAGAGACAACTATTGTAACCACACACGTAGCTCTATATGCACTGTATACATAGCGACAACTATTGCAACCACGTTCGTAGCTCTATATGTTCTGTATACATAGCGACAACTATTTCAACCACGTACGTTGCTCTATATGTTCTGTACCGGTATATCGACAACTATTGTAACTACGCACGTACCTCTTTATGCTCTGTATACATAGCGACAACTATTTCAACCACGTACGTAGCTCTATATGCTCTGTATATCGACAACTATTTTAACCACGCACGTAGCGTTATATGCTCTGTATAGTGACAACTATTGTTACCAAACACGAAGCTCTATATGCTCTGTCTTGTGACAACTAGTGTAACCACGCACGTAGCTTTATATGCTCTGTATAGCGACAACTATTGTTACCAAACACGAAGCTCTATATGCTCTGTCTTGTGACAACTAGTGTAACCACGCACGTAGCTTTATATGCTCTGTATAGCGACATGGTTACTAGGCTAACCACGCACGTAGCGTTATATGCTCTGTATAGTGACAACTACTGTAACCACGCACGTAGTTCTATATGTTTTGTATAGCCACAATTAGTGTAACCACGCAAGTAGCTCTATATGCTCTGTATAGTGACAACTAGTGTAACCACGCACGCAGCTCTATATGCTCTGCATAGCGACACTTAGTGTAACCACGCGCGTAGCTAACCCTATGCTCTGCATAGCGACACTTAGTGTAACCACGCGCGTAGCTAACCCTATGCTCTGCATAGCGACACTTAGTGTAACCACGCACGTAGCTAACCCTATGCTCTGTATAGTGGCAACTAGTGTAACCACGCACGTAGCTAACCCTATGCTCTGTATAGCGACACTTAGTGTAACCACGCACGTAGCTAACCCTATGCTCTGTATAGCGACACTTAGTGTAACCAAGCACGTAGCTAACCCGATGCTCTGTATAGCGACACTTAGTGTAACCACGCACGTAGCTAACCCTATGCTCTGTATAGCGACACTTAGTGTAACCACGCGAGTAGCTCTATATGCTCTGTATAGCGACAATTAGTGTAATTAAACTTGTAGCTCCGGACGCTCTTAATAGTGACAACTATGGTAACCACGCACGCTGCCTCTATATGCTCTGTATATTGACAACTATTGTAACCACACACGTAGCTCTATATGCTCTGTATAGTGACAACTATTGTAACCACACACGTAGTTCTATATGCTCTGTATAGTGACAACTATTGTAACCACACACGTAGCTCTATATGCTCTGTATAGTGACAACTATTGTAACCACACACGTAGCTCTATATGCTCTGTATAGTGACAACTATTGTAACCACGCACGTAGCTCTATATGCTCTGTATAGTGACAACTATGGTAACCACGCACGTAGCTCTATATGCTATCTATAGTGACAACTATTGTAACCACGCACGTAGCTCTATATGCTCTGTATAGTGACAACTATTTTAACCACGCACGTACCTCTATATGTTCTGTATAGTGACAACTATTGTTTCCACGTACGTAGCTCTATATGCTCTGAATAGTGACAACTATTTTAACCACGCACGTACCTCTATATGTTCTGTATAGTGACAACTAAGCTCTAGACGCCCTTGATCGGAAACAACTTTTACCACGCTGGTTCAACCGACACTACCACTTTGTTATTAACAATGTAAAAACTAAGAACTCTATGGCACAAAGTTCAATTTCACTCTATGTAAGGCAAGGAGAATGCGACAATACGATGTATATGTGTGCTCTGAGCGTAAACATGTTAAATAAAACGTTCATGGTCATATTATGTTTACGTAATCGGATTATGCTCCATTTATCATCTTTTTATTACTCACATGGAACAAATACTTATTTTGCAACAAAAATCATCATTTATATGTCATCCACTGATAAATCCAATGATAATTTTACAAATCAATTTTAAGCTTCTCAAGCTGGGTGCCCGTTTCGGAAATAAAAACATTTGAGCGATACATTAACAATTAAAAGAAGACATTTTGACATTTTGTTACTCTATTAATTTACAGACCAAGAATGGTCCTGGTAGGAACTGAGTTATTGTAAAGTCCATAATTGATCGTCTTTTGTGCTCATTAAATACACTTCAAAGAGATGTTGATTAAGAATTAATATTAAAAAATATTTTAGTAAACTAAGGTCTTAATAACAGCTGTTTAAAACAGAATGGTTTGAGTCTCCTGTAGAGATACGATACGTTTTACATGTGCCACTTGTTAGCGTCTATGTAACCAACAGCATGGTGTATGTTGGCCTGTGATCCCCAGACAGGGGTCACACTTATTGACTTCTGTTTTCACAGTTAATCAAGTTGTATACTTATCTCAATAAGTGCTTGTTCCAGTGATATCTGTGTATTTAACATTGCTTGCGTAAGAATACTCGGAAGGTATTTGTCTTCAAAAGAATACCTTAATTTTAAAGTATAGTAGACTCGCAATCTGGGGTAACTGGGCTGAATGAATGAGTGTAAACTGCCGTCACAGATCAACCCGTGCAGTCCGCATAGGCTTAGCAGGAATGAAACTTTTCACTTTAAGGAATGTTTCGTTTAAAGAAGGTCTCTTTTAAACGAAAATCCACTCTAGGCAGAAAGTGTCGCCCGTGATAAGCCTTTGCGGACAGAGCATGCATTATGCCCGGTTTTACCAGAACGAGACTCATTGACACTTATCAATATGTTTTTTTATTATAGTAAGTGAAAACATCATTGATAATGACAAATAATGTCAAATCAAATTAAATAACAGAAATCAACAACTATTGTACCAGATGCAAAAACCTGTCCATATACTGATAGATCTGCGTTTACATGTTTTAATATAATACAATAATTATGTATGCATTTGGAATAGTGTACAAATAATCCAAAAACATAAGTAAATTCTAACACGCATTGCTTTCGCCGTTGAAGATCGTTCCAGATGTGTTTAATATTATCAATTTTAATTTATGATCATTCATAAACGTAACAATTCCTTTTAACAATCGAGAAGAATGCAAACATGTTTTTGATCTGCTGAACATTTTTATATTGAATAAACCTGTACACGCTTTACAATCGCAATATGCTTAGACAAGAGTATTATTTCTTTTATGAATCATTTTGGGAAAATAGTCAGTTCGCTTCTTTGAAGAATTAAAGGGAGAGAACAGCTGCTGGAGTGACTTCCAAACATAGCCAAGTAGTCCCCCCGGCATGGTAATGCTCTTACAATAAAGCTAACTTCTTGAATTTGGTATCCTTACATATTCATCGAGATTGCTCTATTTGAGTATGTAAGAAGATCATTAATTTATAAAACATTTCAATAAAATGTGTACCTTTCTCATATTTTATAATTCAAATTCTAAGAAAGTAATGGAATATAGTTCATTAACATACATAAATTATAAAGCAAATAAAGATAAACTACCGTTGCACTGTTTTACTTAAATCAATTTATTACATAACATGTAGAACCATCATCAAATAAAGCATGTAAAAAAATACTGGTTTAAAAAAACATTGCAGATCATGTAAATATTCCAGGGTATATCTAAACTTGTTATTAAATAACCTTCACGTGACGTGTGTGGGTATTCCGAAAATACAAAGGTCTTTACGCAGCCGATGCTGTATTATGTGAGAACCCGGCGTGTGTCCAAGCACTCAAACCCAATCAGCTTACTATGCTTACAAAAGGCGGGGCGAATTTTGCTTAATTGCTGCAATTTCCATTTATTTAGTTGGCACTGAAAGACTTTCATTTATATGGGTGACATGTAGATCGCTGTTATCTGTCAAATTCTTCACGTAATGTTTAAGGCCGACTTTGCTGTATTTTTTTAAATAAATCCTTTCAGTTATGCCTTTGCTTAAGACACAATTATTTCTTTATTGAATGTTTTTATTCGAAGATAATTATAAAGGTCATTTCCGTAGCCTGAAGTAAACTTTATGATTTTAGCGTTAATAATTCCGCAGATGTTAATTAGCAAAATTTTAAAGATTTATGACCGAGATATACAATTTCTTTGAAAATCAGATATCTACCTTTGAAAAAGACATTATTATTTCTTTATAAAAAAATATATATAGTTCCAGATATACCCATTAAGAAAATGTATAGGATTCAATAACGAGACAGATTTTTTTTATTGAATAGTACATATCTTTGTTTTCTAAAGATTTATTATTTCTTTATTATTATTTCTTTTTAAAGTATCGATTTCATGTAGAGGCAAACCATTCTTATTAAAAAGTATATGGTTTAGTCTAAAACTGCGTTGTCTTTATTAATATATTTTATGTGAAAATTGCTTTCAAACAAACATCTCTAGCCGGAAAATAATTTTGTGATTTTAAATTTACTAGTCTAGGGGATCATTTATTAGCGAAAATGTGTGAGATGTAAGAACATGGCAGTTTTTTTATGAAAAGTGAATATCTGCTTTTGCTTTTAACTTTATTTTTATTTTATCATTTAATTACCATTCTTATGCTAGTATCAAAGTCTGTACCCTGAATTAACTCTGTTCATTTGTCTTGTTCTAAATATTTACTTAAACAATGGTTTCACACCTATGACAACAACTTTACATTCCAGAAAACGTAATGGACGCCTATTCTTACACAAACAATTGAAGGTGTTAGACAACGACGGACGAACAAACACAGAATTCATAGGTTGCATATTTTGTTTATTTCACAGTTACTTTTTGTACAAGTATAAATCATGTGTGAAACATTATCTAAAGTTGTTACAAATAGAAAGCTATACATGCAAATGAATAGTATTCGGTGCTGTGTAGCAGTATGCGTGATTGTGCCAATACATGTTTCCCCACTAAACGTAAAAGGCGTCATTTGAAACCGTTCTAGACAAAGGAGCTCACGGAACTACATGCGCATAATTATGAGCTCGTCACGTGCCGCGTGGTGCAGCGCTGGTAGACCACGGGGCGCACAGCACAAGGAATATCGTGAGTATAAAGCGGTTAAAGCACATTTCCGGAGGGCCATGCGGCGGTGCGGTGAACAATTTATGACAGAACTTGACCATAAACTCGAATATGACTCTGTACATGACAGTGTGAGTTTCTGGTGGACAGTAAACTTAAGGAAACGGGGATCCGGTGCCGACATAGGAGGTGGCATCAACTTCGATGGGAATATGTACAGAAGCCGGGAGGAAATAACGGAGCAGTGGGCGAAATACTTTAAAGACCTGTACACCCCTTCAAGCTCACCGGACTTCGATTCACACTGGGAGTATGTTGTCAGACAGGAAGTGGGTGGAGCAGACCTGACAAACTTAAGGAAGGTGAGATTATTACACTGTTTAAAGGCGGGAGAAGGGGCGAGACCAGCCTTATAATAACCGAGCAATTACACTATCGTCAACGCTGCTAAAGCTTTATGAATCGATTTTATTAAGCCGGTGCAAGGACGGTATACTCGCTTCTATCAGGGATCAAGTGTATATCTATGTTTTCTGGACGCTCGTCAGGCCTTTGACAGGGTATGGCACGATAGACTATTTCACAAACTTTTATCAATTTCCGGTGTTTATGATCCTGATCCAGTCATTGATACTAACACCCTTCTCGCACTTCGTGAAATGTATCGCAACTCAACAAGCCGCGTTCGCCATCGAGGATTGATCTCGGAACCACTATCGATCGGGCAAGAAACCCGTCAGGGAGGCAAAAGCATGTGTTTTCCAATGCATCGACAAAAACGTTACAAACGCTATTGATTTACCTATCAAGAAACAAAACGAAATATTCATATGTTGTGTTTCGTTTGTTTAAATAGCATGAATGCTATCTTTTTCAATATACCACATTTTATTTGCTGTCTCATTTATCTGTTTACCAGTCCCATTAAGCTGGGACAAAGTCTAGAGTGTTAGATTGAGTTCATTTATCAATGTTGGTCCATGCGTTGTAGGTTTAGACCGTTAACTTTACAAGGTCATTTGTGTATGACAGGTTCACACCGAAGAGCGGCGCTTCTGGTTCCGGTGGCGCTTTCGCCGCTCCCGGACGAGCACCATTGGTCTGTTGTCCCTCCGGAAGCACTCGAAACGGACCTCATGCCCGGACGCGCAGCAAACGGCGCTTCCTCCCGGATATGACCGACAGTCCGGTATTCACGCTGAGCAAACCTCGCAGTCGCACTGCGATCCGCCGGCTCCGGCTTCAACGGCTCGACGTGGAACACTGAGAAATCATTTGAAACATTAGATGAGAAGTGCGTTTGACCAGCGCGACGATAGCGCGGAAAGGCTTGTGTCCCCCAGCTCCAGGTTGTATGGGCGAGTAGGACATCAGGCGCGTGTGCATAATCATTTGTAAGGGGAGGGGTAGGAGGCGAGTAGTGGGCGACTAAGAAACCAGACGCGGTGACGTTATTATGTGTCAGAGGAGGTAGCGTGGGTAATATTGGGCGCGAAGTTAACGAGACGCGGTGACATGATTCTGTGTTAGATGAAGTGGCGTTGGGAATAGAGGCGAGTAGGGGGCGAGTGGGACACCAGATGCGGAGACAATATTCTATTCAAGAGGAGGGAGCGGGTTTTTTACATAAAAGGGAGTGAAAGTTACAGATAGCACATTGTAGTTGTTGAATCTTAAAATTAAAATACACTAATGAAAAGAATGCGCTTAACGCAACATTAAAAATGTTGCACTAAAGAACAGGCATATGTGTTAACAATTAATTGTTGTAAAACAGCATAATGCAGCAAATATACCTTCTTGAATTATTCGATGGTTTAGCCAGGTACTTTTTTCGACAATATAAAGAGGATGTTTTCGTCTTCCATACCTTTCTAATGATGCACATAATTACTGTTATCGCTAATTCAAGATATTTAAAATTTATTGTAGACAAGATAATTAGTTATATGGCTTCTTAGTTAGCCCATTAAACATATTAAGCTGTATCACATTAAGCGAGGTCAATAAGAAGCCGTGTCATGAATTTATTTAATCGAGTACCTTTATTTCTCCAGCATACAACGCAATAACATGACAAACATTAACCTTATTGTTTTAACGTTGCCGACTGCACGTGAAAAGCCTCGAAGCTTATATGGAAAATTATCTCACCTTACATAATACTCTTTATTTCTTTGCAAAGCATGTTGACAATGTTTTTGTATGTCCACCACCATTATAGTGGGGGACATATTATTTTTGCCCTGTCTGTTGGTTTGTTGGTTTGTTGCTTTGTTTGTTTGTGTGTTTGCGTCAAACTTTAACATTTGCCATAACTTTTGCAATATTGAAGATAGTAACTTGATATTTGGCATGCATGTGTATCTCATGGAGCTGCACATTTTGAGTGGTCAAAGGTCAAGGTTAATGTCATCCTTCAAGGTCAAAGGTCAAATATATAGCTTCAAAGCGGCGCAGAAGGGGACATAGTGTTTCAGACAAACACATATATTGCTCTATATAAGGTCCGTAGCTTTTCACACGCAGTCAGTAGCATTGAACAGGGTGCAAATTAAAGTGGGTTTTCAGGGAGTTACACACGGGCTGGACATAATGCAAACACACCGTTAGGAATTTTTGTTTTAATATCTTAAGTTATTGCAATACATTTGTAAAAATATTTCGTGCATAAAAGATTTCTTAAGGTATAAGAATAAGTCCTTGAATACGCTTGAAATCGGTAACAACATTTCAAGTTGCGTGCAGCATAACCGTGCAGTACACAACGACTTTTTTTAGGAGCACGCTTATCAAATAAAGTAATTTTTATGTTTTTCCCATTGCCATAAGCAGCATAAAAATATTTATTTTAAGCACTAGTCGAAATTCTTAAGAAAACATATTTTAAAAAGTTATTTGAAAAAATCACCACCGGTGTGTTTTCATTAATTAACGTTTAATTGGGAATCCATCAAAGTCACGTGATCCTGCACCCGGTTGAATGACGCCTTCAAACACAATATACCTTACTTTCGTCCTGTTTTAAAGATTTTGCGGGAGAATGCAGTTGACTCGATAAGATAAATTCATTTCACGCAATTTTACTTACCCCGCACGCTGTGATACAGGAAAGTAAACGAGAGTGAATTTTACTAACCCTATTACATCGTACGCAGCGAATAAGGAGCCGTTAATACACGGTCAGCTTATGATCTCATATTTGCAATTAAAAACATGTATTCTGTTAAAGGTAAAATAGAATGTATCTGAGAACAACAATATGCATGAATTCATCTCTGCGTGTATAACCTATGATTTAAATTCAGGTTATATATAACCTGTTCAAACGAGATATGAAACTGCGTGCTATTGTTTTAGAACATATACATACTTATCACTTTACATTATAGTGTGGCAAGTGTAGACATTATTAATGAACACGTAACTGACTGTAATAATGTGTTTTTTTATGTTTTGTATTTATATACCAGTATATTAGATGCATAAAAATATATCCGTGGATTAACAAGTTCATACTCCTGTTGCAATGGTTATTTGTGTACACTTTCCCAACATTCAAACATTAAATTGGCCTCTTTCTCGGAAAACTGGGTTTAATGCATGTGCGTACAGTTTCGTCCCGGGTTAGCCTGTTCAGTGCATACAGGCATATCTTATTGTCGTTTCAAGGAAGTCCATTCTTAGCGAAAATCCAGGTTAGGCGGAAAATGTCCCAGATTAGCCATTGCATACGAACAAGCATTAAGCCCAGTTTTCCCAGACCGAGGCTTAAATAAATACTTCCTGTGCATGTCTATTATTTGAACTGCGACTTAATGATACACCTTACGCGAAAATACTGAATATGACATATAAACAGAAGGCATAGTTATATGTTCTGTGAGAAAATCCGTTGACTACAATCGGTGGAACACTATGTAACTAGTCGACACCTGGTCACAGTCAGTTGAGACAGGAACCTTGTTGAAACATTGAGCTACGACCTGGGAAAACTGGGCTTAATGCATATGCTTAAAGTTTCGTATCGAATTAGCCTGTGTAGTCTACACAGATTTATCAGAGACGCCACTTAATGCTTTTATGCAATTTTGCATTTAAAGGCAGTCTTTTATAAAAGACAAGTTTGTGTTAGCGCAAAGTGTCGTCCCTGATAAGCCTGTGCGAACTGCACAGTCTAATTTGGGACGGCAATTAACGAACATGCATAACGGCCTTTTTTCCAGAACGAGGCTCCATTTTGTAATATACACGCAACATGTCACCTAAGTATTAATTGCAGATTATAACATGCACATGGGCAATAATCAATTAATAACCCGCGTTAATAATGATCAACGGTAAATCGTCTTTAATTTTCCATAAAGATCCGTAAATGCTGGAAATCAACGAATTTAAAGTTAAACATAACACAATCCGTGTTCCTTGTAACACTAGCAAAACTTCAATGCTAGATTTGGTCTGGTAAAATTGATTTAACGAGAAACAAAATGCTCGTTTTTATGTTTTGTGGGCCGATATACCAATTTAAATTTCCCGCGACAATATCCGAACATTTACGAGCGAATGCAAGAATGGCTTTGGGAAGCTTTGAAAGCATGACGTATTTCTTGTAATAATCATTATGTAATGAAAGATACAAACATGCTAAAATCAAAGAATACTTCTTAAAATAAAGTTTAACCATAACAAATACATGATCCTAATAGTAATAACCAACATTTCAACGCTAAAAAAACTACATCATTTCAACGTTATATTTTGTCGTATAACGTTGATTTAATAAGAAACGAAATGCTCGGTTGTATTTTAAGGGGGGGCGGAAAACTACAACGGGCGAGGCATGGTATGGTATTGCGCAAGGGGGGTTAGAGGGTTAGGGTTAGGGTTTGGGTTAGTGTTAGGGGTCGGGTTAGGGTTTGGGTTAGCTTAAACCCAACCCTAACCCTAACCCGACCCCTAACCGTAACCCTTACCCTAACCCTTTTTTGGGGTTATCACCCCTGACCATGCCTCGCCCGTTGTAGTTTTCCGCCTCCCGTATTTTAAACGCAGCTGAATTTCGGAATTTGATGACGGCAGTTGCAGATTTATGTACACATTAAGCAAAACGAATGATTCCGATCCAGATAAGAGATCCTCCGTAAAACGGAAGAACTTGACATTGTGATACGCTTTTTAGATCCTGAAAAGTTACATAATGTTTGCACTCTAATATTTTTACACCAATGTTTCTTGTACAGGGTTTTCCTAATGTATAGCGCTTTTCGTTGTGGTCAGTTTGTATATAGCATTATCGTATTGGGCAGTGTGTACTGATCTTTAATATTTCCGTCTTCGAAAAGAATTCCCAATATGGCTAACGCTCTTTCCGAAGAGCACAGACGATAAGGGTATTGTTACGTCGCTTCAATATACGACTTCTGAGCAATCTTTAAAGGACATATTATTATGGTGTAAGTCCTATTAGTTCAGAATCATGAGCAGTGTGCTGACCATCTTAAGCAATAAGTTCAATGATCGTCCCAAGCAATACCATAATCTTGAATATTAAAAGATACACATTTAAAAATGAGTGTTCCTGAAAAAAAGAAACTTGACAAAAACTTTAATCAACAACATATAAATGTTAAATAAAATAATATTAGATGCCGGTATATGAATAAAATAATTATGTGAATAACTTACACGTATACAGATGAGCCGCTACTTAGTTGAGGGTAGTTGCAAGGAAGGCTACTTAGTTGAGTGTAGTTGCAAGGAAGGCTGCTTAGTTGAGGGTAGTTGCAAGGGAGGCTTCTTAGTTGAGGGTAGTTGCAAGGAAGACAACTTAGATGAAGGTAGTTGCAAGGCAGTCTACTTAGATGAGGGTAGTTGCAAGGAAGGCTACTTAGTTGAGGGTAGTTGCAAGGAAGGCTACTTAGTTGAGGGTAGTTGCAAGGACGGCTATTTAGTTGAGGGTAGTTGCAAGGAAGGCTACTTAGATGAGGGTAGTTGCAAGGAAGGCTACTTAGTTGAGGGTAGTTGCGAGGGAGGCTACTTAGATGAAGGTAGTTGCAAGGAAGGCTACTTAGTTGAGGGTAGTTGCAAGGGAGGCTACTTAGATGAGGGTAGTTGCAAGGAAGGCTACTTAGTTGAGGGTAGTTGCAAGGGAGGATACTGTGTCCAAAAAATCGATTAAATTGAGCATGGCTCTGGGACCACCAGGCTTAATGCATTGTGTGATAAGTGTCGTCCCTGGACTGCTCAGGCTTAATGCATTGTGTGTTTAGTGTCGTCACAGGGCTGCAGGCTTAATGCATTGTGTGATAAGTGTCGTCCCAGGACTGCACAGGCTTAATGCATTGTGTGTTTAGTGTCGTCACAGGGCTGCAGGCTTAATGCATAGTGTGTTTAGTGTCGTCCCAGGGCTGCACAGGCTTAATGCATTGTGTGTTTAGTGTCGTCACAGGACTGCACAGGCTTAATGCATTGTGTGTTTAGTGTCGTCCCAGGGCTGCACAGGCTTAATGCATTGTGTGTTTAGTGTCGTCACAGGACTGCTCAGGTTATTCAGGAAATATGCTTTCTGCACGGATAAGATTTTTTGTTTAAACAAAAAAATCATGAAAGCGGTAAATGTCATCCCTGTTAAGACTGTGCAAAGTGCACATGCTAATTTGGGCCGACACTTAATGCACTTGCATCTAGCCAAATTATCCCAGAGCCCTGCTTAAGTCTAAAGCTGGATGGTGATTTCTTTCCCTTATTAAGGATATTATTTGTTGACTGGGCATTGTTTTGTTTTGTTTTGTATTTTGTGCATCATACCAAGCCACCACAGGTGTTTGGCGCGTAACCGAGTCACTAAAACACTCTCAATAAGTCATAAAATAACATTGTTTATCACCATGACAAAAAGAAATTGTGATGAATTATATATGATCGCATATATTATATCATATTTTTGTATGTTCATGTTGTCAAAGTGATTGATAGTGTTTTAGTGAATAGGCCACGCACCAAACACCTGTGCGAGCGGCTTGAAACTTGCCAATATTGTTCATGAACATTCAATTTATTGCTTTAGCTTATATATATTAACCTAAATCTTACATGAACTGAAGGCAGTGTCAGTTATTCCGTAATATATGTGAAGTTTTTTTGTAAGGAAGTCTCTTAGCAACATCCTGTATTTAGGAAAGTGTCGTCCCTAAATAGCCTGTGCGGACTGCGTAGGCTCATATGGTACGACGCTTTACACACACATTATTACGCCTTTTCTTCAAGAGCAAGATTACTATATATATATACCTAAACATTTGATGACATGTTAATGCTTCTGCTATTCACTAATCACGCTAGTAAGATATGTAAAGAAAATAGTTGGTTGGCTATGGTTGTTATTTCTCATTATGTCATTAAACCCAAAATATTGCCCAAAATAAATATTGTATAGAGCATTTTGAGGAGTTGAAACCCACGTATATTGTTTGTCCTTTAGGCAATAATTTTTTTGGAATGATAATGGTAGATATTATCAAATGCTAAACCTTGCCGCAATTCAGTAGTTTTTACAAAATACAAATTATTCTAGCCCTGTTTGATACAAGTATAAGTATTATTTTCATCCATATATTTTTCTTTAGATTATTGCTTGGTGTGCTATTATAATAAAATTGATAAATCACATATTCAGCAATTTACGTCTTCTTAAATTAGGTAAATAAATAAACTTTCCTGTATCAATATGTGTATAATGCCCACTTTCTTCATTGCGGTAAAATATATGGGATAACTCATATTCATAATGAATTGCATAACTCACCATTTCCAACAAGTGTTTTGTATCTATTGCTTTTTATTTGGGAATCTTTACAAGTGAGCAACCAAAGAGTTTTACTTTATCAAATAATCACAGCTAGTGTTCTTTTCTTGTGATTGTAATTATTTGTGTTTGTTTTTTATGTACGATTTTATGAATGAAACAATGTTGAGGGACAAGTTTGAATTGTTCATTTGAGCCTAGCTCTGGGAAAAACTGGGCTTGATGCATGTGCGAAAAGTGAAGTGCCAGATTATCCAGTGCAGTCTGTACAGGGACTAAATGCATGTGCGTAAAGTGAAGTGCCAGATTAGCCTGTGCAGTATGTACAGGGACTAAATGCATGTGCGAAAAGTGAAGTGCCAGATTATCCAGTGCAGTCTGTACAAGGACTAAATGCATGTGCGAAAAGTGAAGTGCCAGATTAGCCTGTGCAGTCCGTACAGGGACTAAATGCATGTGCGAAAAGTGAAGTGCCAGATTATCCAGTGCAGTCTGTACAGGGACTAAATGCATGTGCTTAAAGTGAAGTGCCAGATTATCCAGTGCAGTCCGTACAGGGACTAAATGCATGTGCGTAAAGTGAAGTGCCAGATTATCCAGTGCAGTCCGTACAGGGACTAAATGCATGTGCGTAAAGTGAAGTGCCAGATTATCCAGTGCAGTCCGTACAGGGACTAAATGCATGTGCGTAATGTGAAGTGCCAGATTATCCAGTGCAGTCCGTACAGGGACTAAATGCATGTGCGAAAAGTGAAGTGCCAGATTATCCAGTGCAGTCCGTACAGGGACTAAATGCATGTGCTTAAAGTGAAGTGCCAGATTATCCAGTGCAGTCCGTACAAGGACTAAATGCATGTGCGTAAAGTGAAGTGCCAGATTATCCAGTGCAGTCTGTACAAGGACTAAATGCATGTGCGAAAAGTGAAGTGCCAGATTATCCAGTGCAGTCCGTACAGGGACTAAATGCATGTGCGAAAAGTGAAGTGCCAGATTATCCAGTGCAGTCCGTACAGGGACTAAATGCATGTGCGAAAAGTGAAGTGCCAGATTATCCAGTGCAGTCTGTACAAGGACTAAATGCATGTGCGAAAAGTGAAGTGCCAGATTATCCAGTGCAGTCCGTACAGGGACTAAATGCATGTGCGTAAAGTGAAGTGCCAGATTATCCAGTGCAGTCCGTACAGGGACTAAATGCATGTGCGTAAAGTGAAGTGCCAGATTATCCAGTGCAGTCCGTACAGGGACTAAATGCATGTGCGAAAAGTGAAGTGCCAGATTATCCAGTGCAGTCCGTACAGGGACTAAATGCATGTGCTTAAAGTGAAGTGCCAGATTATCCAGTGTAGTCCGTACAGGGACTAAATGCATGTGCGTAAAGTGAAGTGCCAGATTATCCAGTGCAGTCTGTACAAGGACTAAATGCATGTGCGAAAAGTGAAGTGCCAGATTATCCAGTGCAGTCCGTACAGGGACTAAATGCATGTGCGAAAAGTGAAGTGCCAGATTATCCAGTGCAGTCCGTACAGGGACTAAATGCATGTGCGAAAAGTGAAGTGCCAGATTATCCAGTGCAGTCTGTACAAGGACTAAATGCATGTGCGAAAAGTGAAGTGCCAGATTATCCAGTGCAGTCCGTACAGGGACTAAATGCATGTGCGTAAAGTGAAGTGCCAGATTATCCAGTGCAGTCCGTACAGGGACTAAATGCATGTGCGTAAAGTGAAGTGCCAGATTATCCAGTGCAGTCCGTACAGCGTGGAGTGAAGTGCCAGATTACCCAGTGCAGTCCGTACAGCGTAAAGTGAAGTGCCAGATTATCCAGTGCAGTCGGTACAGCGTAAAGTGAAGTGCCAGATTATCCAGTGCAGTCCGTACAGCGTAAAGTGAAGTGCCAGATTATCCAGTGCAGTCCGTACAGCGTAAAGTGAAGTGCCAGATTATCCAGTGCAGTCCGTACAACGTAAAGTGAAGTGCCAGATTATCCAGTGCAGTCCGTACAGCGTAAAGTGAAGTGCCAGATTATCCAGTGCAGTTCGTACAGCGTAAAGTGAAGTGCCAGATTATCCAGTGCAGTCCGTACAGCGTAAAGTGAAGTGCCAGATTATCCAGTGCAGTCCGTACAGGCTAATCAGGGGCAACATTTTTAGTCTTAATTTTGATACAATTGACGCGGAAAGTATCCTGACTGGGAAACCACTTGTCACATGCATTAAGACCTGTTAGTTACAGGGTTAGGTACACACCTGATACGGGATATACGGTTCTGTGGAAAACCATATCGGGGCGTAGTTACAGGGTTAGGTACGCATCCGATACGGGATATACGGTTCTGTGGAAAACCATGTCGGGGCGTAGTTACAGGGTTAGGTACACACCTGATACGGGATATACGGTTCTGTGGAAAACCATATCGGGGCGTAGTTACAGGGTTAGTTACGGACCTAATTCGGGATATACGGTTCTGTGGAAACCATTTCGGGGCGAGACCGAAGGTTTTCCACGGAACCGTTTATCCCGTATCGGACCAGTAACTAACCCTGTAACAATTATATCACCCCAACTACTTTCCAACTCATCAAATTAACAATTATGGTAACATATAACCAGTATTATTATATTTCTACTGCCCCATATAGTCTACTGACACCATATAGAATATATGGGTTCATCATGTGACGTCAAACAGCCAATGAGAGAATATTTTGTAGATGGTGTGATATATATTGTTATTTTTATAGGGTGTAAACAAATTGGTATGTATGGCTTATAGTTTGAATACCAAAGGAAAAGATATTATGGTACATAATAAGATATGAATATATATTTTGTACCAAAATCTCGTTTTGCAGACATACTTAACATGCTGTTTTATAGTATTAATATAACATTTATGTGCGTCCTGTCACATTTGTGTATTGTATATAATATTACAAAATCACATAAATTGTTTTGTTAGTATGGATCCGAAACCACACGACTTTGTGTTCAGAAATGTATTCTGATAATGGTGGCTGTAGGCTAACCCTCTGTCCATCATCATGTCTGTCTGTCAGTTGGTACGTCCGACCACAAAATTTGCCTGACGTTATTTGATAAGAAAGGGCCTTAAACTAAAATATCTGGAAATGAAAGTTATTTATATTTGTTCTAAATCTGTTTCATATATACATGATATAATTTGTGTTTTAAGTGGAAAATGAATCAATAAGTTAGAAGTTATTATTATCAATACATGTATTATATTCACAGTATTTAAAACAAACAAAAACTGAAACTAAAAAAAGGAAGCGTATATGTACCTTAATGTATGTGGATGGTTGAATTAAAATGACGGTAATGAAATTATCCCTCTTGAATCTTAACCTGACTCAAAAAATCGCGTCATTATTGGTACACGCTATGGTACATATACCAAACGACACAAATTAGCATAATGACATGATTTCAAAGTCAATTCAAATTAGCTCATATCTTCATAGTATCTTTAAGGTCGTGAGTGACGTCGACCGCTGGAAACTGCGTTTTTAAGTTTCCCGCGCACTGCGTTATCAGCCGACGCCGCTATCACTGCATGAGCGTTAACAACCTCCATGTAGTTTCTATAGGCAGCGATTTCGCGTGTAGTGACGTCATCATGCGGGTAGAACACCAGCCGGTCCGTGCCCACTTGAAGTTCCGGCTGTATAGCTTTTGCCATATCCGCTATAGTACAAAATTCGACGACCCAGCGGGAGTTGACCCCGTGTCGCGCCGACCGGATATCGAGGGGATCGAACTGGATACTTCGTACAGGAACGTCGAGTTGAGTCTGTATTAGGTACTGCACCTGTTCGTGATTTGATAAGTAGTAGTTGTAGATGTAGTAGAAGTAGCAATAGCAGCAAAAGCGTTAAACGCAATAATAGTAGTATTAAAGTTGTACTGATTGTTATTGTAGAAGCATTCTTTATTTAATTTTCCTAATAGTTATTAATATGAGTAATACAAGCAGTACTAGCAGAAGCAACAGTTGTAATTGTAGTTACCTAGTACATATGTAGTTTATTTATAGACATTTTTTATCTACGTAGTACGACGGAAATATTTCATCAAGGTCCGTCTTTGCAATTATAATACATTTTATGATTTGTGTCACTTATGCTCGATTGGTAATTGTCGGCTCTGGTACTACTTTAATGTACCCCGGGTACGGTAAATAAAATAACACGTGCCCGGGAATTCTTACGCTTAATTGAGCTCGATTGGTCATTGTCGGCTCGGGTACTACTTACATGTACTCCGGGTACTCTTAAGTATACTTACATATACCCCGGGTGAGGTAAATATACTTAAACGTACCGGGTTAATATTAGACTGTACCCGAGTTGTATTCCCGCAAAAAATCCGATGTCGTAAAACGCGCTACCGATTATCTTAAACAAACTTCTCTTTAAATAAAAACTGCATCAACATGTTTTTTGAGTATGAGTTTCGATAATATAGAGGCCACTTTACAGAAAATTGACATAAATGTGAATATAATTTAATATAAAAAAAATAACCGACAACGACCGATTTAACGTCATATTTCCCGGGTACGTTTTAGTATATTTACCGTACCCGGGGTACATGTAAGTATACTTAAGAGTACCCGGGGTACATGTAAGTAGTACCCGAGCCGACAATGACCAATCGAGCCTTAATTGATCGTTGTCTGCTATATTTTTTTTAAATTAATTATATTCATATTTATGTCAATATTCTGTAAAATAGCCTCTATATTATCGACACTTCTTCCTTAAAAGCATGTTAAGGAGTTTTTTAAAGAGAATTTTGTTTCGAATCCGTAGCGCGTTTTACAACATCGAATTTTGGGCGGGAATAATACACGGGTACAGTCTAAATTGGCCAATCGAGTGTCAATTATGCTTGATTGATCATTGTCGGCTCGGGTACTATTTACATGTGCCCCGGGTATCTTAAGTATACTTACATGTACACCGGGTACGGTATATACTTAATCGTACCCGGTCGATATTAGACTGTACCCGTATTGGATTCCCGCCCAAAATCCGATGTCGTAAAACGCACTACCGATTATTTTAAAGGGGCCGTCCAACAGATTTTTGGGAAACTACGAGGATTTCTTATATAGGTAAAACATAAATCCGCTTGCATCATGAGCGTGGATGGTCGAGTGGTCAAGGCGGGAGACTTTTTACTCCGTGACTCCAGGGGTCAGTGGTTCGAGCCCTGTTGAGGATTACTTTTTTCCTTTTTTTAAATTGTATTCTTGTTTTTTTACTAGAGATTTTAAGTTCCAATATTTAAATTTATCAATATAACGCATTTACTGACAAGCTTCAATACATTTATGACATGACAAAATATGTTTGGACGGACCCTTTAAACAAACTTATATTTAAAAAAAATGCATGAACATGCTTTTTGAGTATGAGTTACGATAATATAGAGGTCATTTTACAGACAATTGACATAAATGTAAATATACTTAAAAACAAAATAGCCGACAACGGCCGATTATGCGTTAAATTTCCCGGATACGTTTTAGTTTATTTATCGTACCCGGGGTACATGTAAGTATACTTATGAGTACCCGGGGTACATGTAAGTAGTATCCGAGCCGACAATGACCTATCGAACGTCTGTTATAGTATCAGTAGCTGGTAGATACAACTTAAATTCGTTGTATTCACTAACATCACACAACTTATAAGGTACAGTTTCTAAATAAGTTACGTTGTTTGCGAAAATAATAAAAAAAGTCGACATAGAATGTCACACAATGCGTCGTGCAAGTGGAGTCTTACAATTTTACCTCCGAGTGGGACACGTTTTCGTTGTTCCGGAAACTGAAAACTGCGGCGTTCGGCCGACTGGGTGGTGTTTGTGTCACTGCGCATGTGCAGACTAGGGGCGATCCGGTCAATGTTGTCACTGCACATGTGCAGACTTTGGGCGATCCGGTCGATGTTGTCACTGCGCGTGTGCAGACTTGGTGCGATCCGGTCGATGTTGTCACTGCGCATGTGCAGACTTGGGGCGATCCGGTCGATGTTGTCACTGCGCATGTGCAGACTTGTGGCGATCCGGTCGCTGTGTCACTGCGCGTGTGTAGACTTGTTGCGATCCGGTCGATGTTGTCACTGCGCATGTGCAGACTTGGGGCGATCCGGTCGATGTTGTCACTGCGCATGTGCAGACTGGGGGCGATCCGGTCGATGTTGTCACTGCGCATTACATTCGCGTCCGGGCAAGCTTGATCATCCGGCGTTGCCGCGTCACTGAAACCGAGAGGGCGGGACCGGCTTAAGGGACATAAAACAGGAAATAAAATACATATGTAACTAAATTGTTAAAGAAAAAAACGGTCATACGATTTAAAGTAGCGGGCATATATCAACATGAGGCAAACATATTAAATGGTAACGCGTGGGAAAAAAAACGTGAGATTATTTCAAATACTTGCGTTAAAAGAGAAAAAAAATGCATTTCCTCTTTTAAGGCTCGATTGGTCATATTCGGCTCGGATACTACTTAACTGTACCCCGGGTACTCATAAGTATACCAAATGTACCTCGGCTACGGAAAATATACTAACACGTATCCGGAAAATTTAGACCAATTGAGAAAATTTATTCCCGCCCAAAATTCGATGTCGTAAAACGCGCTACAAAATACGAAAAAAAACCCATCTCTTTGAACAAAACCTGCCTCGACATGCTTTTTTGAGTTGGAGTTTCGATAATATTTATGCCATTTCACAGGATATGGACATAAATATGAATATTGTTTATTTGACTAAAATAGCCGAGAACAACAAATTTAGCGTTAGAATTCAACGTTACGTTTCAGTATGTTTTCCGTACCCGGGGTACAATTAAGTATACTTAAGAGTACCCGGGGTACATTTGAGTAGTAACCGAGCCGACAATGACCACAGTTAATTTAAAATAATGTTACGATTAGCTCTTGTGCTCAGCTGTCAAAACATTTTCGTGCACGTGGAACTCATTTTGTTAAAAATAACGACATCAAGCATGAGTTGATAATTTATTATTATTGAAATTACAAGGCGTCATCGTCGACAGAGGTAATTTTCGTATAATAACAATGGTTTAAGGTAATTAATATTTGATACATTTGACACTCACTTGGAACTGGTTTTATTAAAACATTACATCTATTTTCTTTTGACGATTATTAATAAAATTGTAAATTTTATTTTAAAAATTTCATTAAATATATTCTTTTCAGAATGTAGTTTAATTGGACTATATAACGGACTACATAACGGTTTAGAATTATTCGGTTGTTGTTGTTTTTTATGTTAAGCAAATCCAATCCGCTTTAAGGAAATTTGTGTTAAAAATGAAATGTCATCTTAACGTAAATCCAGGTAAGGCGGATTTACATGGGGCCTAGAATTCCAAGAACGAGGCATGTTAATTTTCATCGGGGATGGGAAAAAGGGAAGTTTGTTTTTGCAGTTATATTTCCTGCCTAGCATCCGATGGATAGAAAAGTGATCTCAACATAGATCTGGCGATCACCTGATAGCGAACAAAAGATACACAAACACCCCATAGAATACCGTGTGAAAGATTTATAGCGAACAGCAAACATTGACTTATGACACGTGATACTTACATCTCTGATCAACAGCGCCCCGTTCCGCGGTCCCGCTATGTGCGTCCGGTTTCTGTGGGCTCTCTCTCCGGGATCGCGGCGCATGGTGGCTGGTGGCGTCATGCACGCAGTCCGGGTCCAGCAAAAGGGTACTGGGCCGAAAACCAAGAGCGAGTAACTTTTGGTACTGGAAAGGACTGATTGGCTGCTGATATGTCAGCTTACTTCCCCAAACATAGTTTTTATAATCACAAAATCGTGATAACAAAGTAAGGTATATTGGTGTTTGTTATACCGTCGAGTTTGCATAATAACTGGGAAATGTCAAAATATACAAAACAATGAAATGTATGAACATATCAGTATTTTATTTATTTACTTGTAATTGTCTGCACTAAACAGTATAATTTATCTGTAAGCTATTATGTTTAGTTTTATATATCGCTCAACCAATTGCGACAAATCCTACAGACTGACTGATTAAAGTAATCGCAGCGGTTATTTCCTGTTTGCTGGTCGAAAGCTGCTTCGTGCTTGTCGTGTTTTTTTTTAAATTGTGAGCGGTTAGAATGATTATGCATGTATATTATTTGCAATCAACAGCCTATAACGTATGTCATTAATGTTGTCTAGAGTCGTACTTGCTGTACTTATTGAAACAAAAAATATTTGTCAGAAAATAATAATCGATACAAATGACGTCATCGCATGTTGTTGTTTTTTATAAGAAAGGCAATGTGTTGAACTGAAACATGCTCGGAACCAGTGACATATCTGAATGTGAACATGTCGAGTTTGTCTAAATTACAAGGTATGCACCGATTTTTGAAGGGGAACGGCGAAGCAGGCATACGACTTAATTCAGTGCTTTAATTCAAAAGCTTTGCGCAATTCAAAGATTCTTCATAACACAATTGTAAAATGTGCCCCAAACGAACCAGCAAAATAAATAGAAGCACATTTATTATTAAAATTACGAAATTTACGAAGGTGTTCAAAAGGTACCTTGGTCATGTATTATCAAATATTGTACGGACAATTACAGTGACGGCTTAATTGTATACTCACCGTTAATAGACATCAATCATAAATATTATTTTTAAATAAAGGGAGTGTAAACTATTGATAGGAATTTAATAGAATTATTGAAAGAAAAGTTATCAAAGAGGTTAAGACGTGTTTTTGTACTTCATCAAAAATTGCACCGTAACTAAAGATAAAACCCGCTCGGAAAAAAGGGGCTTTTTGTGAGCGTAAACTCAAGTGTCGTCCAAGATAAGCATGTACAGTTCGAGCAGGCTAATCTGGGACGACACTTTCTGATTGTATGGCATGTTTTGTTTAAAGGCAGTAAAATAATTATCGAACATCTAGCAAACTGCACAGGCTAATATGGGATGACACTTTGTGATTGTATGGCATGTTTTGTTTAAAGGCAGTAACAGAATTATCGAACATCTAGCAAACTGCACAGGCTATTATGGGACGATACTTTACGCACATGCATTAAGGCCGGTTTTCCCAGGGCTAAATATGTGTCGTATGATGTTCTATAAGACGGGCTGTATTCAATTACCGACCATTTACCTTTGCAGAGATGGACGATCTGTCAGGCCCGGCGGTAAAGGGCCGACACCGACCGGAAGTGGGCCGGCTGTCCACTTTATCAACTTCCATGGAGGAACCAGACCCACCCTTCGCACGCCACTTTGAGAATAGAAATTGTGCTTTAGTAAGGTAAGAGTGTTAAAGGGCCTTTTCACAGATTTTTGGCATGTTATGACGTTTGTCATTAAATGCTTTATATTGCTAAATTTATACATTAGATCTAAAAAGCTCCAGTAAAAGAAAATAATAAAATTAAAGAAAGAAAAAGTAACCCCCAACTGGGCTCGCAACACTGATCCCTGGCGTAAAATGCTATCGCATAGACAATTCGGCCATCCGCGCTCATACAATGGGTAGTGAATTTTATACTCTTTTTAAGCAATCCTCGTTGTATCACAAAATATAACGACCCCAACAAACTATTCAATTGTTTCACGTTGCAACGCTTTATAATTTTCAGGTTTTTAAAACGTCAAACAATGGATATTTTAAAGCATGGTAAATGTTCAGTATTAATGTTTCCGCACAAATATCATAACTACAACGAACATTTGCGAATCTGAAGCATTTTTTAAATTTGTCAATTTACCGAAACGTGTTAAAGCCTCATTCTAGGATTAATGCATGTGCGTAAAGTGCCATTTCATATTAGCCTGTGCAGTCTGCAAAGGCTAATAGGGACGACACTCTCCGCATAAATTTAATTTTCGTACAGAAGAGAATTCGTTTTAAATAACGATAAAATCCAAAAAAGCGGAAAGTTTAGTCACTGATTAGCTGCGGACTGCACAAGCTTAGCTGGGATCGATTTTTATGCATAAACATAAATATCAGCTTTCCGTCTCCGAGAATGAGGCTCGTCATAATCTTGTTGTGCCCTCGCCTTTCCTCCCAAAATTAGATGTGTAAATAAAATAATACCATTTTAAGCATATTCGTCGATTTGTTTTACATTTGAACAAAAGTTAATATGGAATTTCGTTGAAATAACAACTATATGACGTCAACATGATGACGCCATCATCAAATTGCGAGTCGGGCACACTTCGTTGTTCGGTTACCTGATAAGATTTCGAGTCTGGGTCGAATGCGAGGATGCTGGTGTAACCCCTCGGTAGCGGTTGATGCTTGAAGAGCTGCGCAGACTCGCGCCCAAAGACGTGCATAGCGTCCGGGTCCGGCATGTCTCTCCCCCGCCCACAAGCCCCTGCCCAAAGTTGTAGACGGTCACGATGCTGCAGTGGGCCGGGGTACGGAACGCGTACTGGGGACCTGATCTTGGAACGAAAAACATTAACATATAAAAATACAAGCGCACATTGAGTGTTATTATACTGACATTAAACTGATACAATATAACACTGTATATAGTATTTAAGTTGTTAGTAGTTGTTATTAGTACGTAACGCGCATAGGGGACCCGATTTATAAACATAGCAACAGCAGCATGCAAATAAATCATCAGCAGCAAAAGCAGCAGTAGCAGTAGCAATAATAAAAGTAGTAGTTGTTGTTACTATTGTTGTTGTTGTGGTAGCAGAAGTAGTAGTAGTAGTAGTAGTAGTAGTAGTAGTAGTAGTAGTAGTAGTAGTAGTAGTAGTAGTAGTAGTAGTAGTAATATAGTAGTAGTAGTAGTAGTAGTAGTAGTAGTAGTAGTAGTAGTAGTAGTAGTAGTAGTAGTAGTAGTAGTTGTTGTTGTTGTTGCTTTGTTGCTGTTGTTGTTGTAATAGTAGTAGTAGAAGTAGTAGTAGTAGTAGTAGTAGTAGTAGTAGTAGTAGTAGTAGTAGTAGTAGTAGTAGTAGTAGTAGTAATATAGTAGTAGTAGTAGTAGTAGTAGTAGTAGTAGTAGTAGTTGTTGTTGTTGTTGTTGCTTTGTTGCTGTTGTTGTTGTAATAGTAGTAGTAGAAGTAGTAGTAGTAGTAGTAGTAGTAGTAGTAGTAGTAGTAGTAGTAGTAGTAGTAGTAGTAGTAGTAGTAGTAGTGGTAGTAGTAGTAGTAGTAGTAGTAGTAGTAGTAGCAGTAGTAGTAGTAGTGGTTGTAGTAGTAGTAGTAGTTGTTGTTGTTGTTGTTGCAGTAGTAGTAGTAGTAGTAGTAATAGTAGTAGTAGTAGTAGTAGTAGTAGTAGTAGTAGTAGTAGTTGTAGTAGTAGTAGTAGTAGTAGTAGTAGTAGTAGTAGTAGTAGTAGTAGTAGTTGCAGCAGAAGCAGAAACAGTAGCATTAGCATTAGCAGTATCAGTGGCAGAGGTTATAGTGGTGGTGGTGATTGTAGTGGTAACGGCAACGGTAGCGGCAGCGGTTGTAATAGTGATAGTATTTGTTGATGTTGAAGTAGAGGTAGTATTTCGTTAATCATAATCATCATCATCATTATCATCATCATCATCACCACCACCAAAACCAACACCATCAACACTATCTCCATCATTATCCGCATAATCATCAGAATCACTTTCATTATTACCTCACACCTGTCGGCACAGAGCACTGAGATCCCGGCCAATGTCCCGACGACGTCGGTCGCACTTCATCCTCCGTCAGTACGCCTTTCTTAAGTATGAGCGCCTGGCTCGATGTCGGTATTACCTTGGTAACGAAACCGCATTTTAAAAGCCAAAAACCAAAAACGTTTTTTCATAACTAAAAGAAAGTCATAGATTCAAATAAATGTAGATATATTTCACTCTAGACATCGCTTCGTATATGGATAGTAGTCAATAACAATGAATAAAATGATGAAGCATTTGCAACTCTTATCGTCGATAATTTTAAGAACAATACATTCTGCATTACTGACAGCGTTTAGTTTAAACATATTTATTTTAGCTCGATTGCGTAAACTGCCCCAGGTTTATCGAAACGCTCTCGAGTCCGTTTCTTGGTTTCACTCTGTGTCTTTGGGAGATGAAGACAGAACGCTCCCACAGAAGGGAGCGAACGAGTGACCTCCCGGCGTTTCAATGACAGCGTGTAGAATGTGAAATTTTAGTAGTGACTTTTAGGCCTCTGAATCGCCCTGTGCGATTGATTTACCTCACCAGAACAAAGTTTGATTCCTGATGAATGTATTTTTTTAAATAAATATTCCCGTTATTATTGTAAAAATTTTAGCATATAACAAATCATTATAAAAATAAATTTTGGTAGTAGACACGTTTAATAACAGTAAACATCAATACGATAATCCTTCATTCAAATAATGTAACCTGTATTCTAGCAATTCGTGGCTATATATTAAATTGTATTCTCGCATTTCATGGCAAAATGTTTACATATTTTCGGATAATACAATTACATGTACAAGCAAAAACTAAGATCGTAAGACTTTTGGACTAAATATATTAATTAGTCATCTATTTTATTAATGATTAGTTGTAAACATTCCAAATTTCTTAAATGGTTCCGTGTCTACATTATATCATTGTGTAACGTAACAATACTTTGCGATGACTATCTATTCTGACATGCATATGTTATTATTTGATTTACAATGAAGTATAGCTTTTTTTATGTGAACAAAATCGAGCTAGGTGAAAAAAATGAGGCGCACTCTTTGAAAATGGGGACTAATGAATATGCTGCGTATAGTGTAATCCCAGATGTGGACTTCACAGGCTAATCAGGGACGACTCTTTCCGCTGTTATGCAAGTTTTCGTTAAAAAAGGAAAATCCAGTTTAAGCGGAAGGTGTTGTGTCTAATTAGCTGACAGTCTTATCTGGGACAACACTTTACGCACATGCATTAAGCGCCGTTTTCCTAGAGTGCTGGTCACAGTCTGTAACTTTTTACCACTTCGCTTACTCAACCAGGTAGTGTCTGATACCGTTAGAAAACCAGCATGAATTGCCCTGAACAAATTGATAATGACCACAGACCACAGAGGCATGAATCCTAGGTAATTAATTACCCTCTCACTGGGCTCTATTCCAGATGTTGATATCAGTGGTCAGTGATAAAAGCTATATGAACTGTTAAATATATTTATTTCACAATAGGATTATTAAATGCATGTCTTTAACAATTAACACAAAATATGTAATTTAAATGGGAACTTCCTATCAAAACAAGATTACATAATAATACACTTTATATAATCACATTTAAGATATTTGAACACATATCAAATGGATACTCTATGAAACCAATAAAGAAATAATTTCAATTATAAGTTTCTGGAGATAGAAATCAGAATCAGAATAACCTTCAAAATCAAGATTTACCTTTCTTGTTTGCAGAGTACATTTATCAAGATTTAATCATTTTCAGGCTTTATGTATTTAAACGATGTCAGAAAATTGAAAATAAAACGATAATTGAATAATACACAATATTAAAGAAACGAAATTCTCACACTCGTACATATATAAATTTGATACATTTTCATATTTCTAAATTGTTTACTGTACATTAGCCTTCTGTTGAATAATATGTTTATAAAATTAATACAAGTAAACGGCAATACCCAATATGTACAGTGAAGTCAGTATGAACGTTTATATGCTCATGACAATATTGTCTTAGCATTCAATAAAAAATCACCTAACAAGTGATGAAAATGTAGTATGAGAAAACACCCACAGACGCTCAATTAGTGATAGACGTAGTTGGCACAATGAATCAAAATTCACAATGCTTAGTTTGCGCGGTAATCAAACTTTGATACATTTCCATTATTCTTAATTTCTTCTATGTTCTTCTATGTTAAAAATAACATAAAAATAGTATACTGCAGAACAGAACAGAACAGTTTATTGAGTAAATCAAGGCCTCCGGCCCATAATACATAGCATAATGATATAATACAATACAATTTAAGAGTTGTGTCAATGATATATAACACAATAACATCAAAATTAATTATACAGTTTCAAAAGTTGTTTATTTAAGCACGTCCAATAACATGACGACAGTATTCGTATAAATGAAAAAAGAAAAGTCTTGATAACAATTACAAAGATTATGAGAAATAAGAAAACAAGTTGGAACTCGGAACTCCTAAGACATAAGACCCGTTTTCGCAATACGCGGCTCAGTTTAAAAGCACGTCAAACAACATGACAACAGTATTCGTACTAGAGCTTTGTCACAGACGTGACGTGACCCAGTACTGTTATAGTACTGTTATAGAATGTTAAGTAATAGATTATATATATACAAGCAAATGGCAATACCAATATATAACACACTATTATTTGAAGTTGGAATAAGACATCAATTTCGGAATAAATTGAGTTTTTTCAACAGTGCATAATATGCAGCTTTACAAGTTGTATTTATTTAGTTTAACAAATTATAATTAAAATATAAATATAAACTTGCATAGTAATATAATAACATCATTTTAATTGATTTTATTTCAAAACCGGATTTTTAATTGATTTTTTTATTTCACTTTGTTTCTTTAAAATTTGTGCTATTCACCGCCTTGGTGTGGACGTAAGTATGCGTTTCCGCCGTTTTCCACTTTGAGGTGTAATGTCTAAGAGTCTTTTATTTCGGGCTGGTGGAGCAATGAATTCAGGCAGGTCTGTCTGTCAGAGTTTGAAAACTTGACTCTGGTCCAAAGTCATATTCTATTTCACCAGCTGAGATTTTTCTGAGACAGGGACTTTGTAAGAAGTTTGGTAGTGTAGCATTGTGTGTTCCCATTGTTTCTAGATATTTAATCTGTAGATTCATAAGCTGTGCAAGTCTCAATACAGCAGACTCCGACGGGAGCCATTTCCTGTGATCTGCAGTTCTAACGCAACTTTTCTGGGTTGCATCAAGTTTCTTCGCGATGGTAAGCGCTCTTACCTCCTCATATGAGATTTTCGTGTTGACATATTTCTTTGGGCAGTTAAGAGTCTTGTATAACTGCACAAACAATTCCTCGTTCAGTGTGATTTCCTGATCGCTGCATAAAAAGAGACTGGCTCTGAAGTGTTGGTTTTGAATAATCGTTTTCATTACCGTGTCATGGGAAATTTGATGGCATTTTGGGATAAAGAATGTCTGCATCGTGGAACCTTGTTTTTGAAACAAGCTTATACAGTTCAAACGACGATAGGCAGTCTTCTTTTTCTTCACTACTGTCACACAATACTTATTTCTGAATTTGAAGTGCTAGTTTTTTGCAAGCCTGTGATGTATCGATATGCGCAAAACAATATTGTAGAACAGAAATAACAGGTATAGCATCCTTTCCATTTGTGGAAGTTATTCCTCCTGTGTACTTTTGTAGAGAGCGTTTTAAATTAAATCTTCGTAATCCTTTCTCAGTCTTTGTTAAAACAGAAAACAAATCCTCGAAATAGTTATGAAACTCTCAAATGAACTTGAGCCAGGAACTTGTTCTCTTACTATCTTAAATGTTTTTGAAAATTTCATTATCAACCAGTATAGAGCACTTGAAAAAAAAACAAATTAATCAACTTTAAAGTATATAATTTCTCCTAAATCAGCAAACATTATAGAAGTGCAGTTGCTGTATTTTTCAATATACACTGGTAACTAAACTGGTAACTCATTGTCGGCTCGGGTACTACTTACATGTACCCCTTGTACTCTTTAGTATACGTACATGTACATGTGTACCCCAGGCACGGTAAATATACTTTAACATAACTGGTCGATATAAGACTGTACCCGAGTTGTACTCCCGCACAAAATCCGATGTCGTAAAGCGTGCTTAGACCATTTTACCGTGAAACGATATTGCTTAATATCTTAAACAAACTTTTCTTTAAAAAAACTGCATCAAAATGCTTTTTGATTATAGATTTTAATAATATACAGGGGCCATTTAACAGAAAATTAACAGAAAAGTAAAAATAATTAATTTAAATTAATAGCCGAAAACGGCCGATTTAGTGTTAAAATAACGGGTACATTTATGTATATTGACCGTACCCGGGGTACATGTAAGTAGTACCCGAGCCGACAATTACCAATCGAGCGTAAATAAAACAACTCCCAACATGTGCAGCTAAAACCCATAATTAATATCTTGGTTTGGGCACATTTTGCGCGAACCTACCATATATCCCGTGAAAATGTCTTAATTTCGTGAGTTTTAATTATACCAATTTTTTTTTCATATTTTAACACCACAAAAAGGAATTAAATTAAAACAGAGAGAATTGCATTAATAAATCAAAGCGCTGAAGGCACTGAAGATGTTCGCTATTGCATAATTTAACACGCAATTCATTTTTGAAAATCAATCGCAAGTTTGAAATGAACACACGCCATTCAACTTTATAAAGTGTGTGTCATAGCGCACGGGTCGAGTTTTGTGTGCATTTTTATCATCCTTATTATTTAATAGAAATAACTAAGACAAAATAAAAACAACATGCTTTTTGGAAGTTCTGAAAGCATAGAAAGTATGATGAAAATGGTAATGATAACTTAATATAAAGAAAATTTGCAGGAACCATCATATTAAAGGAATATTTTTTTCTAATATCAAATGACTATCTCACCAAGAATATAAATTCATAATGAAAATTCCGTGTACAAAACTTTTGATTTTTGACACCATATACAAATTCAAAATATACAACAATCTTCGTATCTTGTATATGGAGGAATAAAAGTATATTAACATTGCTGTTTATGCTTTACTTATTACCCGAACACGGTGTCAACAACGCTAACATAAACATAGGTATAGAGCACTCGTGCGCTTTTAGGCGTAGCTGTTTCAGTTTTCATCTTAGTGACTTTTACATAACGCCAACAGACACGCATGAATATTTTCGAATATTTAATAAGCTGATTCGAGATACAACCTCTGAATTTTTGCAACATCACTGCGTATGTGCTCAATTCAAAGGATGTAGCACTGTTCAGTGTAAGGAATTCCGGACTACTCTCTGTATGCTCAAACGACACAAATTGTGGCCCTGTTACAATTACGCGTTACAATCCATCTCGCAGAATTTCACTTTCGCCTCCAAGATGAGAAAACAATCATTAGCGAAATAGTATAGTGTCACGATAAGAGAAAATCGTTTAAGTATCATACCACAATGTTTGCCGTACTTGGTCAGCACGTCTGGAAATCATTCCTTAATGTGTGGATAGGCTGCCATAATTAACAAGTTTGCTATTTTCAATTCAATTTTGTATCAAAAAGGATTGTTCTTAAATGTGGCATTTTCAATTCGCAATGAGATTTGTAATGACCCTCGTCATGTGAAAATGGGTCTTATTCCATATGCGCCCATCATATAAATAGCCCACTCAGCTATCACTCCTTCTGGTAAGGAGAAACATAACATATTGAGTGATTTTAAAGCGAACAGCGTCGCCTATGGCCTGACTGCGCAAAAGCACATGTTGGGTTTAACAAACGCTTGCCGAAACGCATAAGACCCATTTTCGCATGACGGCGCTATTGACGTGTGATTTAAATGTGTCGAAACAAAACTGCGTTTAAATCAAATATAAACATACGATATATTTCGATAGTGAAGAAAGATACTCATAACAAGGCATATGAGGACACATATGAAGTGCTCTCCCGTAGTATATTTTTTATTTTACTCACACTAATGTGTGGTTTGACAATGCTAACACACATTTCATGCGGTGAATATGCAGCTTACAAGTGAAAAACACAACACAATAGGTAAACTTTTGTTTAATTGTATTTAATTATTTAGAAAAGTAAATTGCTAACTTTATTTCAAAGTCAGCGTATACGCCGACTACATTTTTAAAAGACATTTATTGTTATAAATATATTTAATATAATAGATTAGGTTGTTTTCGGTTTTAGCGATTAAAAAGCATTTTCGAGGTTGCCTATAGTATGCCTGTAGTAATTCATGAACTCATATCCAACTGTCTATGTATTGAGAATTGTGAATATAAACAAGCTTAACCTTCTACTAACCTTATGCTATTGCATTCGTATTATTATTATAAATTGTTATATTCGGGTTTAGCAATTATGAAACTTTTTTTTGTCTATCGTATCGCTGAAGTTATTGTTGAACTTATGTTCAACGTTTTATACATTGAGAATATAAACAAAGACCTATAGATAATATGGGTCTTTGATATAAATAAGCGTCAACTTTTTCCCGAATCTCTCATTTTACGACCTGTACTACGTCATTGAGTTGTATGCGAGAGCGTAACCTATTGCGTTGTTATAACCCGTAAACTTTCCTTTGTTTATCGACAGACGCATCTATTAATAGCCTCATATATCATGAATGCCAAAACTACCGGGAAAAAGAACCACGTGACCAAATAGGACGCAAAACGCAAATACCATGCGACTACGACTTTTATTATGTAAGAAAGCTCCGCAATTCCTTTGAAGTCGGAGCCTTGTGATTGCTATTACTTAAATAATTGACCTCTAACTGAAGTAAGCAAAGGAAACGCAGCACCTAATTGACCCATTCCTTATATGTGCGAAGGCAGATTGAATTTTACTAATGTATGGTTTGCCTATTATAACACACATTATAATGCGGTAAATATGCGACTAACAAGTCAAAAACACTATAATTAAACTTTTGTTTTGAATTAAGTTATTTAGAAAACAAAATTCCAAACCTTATTTCAAAACAGCAAGACTACATTTTTTAGAGAATATTATTGTAATATTTAAATGTTTTTTTAACAGTTTCAGCGATAATGAAACATTTTTTTATGTTGTCTATCGTATCCCTGTAATAATTGTTGAACTCGTGGTCAACGTATTATTAATTGAGACCTGTGAATATAAACAAGCGTAACCTTATACTACTGCGTTATTCTCACACGGACTCCCCTTTGTTTATCGCCAGCCTCAGATTTATGAATGAGCTGAGCGAAAATACTACGTCACGCACACGCAGCAGAAAGTGGACTATTTTAATCATTCATAAACAATCTCCTACGCGACACGTACAATACGATCATTGTTTATTGATTCTTTTCTATAAAACACCGTTCGAAAATATTGAATGTAACACGATATTAATATAATGTTGCCATTTGTGAATACACATAATTGGAGAACTCAAACCTCTTGCATAAATTATACAACTCTTTCTTGCGCGGATACGCAATCGGGTATTGGGTTAATCATCCCTAGTCGTATCGACCTGAATTTCACACTAAGTACTTTAGACGGGCGCTAAAGCGCCCATCTAACAAAAACAATTTATCAAACGAAATTTAAAAGATTAAAAAGTTAACTTACCATAAGTGTTATCTTCCCGACATATCTTCAGATATAAGTATAGTATAAACTAATAAAACCAAAATATCACAAAGTTTTGAAAACAAACTAATACATGTGTTGTATCTAATTGTACTGCCTCACTGTACCACAGCCCAGTGGAAGCTCACACAACTGCCACAATGTTTAGAAAGGGGCTTATCAGTCAGGTCAGAAACACATGTGCATGCTGGCAGATAGAAGGATTCTTATCTTGGATCATAAATTTTTGGTCAGTTAGGCTGTCCATGGCAAATGATAACAATTAGGCATCACACTGTGCTAGAATCCAGAGAACTCTCTGAGAAGGTGGTAAAAAGTTACAGACTGGTCATATATTTATATTCAGTGAAAACACACACACAATAAAGGCAACCTGTTTCTATCAACAACCTTCGAGTACACTTTTAGACTTTTCTAATACATCACTTTATCATATCAATATAGCTCCCTTATTTTTGAACGGCTTGTGTTTAAATTTCGACCATGGATAATTCTACACATATCTGATAATACATGAAAATTAAATTGAAATTGAAAAAAATAAAATAAAACTTACCAAATTTAAAACGTTACTTCAAAGATCAAATTCGCAAACTCGTACAACGTTAAATAATAACAATGTGAAAAGTAAAACGCATAAACTTACACGTCATAATAATTGACCGGCTTGCAACATGCCGATTGAACAGTTTCGCTCCTGAATATCCATACGAGCCATATTGTTTTTCTTTCATTACTGTTATGTTTTCCTCGTGCAAAAATTTACCTAGGATTATGATATTGAAATTAAATCGGAATAACATGTATATCGCCATTTACAACAATTGTTGTTTTTCTAACGCAATACTTTTTAAAACTAACATAGCTCAGTAATGAGTGAATATATTTATTTGAAATTTCACATGTGATCATTTGACTACAATATGTGCAAGCTAACGATAAAATCATTCATCCGTGACGATCAGACGCTTTAACAAGTGAGAAAGGTAGTGACTACTAAGTCTGTAAAATACAAAGTGCGCGATTGCGCTCCTGAATATTCATACGAGCTTAATTGTTTTGTAAATTAATTTTATGTTTTCCTTATGTAAGAACCCTCCTAAAATAATTAAATTTAAATAAAAATAGAATTAAATTGCGTTTCAACATTTCCACGTGCAAAAAAATGGAACCACACCTAGCCCACGTGCTGGAAGCACGTGCATTATGTCCAGTTGTCCCAGTTTTGTATGTTTTATTTTTGTGTGTATTAAGAATCCGATTAGATTCTACATAAAGCATCAGATCGTAAACACACTAAACATAAACTTTGAACAAGAAAATGTTAACCGAACAAAATGCCAACAAACCGCATAGCAAATCGGAAAATATATCTGGATTTTGTATAGATGTGTGCTTGTAGCATATATCCTTTGTAGACTTACCTCATAATGCCGTTGCATTAAATCGGTATGTTGCGTATTCCGCACGTCCCAAACTTTTTTGAAAACGGCCATTAGAATTGCGCCGCGCTATGGGTAAACGAGGCTTAATGCATGTGCGTAAAATTTCGTTCTAGATAATCCCGCACAGGCTAATCACAGACCGACTGCACAGGCTAATCTGGGACGTCGCTTTACGCACTTGAATCAAGACCAGTTTTCCAAGAGCGAGGCAAAATTCAACATACACCGATTTCAAGATGAATAGCAGGTATTACCGAACGTGAGTATCGACGATGTAAATACACGACAAATGTGGCGTAATAAAACCTACCCAGAAAAAAGAACAGATGGTTCGCAATTTTGCAGTCACCATTTAATTAAACATACCTATACATGTACACTTCAACACCGTTATTTCGAAGTCGTCGGGACCGTTAAAAAAACTTCGGATTAACGATAATTCGAAATAAACATTTGACAGAAGACTTTTCTGATTCTGTAAAAATGAAACGTTGTGGAATTCGCGTGGTTTTGTTACACGCTTACTTAAAAGCGTAAACTAGTCAGATAGCAAATAGATTTCCACTTGTAACAAACGGAGGAACAAAACGATTCTTTTTCTTGTTTTTATATTTGTCTTATTACAGAACATATAAAATATAAAGAATAGCACAAATTATCAGACATACATACATATGAATACATTTTCGGAAATTAAACATTTTTTTAAACTAATACGCGATGTATCTCTGAACAACGGCGTTCGCGCAGACGACAAAGGTGTAATGATCGGCTTTTTACGCGCCACGACAAAGGTGTGAAATTACGCACCTTATTTTGCAGTTTTGACTTCGGATTAAAGATTGATAATTAGGTGCGAATTATAGTGTTGGGACCGACTAAATCACTTCGAATTAACGATTTCTTCGGTTTAACGAAGTTCGGATTAACAATGAAATTTTACATTAAACAAAGGAGAACCAAAATCGGGACCTGAAAAATACTTCGAAATAACGGTGACTTCGGATTATCGGTGTTCGAAATAACGGTGTTGAAGTGTATTATAATAATAAGGGGCCTTTTCACGTTTTGGTAATTTGACAAATTACAAAAAATGGTTTCAGATACGCAAATGTTCGTTGTAGTTATGATATTTGTGAGGAAACGGTAATACTGAACATTTAACATGCTCTAAAAATCCAATATTTGCATCTTTTGACGATTTACAAACCTGAAAATAATTGCTGCAAATAGTTGCAACGCGAAACGATTTACTAATTTGGATAGTTCTGTTGCTGTCGTTATATTGTGTGACACTACGAGGATTGCTATATGAAGTTTAAAATACATCATTCATTTTATGAGCACGGATGCCCGTGTGGTCTAAGCCTTAGACTTTTACTCCTCACTGGTGTCAGTGGTTCGAGCCCTGTTGAGGGTTTCTTTTTTTTATTATTATTCTAGTTTTTTATTGCAGCTTTTTAGATCCAATGTTTAAATTGATCAATATAACGCATTTAATGGTGAACTTTAATGCATGCCAAAATCTGTGAAAAAATCCCTTCAAATCTCATTTCAGTTGAGACCGACCCAACTTGCCGTCTCGACTTAAATATTATTACTTGTTAAAGATGTAAGCAACGTTCTTCAAAAGGAGGTTAGATTTATAACCTTTTGCGGGAAATCGTCTACCAATCTAACACGAAAATAAACAGTTTTCAGATGAAAAGGTAACATTCTCTTACTTTTCTTATTGATAAAACTACTAGTGGGTTGCTTCGGTACACAAATACGCGTTCAATTGACTGACGGCTTCGTATACGTTCAATTTATGTTTGAGGTTATTTTACACTAACTCAAATGCCAATGCTGCCATACTGGTCAGCGAGTATTTGTCGGACGAAATTCACGGTTTTTCGTGGATTACTTCCTTAATAATGCAAATTACGGCATGAAAAGTTTACCGATAAATCTTGGGTTCGTCATGTACAAGTGCATGTAAACATAGTCGGATTTTGATGTGCGCATGCGTATGTACGAGGCCCGCATATGGGGTCATCAAAGGGAGGTAATTTTACACTATATAGGAGTATTTTCCAGACATTTATATGATTTAAGTAAATCGCAACAAATTATGTTTAAAATGGTATTTTTCTGAACTGAAACGATAGAAACACGTGAATGTATTTATTTAATGGTGCAAAATGTATTCGTCAGTGTGTATTAATAGAGTTACAATTGGAATCCAATATCAGTGCATACAAGAATATCCGTTTTTGATGTCTCTTTAAAAATGTTGTACGGTCATCGCATTAATAAATAAACGTGAGATAATTTCATATTGGTAGAGAAACAAGGCTATAAATTATCATTGCATTGGTATTATTTATAATATGATGATTATTTAATACCAAAAACGTGTTTCATTCAATACATAAGGTTTTATAATAATCAATACATCACAAACGTCAAAAGCAGCTTACACGAATCTCGTGCACGAGAAACACAAGGGACACAGCCATTCACTCTTCACAATACAGCCATGGCTTACATGCCTTACAATACCAGCTTTCTCCCTCTTCCATACTCTCTCGTAAGTATTCTTGCTCGCTACGATGCAAACATTCAAAATGGTACCATTTGCCACACACTTTCTCATCACACCCGAACCACACAATGCCCTTGCTCTCATCCAACACCCTCCCTCTCATACAACAGACTCCACACGTAAACTTCTTGTTAGCAAGTTTCCCTCTATCCATTTTCTCGTCCGCTTTTTTCTTCTGTTCCTGTTCCCTGGCCAATCGCTTTTCAACACGTTCCTCTTTTCTCTTAATCTTTTCAATTTCTCCCTGCTCTTTCATTCTTTTCCTTTCGTCGGCTTCCAAAGCTCGCTGCGCATCTCGACGGTCTTTCTCGGCGGAAGCTTTCTCTCGTTCCTATCGGAGGAAAACCATTGTAAAATGCATGTAATACGATTTGATATGACACGAGACAGTTATAACGAAATAAGTGTTAATGTACAGTGATACATACAAAATGTGCACTGCTTCTGAATGTTGGATAGTGTTGTATTATGGTGATTAAATACCTACGCCTTACCATTAACTCCTTCAGTATTTCGTCACCACTTATTACTCGTCCCTCGGTAACTATTCTTCTTTTATTTCGTTGAGCTGCAGGTTTTGACGCTGGTGGAACTAAAATGTCAGCAAGTGACTCAGGCACTAGACCGGCCTTGACAAGAGGGTTAACCGTGAAACGTCCACATTCTTTACATGTCTGGGCCGAGTTGTCATCTAAAAAGAACGCATATGTTCATAATATGAAAAACTAATAAATAAATATGAGGATGTGTGCAATGTGTGTATCATTTTTTTTTAAACATACGTTATTTTAGATAATCATCTTGCAGGTAAACCGTACCATTAATATTTTGCACAGCGGGAAACATCGCCGGTATAAGCTGGGACTCGTCTATGGCTCCCCTGTCTAGTGGGACGATACCAGCTTTGACAAAAGCCCCTATGATGGTAGACGGTGTGATGCGGTCCATCGCATACTTCAGTAAAACAGGGTATTTGGATTTCCCTATAGTCAAGGACGGGCAAACAATTCCCAGATCAGACGCAAGTGATGCCATGTTTGTCTTTAACGGGCCAATTATCTGAAAATGTTTTTTAAAAATCAATCAATACATGTTTATTCAAATAAAACACTTGTTATGTAAGTCCTCATTTACCTTACGTGTTTTTATGTGACTAAATGCATACGAGTACAATGTTAGTTTGATTGTTTAGCCTTGTTAATAAATTATTCAACGATTTAGGCTTTTGACTAGGATGCTATTGAGTTTGAGATACCTTCACATCCAACGGCTGCAAGATGTGCGTGGTATGGCCTGGAAACCCGATCAGCACAACATCGTTCGCCCTGGCCGCCTGAATAACTGGTAGGGAAATGTGTGCGTCATGATTGTCCATGATCAAGACAACCGGCCTTGCTCGCCCACAGTGGGGCAGAAATCCTTTCATGAACCATGTTTGAAACAACTCATGGTCGATATACCCCGTCGAGCTGCTCCCATAGAGCCATGTGTCTGGCACGCCGTCGGTAAAACGCGTGTGTGGCAATGAACCCTGTATGATTTTTCAAATTTAAACATGTATCACCAAGTACCTTGGGCATGACATAAAAGCATGTATATTACGTACAAAACTATAAACAAAAATACATGGTTGATATATTATCATATTTTTTCCATTTGAGTTTAAATGAGTCGTGTTCTGAGAAAATTGAGCTTAATGCATGTGCGTAAAGTGTCGTCCCAGATTAGCCTGTGCAGTCCGCAGAGGCTAATCAGGGACGAAACTTTCCGCTTGTATGGTATTTTTAGTTCCAAGGAAGTCCCTCCTTACCGAAAATAAAATTTAGGCGGACTGCACATGCTTATCTGGGATGACACTTTACGCACATGCGTTAAGATCAGTTTTCTCAGAACAAGGCTCAAATATTATATTACAATTTCATAATCTGTAAGCGTTTAAGCTTGAATAATATTTAAGTGCTTAAACAATTCACTGCATTTATACAGAATACAATTACCTTGAAAATAATCATTGTAGGGAGAAACCGCCCATCTGCACAAACGCAAAGGTGCGCGGTTATATGGTTTCCTCCACCGCCCATAACTTTCCGGCTGATGGTGTGCTCCCTTTTTCCAGTAATAACTTTCTCTTTGGCTTTTTCTTTTCCCGACCAACCGGTCTCGTCACAGTTGAATATCTTAATTACGTATAAGTAAGTGTGTAAGCAATGAAATTTACGATTTGAATGCACTAATTATTTTATCAGTAAGTAAATAGGTTTGTCTTCGTTTTTATTAAATTCCGATGTTTCTTAAAGTAAAATAATTTTATAAATGACATTAACAAATAAAAAGAAAAAAGAAAACCTTAAAAAAACGAACTTATATTTTCACTAAATTCATATAAGTATTCCATATTGATGTCAGTTGATATAGACCCGTTTACGATATAAAACAACTTACTTGTGATGGTTTATCTTTTACACCATACTGTGTGAGGGTTTTGTCCAGAAAGTCAAAGAATGGGTATATGACATCCTCCCTCGACATTGAGGAACGTGCCGGATCCAAACTCTCGGGCGTCCGTTCCTGAAGTTCCGGGTTGCGCGCAAACAATTTTCGGAACCATTCGTCTGACGGCCCATTCTCTGACACCTTATACGGATATGTCCTACCTGTACAGTAGTTCGAAAGTAAATCTACATAATATCATATAATACAACAATAACTGTGATGTAGGGGCGGGACCATGTTATAAAGACGTATAATTATAAAGGAATATACGTGTCCGTGGTAAATGAACCAGTCAAGGGTAAAACATTTCAATTACATGCACAGTATTCATAATAAGATTACAGACTTATAAATTGTAAACATAAATGATCGAACCAACCTCCTTGCTTAATGATTTCCCGAATATAAACACGGGTTCTGTTTCGTGTCATTGGGAAACCATGATCCGCCATGTATAATAGATAACTCACAAGAGCCCCCTCTTCCTCATCGTTTAATAGGCTCACTGGACCTGGGCGTGTCTCGCCAACACGCCCATGTACATGATCTGATAATGTACTACGTGGAACATTGAATTCCCGTGCAGCGACCCTAATTTTCATTTTGTGCTGCCTAACAGCAGAGACGGCACGCTGCATCTGTGTCTTTTCCCTTGATTGCATTTGTTTTCTGCAATTCAATCCATTTTTGCATTACATTCTAATTGTAAAACAGACACTTAAATATACCATTATCCTTTTTAAGTCGTTTAATTAATGCTAGCATTCCTTATATTTGTGTATCAAATGTGGGGTTTATTCGTAAAATAACTTAAACTATGCAAACATTAACATAGATTAGACTATTCAATATTACGAAACACAGCTATTACAAACCCATCAAGGGCGAAAATCCCAGCAGTGAATGTATATAGAATGTATATAGTCGTCAATAAGATTTGTTTCCCTTTAATCAAAGCGTTAACTATAAACATTTTGCAAGCAAATACGATATCTGTTTATAAAAAAGTGTTTCGAGTTTTTAATGTAAACAAATCAATAATTGAAATAGTTTGTTGCTGATGACTACATCAGTTTCGTGTAAAATATGAGGTTTTAAGAAAAAACAATGGAGGTTTGGTGTATTGTAGCAGACGACCGAAAATGTCAAGAACACAGGTCGGGCCTTATTGAGTGAATTATTTTGCGCATGCGCGTACTATTAATATCCCCCGCGCGGAGGTCACATTTCATTGCGACACAATTTGTAAACATTACAATTATTTAACTACAATACTTGCCTTTCAACGAATTTCTGGTGTCAACATTGAGAAAACAATCGCGCGTAAGGATGTGACGTAGAAAATTGTGCTAATGGGTTAAAATACACGAAATAAATAGAACGTCCGATAAATACTGCTGTCCGACAAATACTCGCTGACCAGTAGAGACCCATAATGAAACGGGCGGCATTGTTTTCCAGATAGATACGACACAAATAACATGTACCATTAGATATTACACATCAATCAAATGAGGATTGAAACAGTAAATACTGTTTACAAATATATTCTATACGGATGAAGGATTCTTAATATGATAATATGTGCTACCTAATTTACGTGCAAAAGCTTATTTAATGTTTGATAAAGATAACACAGGTAATATATGTCTGCACTAGTGCTGCAACAATACGCCAAAAACCGTATTGCAATATATTGTCAGTTAAAAAACCCGTATTGCAATATATCGCAATATATTGCTAACTTGTACCAAAATTATAACTTGCCATTTATCCGATAATCCCGAATATTCCAGTTTTAAAGCAAATTTTGGTAAATATTTACTATATGCCGGTAAATATGCTCAAGAATAACAAGACACACAATCATTCGCAACTTTTCTTATATATCAAATACATTTTGGCATTTGTTACTATTTAAAGATGTGATGAAATAACGTCCAACCCAGGCATTTTTTTTCCACTGAACACGCGTAATTCACCTGACGTGATGTTCCCATTTTTATTCAACACAAAATACACCCATACTTTCCATGCGATGTCCTACATGTCTGTATCATTTTCGCGCGCTCTTTATTGAGACAAAGGATAAAGCACTTTTTATTTGACGCTATATTTTTTTATTGTCACATTAGCATTAAAATTTTGAAGCGTATTTCCGAAATTTGGATTACAAATTTAAAAATGCTCAATTTAGAATCGAACGAAACATTTACAGCTGTGCGCAATTAATTCAACGATAATCTGTTCAAAAGCATCGAACGAATGCTCCGATGTAACAACGTTACTTCGTATAATATACTATTCAGAATGCTATTTTAACGAAACACAAAATTACACTGCTTATTTTGTTTACCTTGTTATCATTATTTTGGATGGCTTTTCTGGACGAAATGTGAATTAATTTTTGTAAAATTTTTGTACCGGTATGATGAAAATCGTATCGCAATACAATATGCAGATTGCGTATTGCGATATATACCGATATACCGGTATATTGTTGCAGCACTAGTCTGCACATTATCATGCAACAAAACATTCAATTTCTTTACAAAACAATATGTAATTTAGCAAAACAATAAAATATAATTTGTTTAAATCTTAAACAAGTTTATGAAGCTTTTTGTATAGTAACCCCTTGTACTGTTTTCAAACTCTTAAACATGTATTTCATTTTTTGTTTCCATTTTTTAAAAACAATGTTAGAATTTAAAAAAAAATAAAATAAAAATCTCGCGAAACTGTGTTTTATTGATGTTTTCCATATGCAGGGATGCCATTAATGTTTTAGGGCAAGATTATTTCTAAAACGATTTTATTTAACTTAAGCATAAAAAAGAAAGGTGCTGTACTTCATTATTTTGGTCCCATGTCTAAATCATTAACCTCGTAAATGTATCCCCTGCATATGTAAATGAAAAACTTTTTGTACTTAATTAATATTAATAAATATATAAATGCAACAATGCTTGCGGGAGTGTTTGCGTCTATCTTGAAAGAAGTGCAAAGACCTCATTCACTGCGCAAAATTACACAGACCAGAAATATCACCTTTGGCTTTGGACACAATACTCTTTGCATATCTTCCGCACTATTAGAGCTTATGTCATGAAATGTGGTAAACTTATTGTATTTTTCTGAATCCTCAGGAATTAACAGTTGGTAAAAACTATCGCTTATGGCATACACAGATTGAACATTACTGGGTTGGTGCTAAGGAGAAAATACTAGTAGCAAAAATTTAGGTTTATGATGAAGACCCACATTATAAGCTTAACGCTAAATATATGAGTGTACCTGTCACTTTATGTGTGAGACAAAAAATAAACAACAACATACTTATTATCACGAATTTACTGTTATCAACAAGAATTGTTTTACCAGTAAATAATTTACCAAACCATATTTAAATAAAATATAATCAAATATTTTTCACCTGAATTTAATTACATTATTTTTTTTATTTTCATTTCATTTAATTCATTTTCATGTTATGAAAGTAAAGATACTCAGTCATTATGGAATGTGGCATTAAACATATAGACAGCAGCTGCGTATTGCATGTGAATGAGGCAGTTTCCACATGAATATGATTATAAAATAACAACCCGATTATTAAACTGCATGTACATCCCAATTGATTAAAGTCAAGTTTTTGTATGTTCAAGCTCATTAACAAAATAACACATTCAGTATGTTCATTTATACCCTTATCTTCTCGCCCTTGTTTCTGTGCACTCAACACATATAGTATTAGACACACTGTTATGAGTTTGCATATATTCCGTAAGTTCCTACCACGTGTTTGTTAGTTAAAAAACACGCTCAGTCATGGCACTAAATGTCAATGAGTTGACTTCATCAAAGATGTAGAACCAAAAGAAATACTCCACTCATCCAGTACGCCTTCTATGAAGAAATAATAACAAGCAGTCATCAAATAAAATGAATACCGTATCCTACACTTTCGCTTCTTATATGGTCTTCAAAAGTAAGTAATCAGTGGTAATCAGAGACAGTTGACAAGACTAAACGTCTGCTTTTCGCTTATTTGCAATTTTTTCAAAGTGTCAGCATAATGTGCAAAATAATAATGGTAATACACAACATGGTCTCAGGTGTGTCAAATGAATTTTTAAGCAAGGATTATTAATTATAGGTATAAGTTCAAGTGTACAACACACTCTTTTGTAATTAAAATATTGCAAAGTGTGCTACTGGCACTGCATTATGCACATTTATATTTAAGCAAAAATTAAAATTCATTTATATAATAAACAAGAAATCCGATACTTAAAAACAACTTAGTAGATATTGTTTAATGTACAATGTATTACTCAAAGTCATCATCACACAATGAGACAACACAATGGTCTCTAAACAGAGTGTGCTTTTTAATTGATGCATACATTTAATGAATAAATTCTAGTAACAGAAATACAGAAACAAACGTCTAGAGCTGCCTGGGAACTATCATTTTTGTTGCAGTTTTTAAATATCATACATTGGCTACTTTATTAGTGATTCTTTTACTTTTTGCATCTAAATTGTTTTTATAGCAATAATGATTATTTTCACTTTTTGAGGTATTATCCATTAATACTGGTATCAATATTTACTACATAAAACATGTGCATGTATCTAAGGTGATAGTTCTTCAGGTAGATTACAATATATTATGTAAACTCAGGTACACCTACAACTCTCATTACCAGGTCAGTTCTGGATAATTGCTTATCAATAAGGGATAATTGCTTATCAATGGGAATCTGGCACTAGTGTGTATTGAATGGTCAGGTTCATGATTTAGTGGATTTTTAGGTTAACCTTAAATTTAAGGTACATGACCTACATAACTGAATTTCAGGTACACCTTAAATTTAAGGTACATGACCTACATAACTGAATTTCAGGTACACCTTAAATTTAAGGTACATGACCTAAACTGTTTATTAGGTTAACCTAAGATTTCAGGTAGGGGGGTTACTATATAAACCTGATGTTATATTCAAAAAGGGGGCTTGGAATTAATTGATAGGAGAGATGTATATATCATAAATATCAAATGCTTGACTTTAGTTGGAAATGTGAAAATAAATTGTGTATATAATGTAAATAAAATGTAGTAGTAGAAAGAAATGACTTTACTTAATTTCTACTAGCTCTGCTAGTTAAATGAGTTAAAAGAGAGTTTGTCCACTTTATGGACTGGTGGCAGCGTATTAACTTGACTGAATTATAAAATTCTAGTCAGGATATTTGTGCAAGACTAGACTTCGAGTTACTACCATCGAAGTTCTAAAATTTTGCGACACTGGTGCCAAGCGGTGGGATTAGAGACTTTAACACGTGCGATTGTGCAACACTCGTGCAGACGGCTGGATTAGAGACTTTAACATGTGCGATTGTGCAACACTCGTGCAGACGGCTGGATTAGGGACTTTAACACGTGCAAGCAGTTATTCTAAATGATGATAGAATTCTGAGAATCTACGAAGATGGAAAATTTAGAAAGTTTAATTTTCGTGATTGTTATTGTTTCGAGTTTTGGTTTAGCAATCATTGCTGGACAGATCGGATTGTGGGGTGCAGCTGCTTGTCTTAGAAATCATTACAACAGTGGTGGTCACGATAGAAATGACCATAGGAAGTACAAACGGAATAATATATCCAACGTTGAGTGTTTTAATTGTCACAATCTTGGGCATTATAAGAGCGAGTGTCCAATACAAACCGAGGAGCAGAATAAGGAATGCTGAAGATATTGAGAATGGAATTAATGTGATTGAAATGTTTAATTTACGGTTTTGTCATTTAAAACAAATGTGATAGAAAAAAAAGTGATTATGATGTACATGTGTTTGATGAACACACAAAATTAATAATTGTGTCAAAAAGTTGTGGTATATTCTGAAAGATGATGGAATTTATATGTGCAATTTTGGTGGTGTTGCATCAAATATGTGAATTGGAGTGTGTAGTGTTGTACACACTTACATGTAGTTGTCAAAAGTGGATTAATTCTGTGATGATGGTACAATTCAATTTTAAATTTGAACATCAAATGGGCACCAAGCATTTGAACGGGGATAGTTTATTCCAGATTTCATGCGATATGAAGGAATATAATTTTCGATGTGAGGGCTGCAAGGGTAGTTCAAAACTTCGGCAACATGAATCGTTAGAATTTGTGAAAGTAGATGATGTGGTACCTTTATTCACCAGGAATACTTCCTCTTCCGGGATAAATACAGGATGTACAAGTTTTCATGCTGTACGATCATTTCTCTACTGGTGGATTATTTTAGTCGTGTTGTTAGCTGCAATTATCAGTATCATAACTGGTAATTTTCCGTTTGAAAGATTAAAATTCGTATTTACCAGGAACGTTTCCGCTTCCAGGATAAATTATGGATGTACACGTTTACATGCTGTACATTCTTTTTAATACGTTGGAACGTTTTCGTTGTGTATTTAGCCACTATAACAAGTGTTGTGAAGAATGGATTTCACAAAATCACTGGCAGCGTATCGAGTCTCAGGATCCGAGACAAGTCTTTTGAAAGTGAACATGGAGTATCTCCGAAAGGTGTGGGAGAGGGAATACTTGGATTGAATCTGGTGACTTTGACCCTACCCTCACTGTCCACGTACAGTTCAAGCCCTCGCTCTATGTTTTACTTTTTTACATGAAGTATTACAACAACTGCAATAGAATGATCCAGATGTACATGGATCATGGGCAAAGTTGCAAAAGAATGACTCAGCCGTACATGGGTCATATCACCTGGTTGGGGAAAAGTCCTTATAAACCAACTAGAAATGTGATTGCTGGTAAATCACCAGCAATTCGTATTGTGGCTAAAATGGGACATATTACATATACTTAAGGAATGGTGTATTAATTTATGTTCCGTAAACTCCCATGTAAGGACATGAGAGTAAAAGAATGACAGTGGAAATTAAACATCTAACCTTTAAAGAAGCTATTATTTAACACGACAATTTACGATCAATAAAAAGACGGAATTGAGATTGTGATTAAGATAAAATACTAATTTCTTATAACGTGGAAGCTCTGGAACACTATTTTGATAAAACTTTGAAGAAAATTAGAGCCAATAATATGAAAGGACCTTTAGTGATTACTAGAAAAGTTGAGGACTTATTATTCGAGATCAAGTCAAATGTGCAAAAATCCAGAAATTAGAAAAGACCATTACGGAAACTACCAATAAATTAAAAGCAATGATTAAGGAGAAAAATGATGAAATTCTGGATGCCATGAAAAAAACACTGCAATATCAACAAGAACTTTTTAACGCCTATATAAACCACAAGCAGGAAGACCAAACATTGAAAAACTATCTGATCAAAATCTCAGAAACCACCCTGGATATGTTAAAAAAATGAAGCGTTTACAAATAATTTCGCCTGTGTATCAGGCCCGCCTCTGCCGCCCTAGACGAGGCAGTCGCGGGTAAGTAGCCCAGGAGGGTCCACCATGGTCAGGCCACATTGTTGACCATGCGTGGGTAGGCATGAGGGATGGTTGATGTCCGTGTGGAGCGTTTGGAGTGTATGGAGCGAAACGACTAGACAATGATCAGAACAATTTCATTTCGTTTAATATGGATTAGTTTTTTTTCTTGTGTTTTATTTTTAAAACAATGTACATAAATATTTTATTTTTGTGTGTGACTGAACATAATATTCCAGGCGAATTGGATTTAAGTGACGGGATTTAATTTCATTAACTTTTCAAATATTCTTGGACTTTTAAATGTAGTAAAAGAGACATTCACTACAATTATTTTATATTTGCATTCATTTGTATAATGAATGAATTCTTATGTTTTAGGACCATTTTCAAAAATGATGATTGCATGATTATGAACTTTGATATAACTTGAATGAATTCTTATGTTTTGGGACCATTTTCAAAAATGATGATTGTATGATTATGTATTTGGCATATAACTTCATATATTCATTTTTCAATCTTCGAACATATATATATATATAATGTGATTGATTTATTTGGATTTGATATATTGTTTTTCGCTTATTTGACACCAGGGGTTGTCAAGCTGAGGGGGGAGTAGTGTTGCAGTTTTTAAATATCATACATTGGCTACTTTATTAGTGATTCTTTTACTTTTTGCATCTAAATTGTTTTTATAGCAATAATGATTATTTTCACTTTTTGAGGTATTATCCATTAATACTGGTATCAATATTTACTACATAAAACATGTGCATGTATCTAAGGTGATAGTTCTTCAGGTAGATTACAATATATTATGTAAACTCAGGTACACCTACAACTCTCATTACCAGGTCAGTTCTGGATAATTGCTTATCAATAAGGGATAATTGCTTATCAATGGGAATCTGGCACTAGTGTGTATTGAATGGTCAGGTTCATGATTTAGTGGATTTTTAGGTTAACCTTAAATTTAAGGTACATGACCTACATAACTGAATTTCAGGTACACCTTAAATTTAAGGTACATGACCTACATAACTGAATTTCAGGTACACCTTAAATTTAAGGTACATGACCTAAACTGTTTATTAGGTTAACCTAAGATTTCAGGTAGGGGGTTTACTATATAAACCTGATGTTATATTCAAAAAGGGGGCTTGGAATTAATTGATAGGAGAGATGTATATATCATAAATATCAAATGCTTGACTTTAGTTGGAAATGTGAAAATAAATTGTGTATATAATGTAAATAAAATGTAGTAATAGAAAGAAATGACTTTACTTAATTTCTACTAGCTCTGCTAGTTAAATGAGTTAAAAGAGAGTTTGTCCACTTTATGGACTGGTGGCAGCGTATTAACTTGACTGAATTATAAAATTCTAGTCAGGATATTTGTGCAAGACTAGACTTCGAGTTACTACCATCGAAGTTCTAAAATTTTGCGACATTTTTAATATCAACAATTCATTTGACATGCCTGATTGCAAATTGTTAATTTCACTATTTTTTCACATTGTTTTCACACCTGATATTTGTTATGCTGTATATTCTTTTTGCTTACAGACATACAGTCTCTTCACAATAATTGCAGTTTCTTTACAGTCCACTAAGGTTGAACATTACAGAGTCACAATTGCTAATGTTTCAGTCCCGGTCAAGCTTTATAGGTCCAGAATTGCTTCGTTGTTGAGTACAAAGCATGCAGTCAGTTTTGCTCAGCAGAATGCTGCATGGAATGTGTGAAGTCCAGCATTTGACAATGCAGCTTCTAAAAGAAAATCAAAAAGAATCTATATGAATTAGTCTATTTCCAATGTGTATGTAAGCACAGTTTGATTTTTTAAAGTTTGAAACAGTTTGGTACGAAAATGATCGAGTATGAGTCGGAGATGCAATATTGTTTACAATCACAACGTAACTTAATACATCACAAAAGAAAGGGTCTTGAGAATAATCACGTAGAATATACTCAAGAAATAACTCCAAAACTTAATAAAATGATAACTTTTATGTTCCATTAGTTTGACTGAATAATAATGACCTTAAATTTAAAATCGGCGAATTTTTGTATGTGCCGAAAACAGTTCCCATGTTATCAAAGGTAATCTTTAGCAATATAACATGTATATAGATTGATGTTTATGACATGTAACCAAACGCAATATTTTAATTGAATAATGACTTACCAATCGAGTGCATTCCATTTATTTATTAAATTTCAACAATGTAAACATCCACCAGAGTATGTCAGTTTCAATTTTTACTTCTTAATGACGTATCGACGAAAGCAGTGACGTCACACAGACATGTATAGTTGTCGACGAAAGAAACGCGGCCGTTCATGTTGTGAACAAATTAAACTTTTAAACAATTGTTTATTTATGTAAAGGAATAATATTAACTATAGAATATTGGTTTTTAATTGAAGAAGTTAATTCGAAACTAATCTTATTCGGTTTTGTAAACCGAAAGTACGCAAATAATTTAGACGGGTTATCTTTTTTAAGATTTTGTTAACAACATCTAGAGCAATTTTCAATTTGCAATGCATTATGGGAAACAGGAAGTGTCACACAGGGAGGCAAACAGACGTATTTTGATCGTAGAAAGTCATAATATAATAACATAGAGTACGATTCGCTTCTTAATAATTACTGCCATGCCGTATTATTTCACGAGGAATGCATCTACGTGTCATATAGCGTTTGTCGAAGTGCCTATGTGCTCCAGCGCTCTATGATTTTCCATCGCGAAAATAGGTGACGGCAGAAATTATTTGACTTGTATCCCTATAAGGTAATGTCTCTTTGTATTTCAGAAAAGTGATACAAATAAACGGTCAACGCCGGCTTTGCGGGCTTTTGCCCGTATTAAAAATTACTCCTATAAATATGAGGTCGATTTACATCGACCTCATATCGTTTAACGTTTTTTTGCAATAGCATCGTTTCGACATGAATTCATGTCGGAAGCTTTAACGGCATCAAATTCATAATATGATTATAGGTGCTACCTAATTTACGGGCAAAAGCTTTTAAAGTTTTTTTTGATAACCATGTATTTTTAATAAATACATGGACATGATTGTGTTCAAAATATTATAATTGTTGCAATAATTTAGTAATGCATCCAAAAAAATCAATCTTAAAACGTGATACATGTTCCAAGCTTAAAGATCTAGCATCTTATTTTTTTTTTTTTCTAGCCACAGAATTTATAGCTGGTTCGGTGTCTGTGGTTTAGTGGATGGGGTGTCTGCTAACTGGCTTAGTCACTGGGAGGTGTCTGTATTGAACCCTTTAGTGGGAGCATTCTTTAGATAACCCTAAAGACATACTATGGCGTACCATTTGGGTTGAGTCAAGAAGACCTACAAGTTAAAAAGAGAAATGTACGGCAAAGAACAATAATTGTACGTCGACATAAATATAAAATACACTTCAAAGTATATATTTGTACGTCAAAGTACAATTTGTACTTCGACATACATGTTTGTACTTCTACGTACACATTTTCTGAACAGCCAATCAAAACACTAGTCTCTTGAGCCGCTTTTCCTTCAGATTTATTCATAATAAATGTTTAAAATCTCTTTTTTAATTGAGGAAAAAATGAATAAAAATATCAGAATGGCAAAAAAACAACAAATAGAAGTTTTAAGTATTTAATGCATTGAAATAGATTATATACAAATTTGAAGAAGATTCAATTGTTACCTTTTTAAAATTAAAATTATTCAGCATATTGTGAGTATTTATTGATCATGCGGGGCGGAGTATCACGACCGTCCAGCGCATTACTGTGTAGGAAATTCCCAACGGTAACCAAACAGTTACAAAGCATTAACGGGATAAATAATGTATTATAATCTCCCCGTTGGTCGTATTTTGTGATAACCATAACTTGCATAAGTCAGAGGTTAATTCCGCCACGCCAGGTCAATAAATACGCACAATATCTATGAGTTAGCGGTCGATAGTCGCATAATTTGGTATTAATTATAATAATAATAATGTTTAATAAATACGCACAATATCTATGAGTAAGCGGTCGATAGTCGCATAATTCAGTATAAATAATAATAATAATAATAATGTTCAATGTCAAATATCTCTAAAAGCAACAGACGTAAGGTGTCTTCTGATTGGCTAACACTCAAGGGTCGGTGAAAATTGTACGTCGAAGTACATTTCTTGTTCTACCTAGTACTTCTTGTAGACTTTCGACGTATTTACGGCTGTACGGCCCTTATCTGGAGCTCTGTCTATAGTCACAATTTGAATGCAAATATTAGAATGCATCATGTTATATCATCCATATTTTTTTATTTAAACATTCAAATAACACATAGCACAGTACATATATAAAAAGGTATGTGGTATTGTGTGGAGATACCAAACACTTCACATCATTTATTTGCACATAAAATAATAGTTACAAAATAAGTAAAACTAAAACACTGTCATCAACCTACATTTCAAGAATATTAACGTATATGAAATTACAAAGTGGTGTTATTGTATTACCTTTTACAAAATTAACATTGCTGGTTTTGTATTAGCCTTAAAACATTTATCATGGATTGACAAGTAACAACCAATTTATTAATTACACAATAGAATGGAAACCATATTAATTGCATTATGCATTTACTAAACAAGCTATTCGCTACTGTTTAGAATTACACTATCTTACTAAAAATGATCACAGGTACTTAGTGCTTTTACATACTTGTGGTAAGTTTTGTATTACTAGTTTGACAACTATCGGCAGACACTTGTCGATATACAGACAAAATTTGCATGGGAACTTTCATATTTTTTCAGCATAATTGCCTTCAAATTGTTAATTTAACAACCCTTTGACATTGTTTGCACATCTGATCTTATTATACCATAGATGATTTTTGTTTATAGATAGACATATATAGACTTTTCAAAGTTCTATAAAAGTTCACACATGTTCCATCCAAGTAAACCAACAGAACCAATAAAAATCACCACAGATAATAACAAATGTGTATAGCTTGGAAATTATGATAGTTCAGGAATCCCTCCTTTGTTGATTTCTGTAAACCAAAACTGTCAGTTTTGCTGGATAGATAGGCTTGTATGAAGCCCAGCTCTTGCCTTCGCAGAACAGCTTCTAAAAAAAGGAAAACCAACAAATATCTTAAAATTTGATCAATAACGCAGACAATTTATAAGTGTCTTGTTTTTTGTTGATTTGAATCTGGCAGATTTTTTACGTAAGATTGTTGTACGAAAATCCAATGGTATCGGATTTTGTGGTTTGAGGCCTTAACTAATTATAGTGATATGTAACCTTTTGGGATATCGGTAAAGTGCGAGCAGACGAGGTGTAAATACGTAAAAAAATAAAGCTAAAAGACTAAAAAGTTAGATCGGAATATCTTTAAATTTTGAAAATAAATGTGTTTCTGGTGGATAACAACGACAACTTACCAGAATATTGCTCATGATCACAAGTAAAAACTTCTTTCTGAGAGCGAATGGAAAATGCGTCACAAATTCTGACAAATAAACAGTAGGGTGTCGTTATTGAAATACCGCGAGAATACTGGAAGAATAGAGATGCCAGCTATAATGTTTAAAACAAATATTTTTTTAACAAGCCTTTGTGATTTGTCAGGATAATAATAACAATAAGATATCGAAAAGATCAAAGCAAATAAATTCGACAGAAATCTGAGATTCGACAATATATTAAAGACGGGTTATGTTCACCTAAATTGTGTTTGGTAAAGACTGTCACTATATGTAGTGAACCAGTCTTTGGCTTATACTCACTGAAGAAGAGCATTCAGGGGAGATAATTGAGTAATGACTTAATTTTGGAACGGTTGCGAAGAAAAAATAATGCGAGAATATTTAGTGTGATTCGCTACACAATTATGATGTCATTGATATAACAGGTTTTTTTTTGGCCCGATTTTATAGCCAAAATACGACTATGATCCCAATCCCAAAAAGTATACTTTTTTCCCAAAATGTGGCAAAAAATTCCCAATTTCCAAAAAAAAAAAAAAAAAAAAAAAAAAAATTATTTTTTTTATATTTTTTTTTATAGATTTTTTAGAAAGAAGTAAAGAAGTGTTTTATGCGTATTTTATCTCAATTTTAATTCAATTACAACTAACAAAGTATTTTATGATTTTTTTCTTTTAATTTTAATGATTATAAATTGTTATATCAAATTTAGTATTTCCCTAATAAGTGGACTTTTCGTTTGGAAAAAATGGCTAATGAATTAATTTTCCCAATTTCATGAAAATGCCGATAAAATTCCCAATCCCAAAGCCATGGGCTATCTTCCCAAAAAGTGGAAAAAAAACCCTGTATAACTTTTCCTGAGGTATGCATTTACATGTGATTTAGCATATGTCAAAGTGTTTTTGATTTGTTCAAGGCCATAAATAGCATCGCGAAAATAAATGTCGCGTGGCAATTTTTTTTGAGACGTATCCATATGTGGTATTCTCATGTAATTTTAAGTCTAAATTCCCATATGTATGAACGGTCAACGCCCGCTTCACGGGCTTTTGCCCGTACTAGTGGGTTGATTCGGTACACAAATACGCGTTCAATTGACTGACGGCTTCGTATACGTTTAATTTATGTTTTAGGTTATTTTACACTTAATCAAACGCCAATGCTGCCATAGAGACCCATATAGTTGCAATAATTCAACTATCAGCTTTATAACCCAATGGGTTGCTGATAGTTGCAATGCGCTCTCTCTTGGCCATGGGTGCAAAATGTTATCAACAATGCAAGGGTTAAGGAACACTGAAACTGCAAGATTTTATCAAAGTTTACCTGTCTAAAGGTCACAATATACTAAATAGTTTCCCTATAATTCAATGTAAAAGCGACAACGTTGAGCGAAAATAAATTCAACATTTTGAACATAGAGACCCCCATAACCATACCTTTTCTTAAAGGCCATTCTTAGCGGAATCGATTTATGCAATAAAAAAAATATATCATGTTCAAACCAAAAAAGAACTTGACGCTAATCAAAATCGACTGTTTTTGCAACTTTTTTTCGGCCGTTTCTTAGTGGAATGTAACCTTTTTCAGTGCAAGGCTTTACTTAAGTCTCCAAGTTCATCATATTTCAGGGATTCGGTGGTGAACACCTATTTATGCCCTACCATTATCTCCGAAAGATAAAACCCGAACAATAGTTTAAGAAGTAAAACATGCCTTCGAGTCAACTTTGATATTTTTTTAGAGAGTACAGCCCTACATGAAACGAGTATTTAGTATATTGTAACCTAAACCACAAACTCATGCGAAGGTACCATTTAAGCAAGCAATAATTGCTTTTTATTGACTTCGTCTTTCTTTCGTACTTTTTATCAACCATATTGGATCAGTTCGCAATTTCCCGAATTAAAATGTCGCTGTTGGCTAGCGCATTACACCAATTGTTTGCACAACGGATGAACATCAACTCTGCTAGGTGCTATGGGTCCGTATTCACCGACGTTTTGGTGAAAGTCTAAATTATAAACACAAACTTAAGAAAATAAATCAATCGAAATAACATTTAACCCATAATAATGGTCACAAAACGATCACATCAACATTAGAAAACTTTACTTCATCAATGAAAATAGCATGTTAAAATGAATACATCTACATTGAACATTGAAACAAGTCTAACACGTCAAATGAAAAATATGCTACCATATTAATTGGTTCTTGTCCCAACGCTGTGTATCCCCAATGACAAAGTACTTAGGCAATTATAATTATAAATATCAACAATGTCATGCACAAATGTTACTACCTGCCAGTAAACAGTGAAATAAGCACTACTAGTACTATTCAGTGTAAGTGTTAATTATAGACATACATTTACTAGAAAAAATCAATCGAAATAATGCTAAACCCATGATAATGGTCACAAAACAATCAACATAAAGAGAACTTCATAATAGTTTGTCCGGACACGCTCCAAAACATGTACAGCTTCGTGAGCATCTGTTACAACAAATACACAACTGGCAAACACACACTTCACATGTGTCATCTTGACAACCATCGCCTTGGGCAGGAATAGGATTCATGTCTTTAGTTCTTAGCTCCTTCAGAACGGTACGCCTGACGCATTCCGTCCCATTCACCATGGTATGCATAGCGTCATGGCAATCCGTTATGGACCGCGGGTACGCGAAAACTAGAGCAAGAGCGGGATCTCCATCGCTACCGGCTCTGCCAGTAAGACAGGATAGAGCGCCGTGCGCCCCAGTGGACCACGAGCCACACGTCCGGAATGTCGATCTACCATCACAGAAAATAAATGTCATTGTTGAGTATCAAGATTTACCTTTTTTTTTAAATAAAAATACATACTCATGTTTTAACTTCGTACGATATACAAGTTTAATTTATATGGTATGAACGTGATTGAGCAAAATTGAATAAGAGAAACTTTATTTACTAAGTAAATAATAGTTTTATTGAGAAAAAAATGTCGAAGTGAGTTATAATCATTGTGAAAGTAACTTACTCCAAGCCCAAAGGCGACTGTTGCCACAACAACGCTAACTCTTCCGGCCCGGAAATCATTTAGAAATCCTCTCCTTCGTGGCGTTCGTTGTTGAAGATGTAAACATTTCAACAACGCGGTTGTAGCTACGGTGCTCCCCGTCGTAAGACATGTCACCGAGTTGAATAACCAACCATGACCACACTTGATATACACACCTGTACGACCTGAAATCGCAAAAGGAAGATTTTTTTGACATACATGTAATATAAGATTTTTTTTTATAGGAACACAGACATAGAAAAGCATAGTACAGTGTAGTTTACCCAATTACAAAGATCTTCACACTATTGTACATCATACATAAATTTTAAACAAACAAGCCAACATTCTGATTAAAACAGAATTGAATTGAATTAAAATTACACACTTGCAGAATATTATAGTGACTTGACCAGTGTGAGTGTTGTCTGAAACTGATGCAGCAACCACACCAGCTCTTCCTCAGCGTGATCAGTCGATTTCTAACCGCCAGTCGAATATTCGGTCTGAAGATTTTATCATACAAATAGTATCATAATTATAATAGTTATAGCGTTGTATTTAATTATCTGGGTACACTTTTACTAATTTATTTACTAACGCAAATATCTGACGTACACAGGGAGTTTAATTAAATTGTATGTTATTTATTTTTCAAAGATTACTACCAATTATTATCAAACTATTAGTTAATTAAGAAGCATGGATTGTATTATAAATATGCGCACCCGATCAGAAAACGTAAGTAGCTTCTTTAAATAGTTCCCAGATAATTTTAGGAATTGCCTTTCCACTAACATAGTGACTTTCACCACCCGGGGATTAGGATGGAGTGACGAAGAATATACAGAAAACCAATCTTAGGACATGTATTGCAAAATGTCGTTAACTTGAACACAAACTCTAAATTAGTCTTAATTAATGCATGACAATGTTAAAGGCATGAGTTAAAAGCACACATGGAAGGCGACATGAAAAAAAATGCCAGAGGTGAAATGGAAGTGTTTTTTTTAAGCAACTTTCTTTTAAAAGCGTTCTCTTAGTCGCGAGAAGGGCACGCTAGGCGCGGGAAATGTTAACTGTCAAGTGAACATGACTCAGATCACAGCGCACGATTGGCTGACCCGTTACACAAAATTGGGCAACCTATTGGCACAATTCCCCCCGATTTGCTGACCCGTTATGCAAAATGAGTCAACCAAAGGGCACAATTCCTATCCGCGTTGTGTTTTTACATAACTTAGAACCAATTGCGATTCATAAAACCGTTTATTAGTGGATACAGTTTTATTTATACGACGTTTGCTGTTAATTGTAATTATATAAAACTTACTGCTAAGCATTTAATATTTGCTACGAGGATTGTGGTATTTTGTCTCATTTACCTGTCGGGTAATACGCCGACGGATAACGCATCGTCGGACAACAGCAGACCTTGGTGTATATTCTGCTGTACCTTCTCTGTTGCTGTAGCAGTAACTGCAAGCAAGGGTACATCAGTTCTGTCAGGCTGCGCAGTTCCCCAATTTGTCGGAACTCTGGTCGGAAATCTTCGCCCCTAATAATGTTATACTGTAAATAAGTACAATTTATTTTTGTTTTGTAAAGTAGAATTCATGGAGTAATGGTACGGTAAACAAAGTTGACTTTTTTTCAACAGATGTTGACCGAATATCCGAATATTCGTTCGGAAGGATGACCAAATATTCGAATACCGAAATCGGTATTCGTTGCCATCCCTAATAAAAATATAAACAAACAAGCACATTTGTTAAATTGATACCACACGCCACATGCTTGCAACGCCAAATTCTGTAAACAACTACTGCTTTAGATTCATACATGATACACTTAAATAAAGGTTCAATCAAATCCAACAAAGCAGTTAAAATACCAATATTATAAACATGTATTTTTATGTAAAAAGTGGCCATAACTCCATTATTGACCAATTGTTTGAGTGACAATTTGACCTTTACCATCCTCTTATCAATATGTACACTCATTCCAAGTTTAAATGAAATCTGCACAAGCAGTTCCAAGATTACTCTCCAGACACAATAGTGTGATTATTTTCAAGCAAAAAAGGCCATTACTCTGTTATTTGCAAATGAATTGCAACAGCATTTTACACACATCATTATATTATGATATATACACTGATATCAAGTTTCCATGAAATCCGTTCAAGCAATTCTGAGATATTGTTCCGGACGGACAATGCTAAAACTATATCCGTCCACCTATGGCGGTGGATAATAACAAAAAGAAAAGAGAAGCTATTTCTTAAATTTTTTATTTATTATTATATCTTACAACAAAACAGTACTGCAAGAATGTTAAGCGAACAAACTATAATAATAACATATTAGATCAACACCATGTATAAGAGAATATGCATAATTTAAAACCCAAACATAATAAAATATAACATTTAACTGCATCATGATTCAAGATGTGAAGATATTGATACTTTATTGCATTATTATGTAAATCATAACAAAATAATCATTTATATACAAAATGAAATCCAAATGTACTGTTTTATCATTATTAAATTATAAATCTTTTTGAAACTTCATCTTGTCATTATAAAGGCTACAGTATATGTGTGAATTAAAGTCAATTGTGGTCAAAAACTAGAAAACCTAGTAATGTCTTCAACAATTGGTAACCAATTTTTAGCTCGACTATAATATATAAAATATATATAGTGGAGCTATCCTACTCACCCCGGCGTCGGCGTGAGCGTCTGCGTGAGTGTCTGCGTTAGCGTTAGCGTCTGCGTTAGTGTGCAAATGTGAAAGTTTTCGTTCTACCCCAAATATTTTCTTTGTCCCTTGACTTATTGCTTTCATATTTTGCATACTTGTTTACCAACATGACCCCAACCTATTAACAATAGCAGACAACTCTATCAAGCATTTTGTAAAAATTATGGCCCCTTTTCCACTTAGAATATGCAGCAAATGTTAAAGTTTTCGTACTACCCCATTTATTTTCATTGTCCCGTGACATATTGCTTTCATATTTTGCATACTTGTTTAACAACATCACCCCAACCTATAAACAAGAGCAGACAACTCTATCAAGCATTTTGTCATAATTATTGCCCCTTTTATACTTAGAATGCATATTATTGATAAAACTATATTAAAGTTTGCGTACTACCCCAAATATTTCCTATATCCTTTGACATATTGCTTTTATATGTTGCATACTTGTTTACCAACATAACCACAACCTATAAACAAGAGCAGACCACTGTTTCAAGCATTTTGACATAATTATGGCCCCTTTTACTTTTAGATAATTGAACATTTTGCTTAAATTACCATAAGTTCTTTATTTATGATCACATTTTATTATTACTTTGACAAAACAACACTTACCTGAATACCACAATGGATTCCACCCAAACAAGATCCCACGCCCCTACCCAGAATCCCTTCCCCCCCCAACCTACCCCCCCCAAATTTTTATTTTTTATGTTTTTTTAAACATCATCTAATAAATTTCCACACCTCACATTATACCCCCCCCTCTCACCTTCACCCCCTCTACCCCCCCTGATTTTTTTGAAAGATTGTCTAATAAATGACCACACCCCACATTATACCCTCTCTCAACCCTCCGCCCCCCCACCCCCCCCCCCCCCCCCCCCCCCAAAAAAAAAAAAAATAAAATATTTTTTCCTTTTTTTATTTTTGAAAGATCGTCTAATAAATTATTGAATATGGACAATTTCCCCATGATGGGTTACGTTATACTGTCAAGCACTCGAATAATGGAGTGCGCTGTCCTCTGACAGCTCTTGTTCAAATCTTATTTAATCGAGCTATACAAACATTTGAAAAAAAACAAGACTCAACACAATAAGAGTTGGAACATTTTTTATCCTATGATTCATGATTTCAACGTAGTGTTTGGTATTTAATAAAGAATATAAATACAATGTAGATACAGGTATGAATTTTTGCAAAAACCTGCTTATCTTTTAGGTGCACTTTTTGCTCTAACAGGTGGTCTACTTAGTACATGTATGTAGTGAACAAAATGGATTTCTTTACAAATAATTTTACTTACAAAAATCAGATTCATTATCTCATTGATTTTTGTTTTGTATATTCACAGTTGATGTACTGGAGACAGATTGGTCAGCCAGTGAAAGATGTTCTGTTGGTATTGAGAATAAATGGAATTCTAGCCAGACACAGGACATCTACTTACCTGTCCATGTGGAAGTGAGTTTAGTTGTTACAGTTTCTGTTGAGCAGCAGAATTAATAATTGAACTTAAATCAGATCCTGGAAATCTACTGACAAGATCCAGTGTCTAGGCGACATTGACTGGTTGGAATAGTAGTCTAGTGAGTAGTGGTAACAGAACTAAATCAAGACACTAGACATGTACGGACCTCCATCATGTCTTGGTGGAAGTGACTGCGGCTGGAATAGTTGTCAAGTGAGCAGCAGGAATTGAACTCAAGTCAGCAACTGGACCTGTACTTACCTCCAACTTGTTGAGGTGGAAGTGACTGTGGCTGGGATAGTTGTCAAGTCAAGAATTACCAGCCAAGTCTTGGCAGGTAAGATAAACTATATTTCAATAACAGCCACAGCCTCAGTGGCATGCAGCCGAATCACAGATTGCGTGCTTAACTATGGTTTAAGTTCTTAGGTATGGGATATTGTGATCCGTCATTGTCTGCTGTCAAATTTGTAATGCCTGTCATTTCAAGTACCACTTTTGGCTTTTGACATCTTCCTTTAAACCATAGGCAAATTTGGACATGTCTTTGCAGTCCTTACCCAATTGAGAAGAAATCCCTATTTGATACTGTGTGTTGAAAATTTGTGTTGAACATTGAAGTTTAAGACAATTATTTATTAATTCCAGATAAAAGTAAGTTGTTATAAGCAATTCATTATCAAGCCTGTTATTTATCACCAGTATTAATGTGGTCAAATTATTTTGAATGAGTATTTCATAAATTCCATATATTTACCTCAAACATCATGTTTATGACTTTAGTTCATGTCTAAAAGTATATTCAGTATGTATTTCAGTTTAATAAAGACACTAAGAACTTCTACAATTCCATGAAGTGAAATTAAGTAATAATTCCTGGACAAACAGAGAAGTTTGGTAAAAAATTTAATTTTGAGTTATCACCCTTGGACTGGCATTACTCGTATATGTCACTTCCATTTCCAAATGTAGCATGATCCAACAAGGGAGGTCACATTTTGGTTGTTTACAAAAAGTGGTTCTTTATTACTTCACTTTACATGAGTCTAACTAACTTTTAAGAGCTCTTTTCTAGTTGGATTAAACAGTCTGAAATCACCCACTCCAGAAAGTCGAAACACTAATCTGACAGAACATTCAATATCATGCTGCATGCAAGCTATTTACATCACAAAAATTGTAAACCAAAAAGATTGGAATATTTGTTTTCACTGTTATAGACAGTGTTCCTGATTGAAATCAACGTGCTATTGCTTGAAAATCATTTATTTATTGGTATACACAAGAAATGTCATTATGTGGTAGAATATTTGCAGAAATAAGAATTTTAAAAACATTTTGTGCCTGTCAACATTTTCCGATTGGTTTCGGAAGTTGCCGATCATATTTATATACACTGTATTGATAGACATAGGCCAAAGGACAGAATATCCTTCATATTTCAAGTGTGTCGGCCTTGATATTGTCACTTTACTAAATGAGAAGCAAAATCATACATGTATCAACCCGTTATAGTCAGTAACATTAAAATATTTGGGTGCAGTCATTTGTTTTTTGTAAACCGCGACATGCTGTTTTTCAGAAAAATGACGATCCGTAATTTTCGTAACCATTGGACATTTCACATCACATAAATCTTTTCAACAGATCTTCGTAAGCAAAAAAAATAAATTATTCTTTATCAATCAAACAAAATTCAAAGGTTATTTTTTAACCTAGCTGTTTATTGACAAATTGGATATCTTAAAACGTAATGAAACACACAAGAGCTTTAACCCTTTGCATGCTGGGAAATTTGTCGTCTGCTAAAATGTCGTCTGCTGAATTTCTAAAATTAGCATTTTCTTCGATTTTTTTCAAAGAATACCATCATAATAGCAAACAGTTTGGATCCTGATGAGACGCCACACTCTGTGGTGTCTCATCTGGATCCAAACTGTTTGCAAAGGCCTTTAAAATTCAGTTCCCGCACTGAAAGGGTTAACACCTTACTGGTCAGGCCTGTAATGATTCAGTCTTTCTCTTTCAAGCTCGCATAAAGGCTTTAGAGTAATTTATGCCTCAAACAGACACTTATTGTTATGGCCCCATAATTTTTTTTTTAATATTTACATATTTTCCACATTTTTACATCAAAAGCAACATGCCTCATCGGTAAGCTCTCGATTCATTAATATCATCCTTTTAATCAGTGACATTTTCATATCTTAGCAACCATTATGAAATTTGTCACCTGTTTATTGTTAATGGCCGTACCATTTTGTCGACACCAAGGGTTTCAAATAACCAGTGCTCAATGTCATTAAAATGCACTTTTGTGTCATACGGAATACATTAGTGCGCTTGCTGGTGATATATTTGTCAATATTACACCTCAGAGATATTGGTCCTTCTATATCTATATGACCGGTTTCAGTCTGTAAAATGCGATCGAAAAACCTTAGAGCATATGGACCGGTCACTATTTTTTTGTATATGGACCTTCGGGGTTACACACCGCTATATGTGCACTGTGTTGACGCGTCATTGAACAGCATTGACACTATTTCAGCTTTAACAAGAGTACAAAAAAAAACTTAATTTAGAATAAACGACACGCTAACCTCAATGCCAACGTTAACGTTAATACAATGTTTAAAACAATAAAGTCGAAACGATATTCACTTCCATTTTCTATTCTTCCATCCCTTTATCGAAACTCATTTTAAATCACACTATTTTATTGTATTCCTATCGAAGTTTACATAATGTATGATAAACACACAATCCAAAATACGTTTTGCATTCGTTTGATGCCTTAAACAAATAACTAATTGTTAACAAAATAGCACGTCCGACATGTCCTAAACATCCAGAGCATTTAGCTCCAACTGGAATATTTCGTCAAAGAAACTACGTCACACAATTTACGTCATCGTTTGCGCATTCAGTTGCATGAAAAATAAAACTACGGAAAGCCGGTTTAACACTGTACAGTGATACAGGGGATACTCTTCGGTGTAATATAAGAAATAGTAAACTCCACTTCGGTCCCAATGGCATTATAGTGACCAGCCAGACAGCCAAAAACTGTATATGGACCTCAGCCTACGGCTTCGGTCCATATAGGGTTTGTGGCTGCCTGGCTGGTCACTATAATGCCATAGGGACCTCAGTGGGATTTACTATCTCTCTACAAAGTTACTGAACCATAATTCAAACTTTTGAAGAACTTCAAGCTGACAAGGATGCTCAGCTTACAACTATCAATTAAAAACCTATTGCATCAAAAGCCAAAAGCTTAATTAAAAAAAGAAAAGAAATGTATATAGTTCTGTTATAAAAGTAGTTGATAAGAACAATAATTTGTCACCAGAAGTAGTCTTGGAATTGAAGCATGTAAGAAATTTGTTGATATGTGTTCATACAAAAATGATGACACTTCAATAGAATTTTTGTTTTCTGTTAACCGTTTCCCCCATAAGAAGCAAAGTGAAAATGGATTTTGCAAACAGCATTAAACCAGAACAGCCTGCGAGTAACTCGCAGTCTGTTCAGGTTTGATGCTGTTTGCTGTTCATTAACTAAGGGTTGGAAATGTAGCCTTTAAGAAACTTGAATCTAGTAAGAAAGGTCTTCAATTAAATTTAACTTTCTATGGGACTACAAATGCGTCAAAATAGGTATCTAAATGGTAAAGGGGCACTTTTTCAACTCATCTATAATTCAAAGTTGTGTCCACACATAGCGAGCTGTTATGGATGCACCAACAGTACTGCTGAACAAATAGAATCATCAAGTTGTCTTACTCTAGAAACTATAAAGTTCTGAAATCTGAGCTCGAAAGTCCATATAGCTACAATACCGGTTATGCATAAAGAACCACCTCTCAAAACTTTTCATAAAATTAAACTTTGCTGAGATTGTTTATAATTGACATCTTACTATCCACAATTCAAACAAATACATTGACATGTGTTTAATAGATAATACCAATTTGTTACTTAATAGTCTTATAGTTTCTGCCCACAAGTCAGCTGGTGATGCTGCTTGACTATAAATCAAGTCAGCATAGTCTATTGTATCAAATGTTGTAGTATATTTTCAGTCACACAATGTATTTTTCAGCATAGCTGTCTAATCCAGCTTTACATCTTAGCTGACCTTTGTAAGCTAGGTAACAATCAACTTGAATATAAAATTCCAGAGTACTTTTAACCCTTTGCATGCTGGGAAATTTGTCGTCTGCTAAAATGTCGTCTGCTGAATTTCTCAAAATAGCATTCTTTTATATTTTTTTCAAAGAATACTATCAGAATAGCAAACAGTTTGGATCCTGATGAGACGCCACGTTCTGTGGCGTCTCATCTGGATCCAACCTGTTTGCAAAGGCCTTCAAAATTCGGTTCCAGCACTGAAAGAGTTAAGTAGTACCTGAGCCAACAAGGACCAATCAAGGGCAAGTTCTCTGTCCACGGAGCAAATCTTTTTCTACTTTTTGTTTTGTGAAATTATTCATACTGTTGATGTCTTTTTGGATTTTCAAATTATTTTAAGGGAGGAATACCAAAACCAACAACAACAAAAAAATAATTAGGTCGTACTATGTATAAGTACGAACTTCCCATATAGTACTTACAGCAATACCAAGAAGTAACATCTTGTATCTAAATCAGTTTCCTGAAAATAAGATAGCTGTGATCTATAGATAGCTTGTGAATGGGAGAGATGGGGAAATGAACAGTTATTATCTCATGAAGCCAATTAACAATAGCTTTTTATGAGCTAACAGGAGGATAAATTGGGTAATCACTTGGCAGAAATGGAATGGGGAGAATACCTCCAATTTGGAGAAATAGGCAAATTATCATTCTGGTAGAAATGGCTTATTATCATTCTGTTAATAAATGTGAGCTTCTCTGTTTGCTGTGTAACCTAATTAGACAACCCTGTTAGAGACCGGTTGGAATGGTAATAATTAGGGATGTCAACGAATATCCGAATATTCGGTCCCGGACCGAATATTCGGATACAGTTTTCCGAATCGAATATTCGGAAGAAAAATAAAAAAATCGAGTAATTTCAAAGACTTTGTATTCGTGAAATTTGCTTCAAACATTGTTAAAAAAAGTTGTTCCTCGTGTCACAATGTTTATTCCTGCTAGGCGCGATAATGCGTCGCTATGGTGATGACAGTATACCGGTCATAAATCCCGCTAATTGCCTAACAAAGACAGACACTTTGTGTCAAAATTATGATAGGTGCAAATCGCGTCGGCAATCAAAACACCGACCTGCACTTGATCCAATGACTCGAATTACATTTAAAATTATCAAAGATTAAATGAGTAAAGGAAAAGCCAACTTGGTGTAAAAAACGAATAAGACCGTATAGCAATTAAACCACCGACCCGTCTTGATCTAATAACTCGAATTACATTTAAAATGATCCAAGATTAAATTAGTGAAGGAAGTGCCGACTTGGTGTGAAAAACAAAGAGATCGTATGGTAAGAATCACGTTGTCCAATCAAAAAAGCTTTTAGAAAATAATTTAATCAACCTCTAACGAGTATTTGCGTATCGTATGGTCCAAACTTTAATTAATTACTCAATATTCAATCAGGTATTATACTTAAAGAAATGTTTTTGGTAGTTCGCCCTCATTTAATTGAAAATATTATAATTGCTACACGCATAAAGTAAATCTCTGTCCAAGCAAAATGCCACCTACGCCTTCCGCTGCTTGGAAGTATTTCACGACATCATCCGATAAGAAGTCGCCGATCCAAGTAACTTTTAAACGTGGCAACTTTAAAAGACTGACTGTTTAGTCTGTTAAACAGGTTCAAAGTGTGTTGTGGCTATGTACATAATTCGTTTAAGTTCTGTTTTGTCATGTAATTATTTTGTCGTCATGTAATATAATGTTCCTCGTTCTATTGTTGATGTACAATATTAATAGTTTAAAAACAGTTTTTGTCATTTAATTTTAACAATAAAAAGTAATCAACAAAATCAGCTTCGAATTATCGACGGCAATGCTGTGTCAATATTTAGTCACTTCCGGTGCACTTCCGGTAAAAACGAAAGTAGAATTCTTGGAGTAATGGTACGGTAAACAAAGTTGACTTTTTTCCAACAGATGTTGACCGAATATCCGAATATTCGTTCGAAAGGATGACCGAATATTCGAATACCAAAATCGGTATTCGTTGCCATCCCTAGTAATAATGCTATTAGTCAGGTGTAACTTGCATTTTTTCCTCAGAATCATTCATCATTCTCATCAAAGGTACAGTTACCCAATTGTCACTGGTAATGAGTGTTGGTTGGGTATGATATGGTTTGCACAAAAAACAACATAAAACTAACTAAAAATGGTCTATATTGTTTCAACTTGATTTCCCTTTTAAAAGTATAATTTAAGTTGCTAGAACTATTAACCCATTTATGCCTAGCGTCTAGAAAAAAAGACCTTGGCAAACAGCGTAGACCCAGATGAGACGCCACATGATGGCATCATCATGCGGCGTCTCATCAGGGTCTGCGCTGTTTGCTTAAAGGAATTTCTCTAAGAAATATTTTAAATATAAGAATAAATATACTAGACATCCCTAATTTTGGAAATAAATTGATCCAATTTAGAAGAATGGGAGAGTCCACTAGGCATAAATGGGTTAAACAAGCTTAATAATATCATGGTTGATACTGTGTCTGCTCAACAATCTGAAGGTCAAGGGTTCAATCCACACATTGGAAAGATCTTCTCTATGTAAACCACCCTCAAAGAAAAAGGAAATTAAGGCATTTGCATAAGGTGTCATCCCAGATCAGCCTGTGCAGTCTGCAAAGGCTAATCAGGGACAACACTTTCCGCCATAACTGGCTTATTGCAAAGAAGATACTTAATTCAAACATAAATAATATAAAGGTAAAGTGTCGTCCCTGATTAGCCTTTGTGGACTGTGCAATGAGGCTAATCTGGAACGACACTTTACAAACATGTGTTAAGCCCAGATTTCGTAGAATGTGTCTCATTTATACCACTTACTTATCCTCTTATCCTACCAAGGATTAAGAATTTTTGAAAAATAAAGCAAACAATTAATCTCAAGAAACTCAGGAGAGAAATTTGTGTTCTTATCCAATTCTTTAATAACATAACACCAAATATAAATATTTTTTATTTCGTTTATGAGCTTATGGCTTTCGATGCATTAGAGTTGAAATAAATAGTTATAAGCTAAGCTTCCTTATCAAGTTTCCTAATAGTTAAAAAAACAACTGCTGAAACGCTAATCTTACACTGGGATTAGATTGAAGAAAAGTGCACCGAGAATGAACATTTAGATAGCACATGTTTAAGGGACTTCCTAATATACATAAGACAAATGTATTTAACAGTTACTAGTGTATTATTTGAGTAACCCCATGTTATTCGCTTCACCTTCTGCTCCTATGTTTGTCGCATAATCAATATACAATATAATTGACTAACATCAGCCCCATATACATCTCACATACACAAATGTAGTTTTTTCAAGGGCGTTTTTTTAGTAGGCATTTTCTTGAATGACTTTATGTATATGTACACAAAGTCAAGAACAATTAGAATTATATACTAACATACAAATGCATCAAATCATGCTTATGACATAATGCTAATGTCAACATAATAACAAGCTTTCTTTTTTTCAATACGCTATTATAACCAATTAGATTGGGGTTACAAAGACTAAAAGCCAATTTTATGACTTGGTATGCATTTAATTGATAAATGTAAAGGTCTCTAGGGAAAACCTGACTTCATGCATGTGGGTAAAATAATTGTCAGAGATCAGACTGTGCAGTTTACACAGGTTAATTTGGAACAACACTTTCCACCTATACTGAATTTTCATTTAGAAACAAGATGTTTTAGTGAAACACTATGTCCCCCCATATATTTGACCTTGGACCTTGAAGGATGACCTTGACTGTCACCACTCAAAATGTGCAGCTCCATGAGATACACATGCATGCCAAATATCAAGTTGCTATATTCAATATAGCAAAAGTTATGGCCAATGTTAAAGTTTGATGCAAACAAACCAACAGACAGACATGGAAAAAACAATATGTTTCCATGATAGACTGGGAAACATGAAAACATCAATTTGATGAAAAAAATCCATAAAAGCCGAAAGTGTCATCCTTGATTAAGATAAGCAGACAGGACAGGCTAACCTGGAACTAAAATTGAGTCGTGTTCTGAGAAAACTTGGCATAATGCATGTGCGCAAAGTGTCGTCCCAGATCAGCCTGTGCAGTCCGCAGGGACGACACTTTCCGCTTTTATGGTATTTTTAGTTTCAAGGAAGTCCCTCCTTACTGAAAAACAAGTTTAGGCGGAAAGTGTCATCCCTGATGAACCTGTGTGGACTGCACAGGCTAATCTGGGGCGACACTTTACGCACATGCATTATGCCCAGATTTCTCAGAACACGACTCAATTTATCACATGTATTTAGTCTGCTTATCAATTTAGTAACATTTGTTTCACATGTAATACAATACTCTTACTAAAGGCAGAAGGGTCAACCATAGACCCCTAACCCCTTAAATCCCTTGAAATTCCTTTGATGCCCTCTTTTGTATCTATCTGCAGGGGTTTTTTTTACTAACAAAGTGACGCCGATATTCGGCGTCTTCCCCTACCAGAATTTTTCCCCTCAAAATACAATTTCCCCACCAAAAATATCATTTTTCACCAAAATATAATATTTTCTCTCAAAGAAATGTTTATTTTTTCTTTGGGCATTCGACAATTATCCAATTTGCACCATGTACAACGATCTCGCTCTCTCTCTCCAGACGAACACACAAAATCTGGGAATCCCAGTTATTCTAAATATAGCTCTTAAATTACGTCATGTAAACTGGGCAACTAATCCTTATAATCATGTGACTATTTTACTGAATACCGATCTTGCGCGAGAAGGGTGTTTCGTCAATTAATTACCGGAAACCAGTCGAATTTTCATCCGGGCTATATGCAGGCCAAGATATAAACGTGAAAACAGACAAAATGTCTAACAATTGGCGTTCTTACACAAACAAAATAAAACGTTCGGACTCGGAAGATACTGAACGCATCGAGGCATTTTGTAAGAAATAATCATCGAAAACCGTTATAACCCAGCAGGATTCTGAGGTAATCAACATCGAACATTGTGAAAGTGAAAGTGGACAATCGGCAGCTGCCGCTCCTTTCCCTTCCAATACTGTAGCAGATCAAGATCGTCAACCCATTCATCATGAAATGGAAATCACAAAATTGACATCATCCCCCGGCCCCATTACAGAAATATAGTTGAAAACATTTCCCATTATTAGATCTACACCTGCAACTTTATTAAGAACTTTGACTTTAATACGCGTTAAATGTGTTTAAGAACAAAAAGGACAGAGACATGCCTCTTTTGATGAGTTATAGACATTGAAATGAACAGTTTTTATTTTTTCCCCTATTATGTCTCTTTCGCACTTTTTTTTCCCCTTTCACCCAGCGTCCAGCGTCTTCCCCTTTCTCTAAAAAAAACCCCTGATCTGTTCAATGACTGTTAATGCATTAATTACATCCATTTGTGATCAAGTAATCCTATACCACAATAATCTACAGAACTGTCAATACTACTGATACCTCTGTCAACAAAATAATCAGGCCCTGATTAGATTCCAGATACTGATGGTTTGAACCATGATAAGAAAATCATAAAATTATTTACAAATACATGTGCGAAGATATGATTCAGTGCATCCTTTCATATTGCAGGTAAGATTCTGCATTGCACTCACTAAATTTTCACATCTTTCAATATTTATTTGAGCCTTGAAATGGGAAAATGGGGCTTAATGCACTTTCATTAAGTAAAACTGTCCCAGATGAGCCTGTGCATTCAATCAGGGACGACACTTTCTGCCTTGAGTGGATTTTCCATAAGAAGCAACTTCCTTTAAACAAATAATACCATAAAAGCTGCATGTTTTGTCCCTGATTAGCCTGTGCGGACTCATTAACAGGCTATAAATCTGAGGCAACGCTTTACACATGTACATTAAGCCCTATTTTCCCAAAGCACAGCTTATTTATTTCTGATTTTTTTTTTTATATAGTTTTTCATATATGTGCAAAATGGCATTGAGCATTGGATATTAATTTCAGTGTCCACTCATGCAAGCCACATGATTTCTTATACAACAAGAACTGCAACTCCATATCTTCAAGAACATCTTCATACTGGAAAAGGGCTACGGGCAAAGGGCATTAACTCCATAAAACAATGCTTCTATTGCACAGAACTCTTCCTTAAAACTAGTTGAACCATGTATGAAGTTTGAAGTTGGTAACTTGACTTATTTATGCCTAGCGTCTACAAAAAAGGACTTGGCAAACAGTGTAGATCCAGATGAGACACTGCATGATGCGGCATCTCATCTGGGTCTGCGCTGTTTGCTTAAAAACATTTCTGTAAGATATATTCTAAATAAAAAAAAAAATATGCTAGACATCCCTTATTTTGAAAATAAATTGATCCAATGTTGAAGGATGGGAGAGTCCACTAGGCATAAATGGGTTAAATAAATTCAAAATTATGCCCCAGACTAAAGTAAACAAGACACACTTGTGGTTAGACAAAGAGACCAGTCGATTAACCCATTTATGCCTAGTGGACTCTCCCATCCTTCTAAATTGGATCAATTTATTGCCAAAATTAAGGATGTCTAGTATATTTATTTCTATATTTAAAATATTTCTTACAGAAATTCTTATAAGCAAACAGCGCAGACCCAGATGAGACGCCGCATCATGCGGCGTCTCATCTGGGTCTACGCTGTTTGCCAAGGCCTTTTTTCTAGACGCTAGGCATAAATGGGTTAAAGAATATCCCTGATATGTGTGGTAAATGTTATTAACATCCCCTTGCATATTACATAAAACCATCCATGGCCTTAATTAAAGGTCGACTATAAACAATATGGCAAATAAACAGTTTTTTGTTACAAAGGAAATTGTTATTCACTGGCTAGATCGTTAATAGATTTTAAAATAGTATTCAATTCTGGTAAAATGTATGCCGAAAAAATATGCTTGCACTTAAAAAATAAATTTTGGCTTGATGTTTTGAAAAACTATATATTGTATATTGAAAAGCTGCCAATATTGAATTGTGATGATATTCTGGATATGCCTCTTTTTTATAATCATAATTTTAAAATTAGCAATAGCTATATCTATATCAAATGTCTATATGAAAGAGGTATTCGGTTTGTGAGAGACATAATGGTAGAAAGAAACTGCTTTATTTCCAAAGAATCTTTGGATACACAAGTTGGAACAAACGTACACTTCCTATTGTACCAAGGATTAATAAACTAATAAAGAAATACATTGACAATTTTGAAGACCTGCCAAATTTTGACAAAAACACTCAAGGACCTATATTACCAACTTACATAAAAAATAGTAGCCAGCCCTAAAGAAGAGAAACATATTTATAAAACATTTAGATTAAAAACAATGACATTCCAGCTTGTGATACTAACTGGAATTCAACATTTTTAAATATTGAATGGAAAAAAGTACATGCACTTGTATTCAATATAACTAAAGAAACTTATATCAGATGGCTCCAGTTCAGAATAGTCCACAGAATATTGGGGACAAAATCCCTTATGTTCAAAATGACAATTGTGGCTAATAATGTATGTACATTCTGTAATTTGGAAGTTGAAAATATAATGCACTTGTTCTGGTACTGTCCACATGCATACCCAGGAAATTATTAAATTTGTTGTTGATATTGTTCGTAGAAGTAGACCAAGCATACATATTTACATTACATGTCAGGATCAAGTACTTGGAATTATTAATCCAAAAATGAATGATTTAAATATAGTATGCCTAGAGCTTAAACGGTATATCTTTTATTGTCAAAGAAAAAAACCAGAATTCCTTCAAACTACAGACTTGTTATCAGTATGAAACAAACTTTTGAAATTTACAGAAATACAATTAGATCAGAAGAAGAATTAAAAATATGGTCTCTGGTTAAAATATTTACTGACATCTCATATAATGACATAACCAATCATAACTCATAATATAAATAATGCTTATAACATATTTATTTGTTGTCATTGTTGTAAACTCTGAATTATCAGTTTTCCGTATACTGAAATACTAGTTTTACTATGTTAATGTATATATATGTACATTAGTCAACATTTTTCATCGATAACATGTACCATTTATACTATGCTGTATATGTGAATTATTGGTACCATTAATACTACATTGTACCAAAAAGCGATTTCGGTATATTATGTTTATGTTAACAAATAAATATTTAATGACCATCAAGCACTAACATTGCATTCACGATCTTTGACCTGTAATACTAATATTATATATAATATTACTATTATTATATAATAATACTGTAATACTAATACTAAAATACTAATATACTTTCTTCCTCTGTATTCAACTAACAATCACAGCAATCTTTACCTGAAGAATTACCATTTGCTTTATCTAATTGTAGGCTAGAAGCTTATTTGTAGCTTAATTGCCGAAATAAATGTTGTTGTTGTTGTTGTTGTATACAATGCAATTCAGCACTTTCTGTTTTATTCTCATATGTGCAATATTTTATGTTAATTGATATACATACTTATATTCAACATTAATTTAGTTTGTATTGTATAATGTGATATGAATGTATGTTGAATGTACTACAGTTATATTTATTATATTACATTTATGTACCCATCAAAATGCTGTACATGAAATACTTTGTGTTATGTTTTTTGTATGCCCCCCTTCGAAGAGAAGGGGGTATATTGTTTTGCACATGTCGGTAGGTCGGTAGGTCCGTCCACCAAATGGTTTCCGGATGATAACTCAAGAACACTTATGCCTAGGATCATGAAACTTCAAAGGTACATTGCTCATGACTGGCAGATGACCCCTATTGATTTTGAGGTCACTAGGTCAAAGGTCAAGGTCACAGTGACTCCAAATAGTAAAACGGTTTCCGGATGATAACTCAAGAACGCTTACACCTAGGATCATGAAACTTCATAGGTACATTGAACATGACTCGCAGATAACCCCTATTGATTTTCAGGTCACTAGGTCAAAGGTCAAGGTCACAGTGACTCGAAACAGAAAAATGGTTTCCGGATGATAACTCAAGAACGCTAACGCCTAGGATCATGAAACTTCATAGGTACATTGATCATGACTGGCAAATGACCCCTATTGATGTTCAGTTCACTAGATCAAAGGTCAAGGTCACAGTGACAAAAACATATTCACACAATGGCTGCCACTACAACTGACAGCCCATATGAGGGGCATGCATGTTTTACAAACAGCCCTTGTTTTTGTTGTAAAATACTTGAAATATAACACAATTATAAAAAAAAAAAAAAGTTTTTTGTTACATATTATAACATAAATTAAAAATGCAAACCTAATATGCTGTCATAGCACTTAGGCCAAATTTACAAGCAGACACATTTTCTTTTGAAATTGTTTTGGAAAAGATCAAAATAGCAACTACTGTTCACAAGGTGCAAATTAACACAACAGGTATATCATTTTGATTAGACAGAACTGCAACAGTTTACTTATAGATTCATGTTGCAGAGTTCAATTGGCCTTGTATTTACTAAACCTATTAACCCATTTATGCCTCAAGCGTCTAGAAAAAAGGCCTTGGCAAACAGTGTAGACCCAGATGAGACGCTGCATGATGCGGCGTCTCATCAGGGTCTGCGCTGTTTGCTTATAGGAATTTCTGTAAGAAATATTCTAAATATAGAAATAAATATACTAGACATCCCTAATTTTGAAAATAAATTGATCGAATTTAGAAGGATGGGAGAGTCCACTAGGCATAAATGGGTTAAGTTTCCTGTAAGGATCTTCAGACAATGTGCGGTCTGACCCTCTGCTCTCTGGAGTGCTTTATTTAAGCTTTCCTAATACAATGATTGAAACACTGATAAACACTATTACATAAAATGCAACTATCAAAAAGAACAAAAAATGAAGAAACAAACAAACATAATGCCTTTGATACAACAGTAAACCTAAAAAAACAATATTATTTCAGTCAGTCTCAAAACAGTTACAAAAAACATCCATCATACTTATGCATAACAGCAGACCAACCATTCTAATAAAATTTGTTTTCTAATCTGAAGCCCTAGAATATTAGCGTCGCCATCTGTTGTTAATAATTCCTGTTCCATCATCAGTAACAGTGCAGGGGCCATACAAGTCCTCATTTTTTTTGCTCCAAGCTGATTATCAGTGAATTTAATTGACCACAAGTGGGCCAGACAAAATGACATGCCTCTAGGCACATGGAACAAGAAGAAGCCATCAAAGGCACACAGAACACATCATCTACAACCTTCTTGCACTGAGCTTGGTAACAGCCCTAGTGCTGAGCCCTGATAATTGAAAATTTACATCTCACACAGGAAGTTTATGAAGAGGAAGATAATGCACTTTTCATGTCAAAAGATCCTACTGATAGACCCATACTGGCTGGGTATCTCATTAATTCACCAGCTGTTTATTTAAACTTGGCACGGATATACATGGTTCTAGCTATTAAACCTGGCTCTGGGAAAACGGGGCTTAAACCCTTTCAGTGCGGGGAACCGAATTTTGAAGGCCTTTGCAAACAGTTTGGATCCAGATGAGACGCCACAGAACGTGGCGTCTCATCAGGATCCAAACTGTTTGCTACTCTGATAGTATTCTTTGAAAAAAATCAAAGAAAATGCTTATTTTAGAAATTCAGCAGACGACATTTTTGCAGATGACAAATTTCCCAGCATGCAAAGGGTTAAACCTGGCTCTGGGAAAACGGGGCTTCATGCTTGCCTATGTTCAAGATGGGTCAGTAATTAGCCTGTGCAGTCCACACAGGCAATTCAGGGACTACACTTTCCGTCTAGGGTGGGTTGTGCAGTCCACACAGGCAATTCAGGGACTACACTTTCCGTCCAGGGTGGGTTCTTGTTTAGAAGAGACTTCATTTAAAAGAAAAATACCATTAAAGCGGAAAAGATTCTCCCAGATTAGCATGTGCAGACTTCACAGGCTAATCTGGTACAATACTGTACTCAAATGCACTTTTTTTTTCTTTGTTACAAGCTATGTTGAGCTAATGATATTGCACATTATTTTTTTTGTTTTGCACAATTTTGCTGATTATTATATTATGTTACTTCTTAAAAAGTTCTTTTGGTTTTGATGTTTACATAGAGCTATTATATGTTTTGTAAAATGTTGTGTTTATTCATTAAATATGGTCAATTAATGTAGAAATACTGTGATACTTATGTTCAGAGATCTTTGTTCTTTTTCTTTTTGATCATCAAATGAAGTTAAATTATGCTTGTATATGCAATGATTAGACAGAAATTTTTTATTGCACATAAATTATAATCTTCCCAGTATGACAGTCTCCATGTTGGTTGTATTTAACAATTGATCAGACAACATGACTTTCCTTGAAAACAATATACAACTTTCTATATTTAACATGGTGACTAGAGATGATACAAGATCATTTAGCATGAAAACTGAGCAATATTTCATTTTCAAAGAGAAATTCACATCATTGATAAAGACTAAAGAGAAGCCCGCTTTTGTAGTCTGCTCTAATTCTTTAATGTGGTTGCTGGGTTTCACACTAATAAGATTTTAATTGCCATGGTGATAAGCAAATAGTTAAAATATAGGTCACATGCTAAATAGTCATGCCTCAGTTTTCAAAATGTGGGCACCCCTTTGATCTCATGTTCTGAAAGTTATAATTATCTATTGTAGGAGGGGTTTAATTTTCTTTCAAACTATACTATAATTTTTTAATACAAAAGTAAAAATGACTAGCTTTGTTACAACCCGTTTTGCAATAAACCCGTTTTGCAATAAAATTATTGCAAAACGGGTTGGAGTGTCTTATTGCAATTTTTTTTTTTTAAACAACCCGTTTTGCAATAAACCCGTTTTGCAATAAAATTATTGCAAAACGGGTTGGAGTGTTTTATTGCATTTTTTTTAACAACCCGTTTTGCAATAAACCCGTTTTGCAATAAAATCACCACACATTTATTTGCAATAATTTCATTGCAAAACGGGTTGGAGTGTCTTATTGCAATGAGAATTTTGTATAACAACCCGTTTTGCAATAAACCCGTTTTGCAATAAAATCATCACTCTTGTATTTATTCAAATGGATTGGAATAGTTAAAAGTGATGTTCAAATTTTGTATTTAAATAATATTGTTTTAAAATAGACAAAACTGTGAGTTAAAACTTAAAATTAAAAAGCATGGAAGGTGGTGAATTTCGAGATTTAATACGATAAAACAAAACAGAATGTGTGTCGAAACGTGTTGAAGTGTCTTCATGCAACGTCAGTTGTGAGTTACAAACCGTTTCGCAATACAATCATCACATATATACTATTTGTTTCAAATTGATTTGAAACGGCATAAAGGAAGTTTAAAATGTCGCCTGCAAGGTAAATATGATACAACTAAACTGAATGTATATATGAAGTGATTTTCACCAATTGGGAAATTAAGTGAAAACAACACAGAAGTGCAATAACTTTATTGCAAAACGGGTTGGAGTGTTTTATTGCAATTTGTAATTTTTAAAACAACCTGTTTAGCAATTAACCCGTTTTTCAAAAATTTTATTGCAAAACGGGTTGGAGCGTCTTATTGCAATTTGAAATTTTTATAACAACCCATTTTGCAATAATAACATGACACATGCATTAACTAATTCAAATGGAATGGAAAGATTAAAAAGGAAATTTAAAATATCGTATTGAAATAATATTATTTCCAAATATAGACAAAACTGTTAGTTTCCACTAAAAAGTAAAAAGCATTGAAGGCGATGCATTTCGAGATTGAATGCGATAAAACAATACAAAATGTAAATAGAAAGTGTTTCAACCTATTAAGTACTGAAGTGAAGATAACGCCGAAATGCAATAATTTACTTAAAAAACGTGTTGAAGTGTCTTCATGCAATGTGAGTTGTGTGTAACAAACCGTTTCGCAATAAAATCATCACATATATACTATTTGTTTCAAATTTCTTTGAAACGGAATAAAGTAAGTTTAAAATGTCGCCTTCAAGGTAAATATGATAAAACTAGAGTGAATGTATATATTTATGAAGTGATTTTCACCAATTGGGGAATTAAATGAAGACAACCCAGAAGTGCAATAATTTTATTGCAAAACGGGTTGGAGTGTTTTATTGCAATTTGTAATTTGTATAACAACCCGTTTTGCAATAAACCCGTTTTGCAATAATTTTATTGCAAAACGGGTTGGAGCGTTTTATTGCAATTTGAATTTTTTATAACAACCCGTTTTGCAATAAACCCGTTTTGCAATAATACAATGACACGTGTATTAATTAATTCAAATTGATTGTAAACATTAAAAAGGAAATTTAAAATATCGTTTTTTTTATATTTCCAAATATGGACAAAACTGTTAGTTTCCACTAAAAAGTAAAAAGCATTGAAGGCGATGCATTTCGAGATTTAATGCGATAAAACAATACAAAATGTATATAGAAAGTGTTTCAACCTATTTAGTACTGAAGTGAAGATAACGCCGAAATGCAATAATTTACTGAAAAAACGTGTTGAAGTGTCTTCATGCAATGTGAGTTGTGTGTAACAAACCGTTTCGCAATAAAATCATCACATATATACTATTTTTTTCAAATTTCTTTGAAACGGCATAAAGTAAGTTTAAAATGTCGCCTGCAAGGTAAATATGATAAAACTAGGCTGAATGTATATATTTATGAAGTGATTTTCACCAATTGGGGAATTAAATTAAGACAACCCAGAAGTGCAATAATTTTATTGCAAAACGGGTTGGAGTGTTTTATTGCAATTTGTAATTTGTATAACAACCCGTTTTTGGGGCGTCTTATTGCAATTTGAATTTTTTATAAAAACCCGTTTTGCAATAAACCCGTTTTGCAATAAAATTATTGCAAAACGGGTTGGAGTGTCTTATTGCAATTTTTTTTTTACAACCCGTTTTGCAAAAAAATTATTGCAAAACGGGTTGGAGTGTTTTATTGCATTTTTTTTTAACAACCCGTTTTGCAATAAACCCGTTTTGCAATAAAATCACCACACATTTATTTGCAAAAATTCATTGCAAAACGGGCTGGAGTGTCTTATTGCAATTTGTAATTTGTATAACAACCCGTTTTGCTATAAAATCATCACACATGTATTATTTAATTCAAATTGATTTGAAACTCTGAAATGAACATTTCAAATGTCGTATGTACGGATTTAAGTTAAACACATATTAAAGCGGGTATATACGATCTTGTCAAATATTTATTGATTAATATAAAATGTGTAAAAAACTTATTATACATATATTGCAATATAAACTAAAATAAAAGTTAAGAAGAACATGTGTCGAAAAATGCTAAATAAGCCAGATATTTAATTCTGAAATCGAAAAAGGCTGTACAGCCGAATTCACCAGCATGTATATCATGCATGTACGATGTGAATCTAAATTTAGTTTAACGGTTCATTTGAAATTCCTGCAGCGATATCGATTCATACGACACATGAACACTTACTAAAAAGACGAATGCATCGGTTATTGTAGGAAAATTATTACGAATTATCTTCGTCACAATCGGCTCGGGGCGCTAATTTGTATTTGCTGTATTTTATAAAATTCGCCTTAAATGTATCATTTTTCTTGCATATTGTGTGTTATTATAACATATTTGTATCAATATTTTACAATTCAGCACATATAAAAATCGTATATACCCGCTTTAAGACCAGGTTGTAAGATTTGCCCAAATAATAAAATACATGGCAAGATATTAAATGCAGCAGAAAATATGATAAAACAACACAATATTTTTATAGAAAATGATTTCCAAAAAAATGGGAATTATGCGAAGAAAACCCATAATTCAATTTGTTTATTGTAGTGTGTTTTTGCAATGTGATTTTTTTTATAACAACGCGGTTTTCAGGAATATCATTACATATATACTAATTGATTCAAATTGATCAGAAAATGTATTCAGGAAGTTCCAAATGTATACGGACACTGTGAATGAACAAAAACTGTAACGAGGCCCCAAAAGTCAACGTCAGTAGGCGTTTTACGAAGGATAACAGCCACACCAGGTAGGTTTTTGTCAATATCTCTGCTGATTGTCCTCTGGTTTTCATACGACCTGGTGCAGGCAATAAAGCATGCATAAAGCTTGCGATCGGTATATCACGTGTGGTGTGTGTTGCTTTGGTTTTCGAGAACACTTCGACACAAATTTTCATTGTAGAAGCTAACGTATTTAAACACACAAAGAGTCGGTGTTTACAAAAATAAACGATCACATAACTATCTATTTGTTACCGGACGAACATATATTACCAAGTTTTTCGAAAATATGTTTCGGATAATAAATATACGTTTAAAGAGTAGAATCTAATATGGCAAACGTCAGTAGTACATTTTAGAATGGCAAACGTCAGTAGCCAAACAATGCAAACGGCAGTAGACGAATATATATGCAGGCGGTCCTTCCACCTTTTAGACACACCCATAAATATGTTAACTAATATAATGACATTTACTTTAACAAGTATTATATTTCTGTTCAAAACAGTAAGATTTAGAAGCTTGATAGTATTTATTACCACGCACACATAAGAACTGCAACTGTGCTGTATAAATAAATACGTACGAAAAGTGAAACAGTTCCTTTGGAATTGGACGTTTATGAACGAATATGGTAAATGATATGGTGCGAGCGCGACACGCGTGTGTGTGTTGTTCATGTTAATTTCCCAAGAGCAATCGTCAGCTGTTATGAATAGTAAATGTATGTATACATTACATTTTACTTGCGACTTTTTGAAGTTTAAAATCTTATTATTCATTTCGAATTGCTAATTGTAACACGAAATAATTACCCCGTAAAAGTTATATTCTTAAAAGCTATTTAAGGTCTATATCTTCGAATACTGTGTTTACATTATACATTAGCTGTGTAAAAATTCCTAACATGATGCATACCGTTTGTGTTTAATCGGTATATTTAACATGTAATTCAGTTATGTCACATGTGTGTCGTTTTTGTGGGGATGCCCTCAAAACCAAGTGGGGGTTAAAACTGCACGAGGACAGGCACCTCAGCTTGTCAAAATATTCATGATGTGAGAAGCAATTTAGAAGAAAAGAGGATCTCACCAGACACATGTGAGTATTTGTTAAAGCCCCATTACTGCTCAAAATCAACGAACATTTCGTACAATATTTCGGAAAATAAAGTTAAACAATTTAAAATCAGTGTTCCTTCTAGCAATTGCCGAAATTTCCACGCCCGATGTGGTCTGGTAACATAGATTTCTGTAGATACAAAATGCCCGTTTTTATGTTTTTGTGGCACAATTAATTCCATTTTAATTTCCCGCAAATATATCTATTCATGCGACACACGAACACTAAAATGGTACCACGTTAGTGTTCATGTGTCGTTTGAATAGATACCGTAAAATGGAAATAATTATGCAAAAAAAAAACAACAACAACGAGCATTTTGTATCTACAAACATCTAAGTTACCTACAGAATCCGGATAGTGCCATCTACAATCTCGCCCTTCTTTCATCAAGGGCGACACACGACACACGAAGCGATACACGATATTTTGCACGACACACGATATTTTGCGCGATACTCAAAGCGACACACGGTATTTTGCGCCACACACGATATTTTGCGCGATACACGAAGCGACACGCGATATTTACCACGATATATCGCCTTTTGGGCAACCTACACAAGGGTGATATTTAGTGGTACATTCTCGCGCGTCGCTTCGTGTATTCCCAATTGGTGAAAATCACTTCATAAATATATACATTCAGCCTAGTTTTATCATATTTACCTTGCAGGCGACATTTTAAACTTACTTTATGCCGTTTCAAAGAAATTTGAAAAAAATAGTATATATGTGATGATTTTATTGCGAAACGGTTTGTTACACACAACTCACATTGCATGAAGACACTTCAACACGTTTTTTCAGTAAATTATTGCATTTCGGCGTTATCTTCACTTCAGTACTAAATAGGTTGAAACACTTTCTATATACATTTTGTATTGTTTTATCGCATTAAATCTCGAAATGCATCGCCTTCAATGCTTTTTACTTTTTAGTGGAAACTAACAGTTTTGTCCATATTTGGAAATATAAAAAAAAACGATATTTTAAATTTCCTTTTTAATGTTTACAATCAATTTGAATTAATTAATACATGTGTCATTGTATTATTGCAAAACGGGTTTATTGCAAAACGGGTTGTTATAAAAAATTCAAATTGCAATAAGACGCTCCAACCCGTTTTGCAATAAAATTATTGCAAAACGGGTTTATTGCAAAACGGGTTGTTATACAAATTACAAATTGCAATAAAACACTCCAACCTGTTTTGCAATAAAATTATTGCACTTCTGGGTTGTCTTAATTTAATTCCCCAATTGGTGAAAATCACTTCATAAATATATACATTCAGCCTAGTTTTATCATATTTACCTTGCAGGCGACATTTTAAACTTACTTTATGCCGTTTCAAAGAAATTTGAAAAAAATAGTATATATGTGATGATTTTATTGCGAAACGGTTTGTTACACACAACTCACATTGCATGAAGACACTTCAACACGTTTTTTCAGTAAATTATTGCATTTCGGCGTTATCTTCACTTCAGTACTAAATAGGTTGAAACACTTTCTATATACATTTTGTATTGTTTTATCGCATTAAATCTCGAAATGCATCGCCTTCAATGCTTTTTACTTTTTAGTGGAAACTAACAGTTTTGTCCATATTTGGAAATATAAAAAAAACGATATTTTAAATTTCCTTTTTAATGTTTACAATCAATTTGAATTAATTAATACACGTGTCATTGTATTATTGCAAAACGGGTTTATTGCAAAACGGGTTGTTATAAAAAATTCAAATTGCAATAAGACGCTCCAACCCGTTTTGCAATAAAATTATTGCAAAACGGGTTTATTGCAAAACGGGTTGTTATACAAATTACAAATTGCAATAAAACACTCCAACCCGTTTTGCAATAAAATTATTGCACTTCTGGGTTGTCTTAATTTAATTCCCCAATTGGTGAAAATCACTTCATAAATATATACATTTAGCCTAGTTTTATCATATTTACCTTGCAGGCGACATTTTAAACTTACTTTATGCCGTTTCAAAGAAATTTGAAAAAATAGTATATATGTGATGATTTTATTGCGAAACGGTTTGTTACACACAACTCACATTGCATGAAGACACTTCAACACGTTTTTTCAGTAAATTATTGCATTTCGGCGTTATCTTCACTTCAGTACTAAATAGGTTGAAACACTTTCTATATACATTTTGTATTGTTTTATCGCATTAAATCTCGAAATGCATCGCCTTCAATGCTTTTTACTTTTTAGTGGAAACTAACAGTTTTGTCCATATTTGGAAATATAAAAAAAACGATATTTTAAATTTCCTTTTTAATGTTTACAATCAATTTGAATTAATTAATACACGTGTCATTGTATTATTGCAAAACGGGTTTATTGCAAAACGGGTTGTTATAAAAAATTCAAATTGCAATAAGACGCTCCAACCCGTTTTGCAATAAAATTATTGCAAAACGGGTTTATTGCAAAACGGGTTGTTATACAAATTACAAATTGCAATAAAACACTCCAACCCGTTTTGCAATAAAATTATTGCACTTCTGGGTTGTCTTAATTTAATTCCCCAATTGGTGAAAATCACTTCATAAATATATACATTTAGCCTAGTTTTATCATATTTACCTTGCAGGCGACATTTTAAACTTACTTTATGCCGTTTCAAAGAAATTTGAAAAAATAGTATATATGTGATGATTTTATTGCGAAACGGTTTGTTACACACAACTCACATTGCATGAAGACACTTCAACACGTTTTTTCAGTAAATTATTGCATTTCGGCGTTATCTTCACTTCAGTACTAAATAGGTTGAAACACTTTCTATATACATTTTGTATTGTTTTATCGCATTAAATCTCGAAATGCATCGCCTTCAATGCTTTTTACTTTTTAGTGGAAACTAACAGTTTTGTCCATATTTGGAAATAAAAAAAAAACGATATTTTAAATTTCCTTTTTAATGTTTACAATCAATTTGAATTAATTAATACACGTGTCATTGTATTATTGCAGAACGGGTTTATTGCAAAACGGGTTGTTATAAAAAAAATCAAATTGCAATAAAACGCTCCAACCCGTTTTGCAATAAAATTATTGCAAAACGGGTTTATTGCAAAACGGGTTGTTATACAAATTACAAATTGCAATAAAACACTCCAACCCGTTTTGCAATAAAATTATTGCACTTCTGGGTTGTCTTCATTTAATTCCCCAATTGGTGAAAATCACTTCATAAATATATACATTCACTCTAGTTTTATCATATTTACCTTGAAGGCGACATTTTAAACTTACTTTATGCCGTTTCAAAGAAATTTGAAAAAAATAGTATATATGTGATGATTTTATTGCGAAACGGTTTGTTACACACAACTCACATTGCATGAAGACACTTCAACACGTTTTTTAAGTAAATTATTGCATTTCGGCGTTATCTTCACTTCAGTACTTAATAGGTTGAAACACTTTCTATTTACATTTTGTATTGTTTTATCGCATTCAATCTCGAAATGCATCGCCTTCAATGCTTTTTACTTTTTAGTGGAAACTAACAGTTTTGTCTATATTTGGAAATAATATTATTTCAATACGATATTTTAAATTTCCTTTTTAATCTTTCCATTCCATTTGAATTAGTTAATGCATGTGTCATGTTATTATTGCAAAATGGGTTGTTATAAAAATTTCAAATTGCAATAAGACGCTCCAACCCGTTTTGCAATAAAGTTATTGCACTTCTGTGTTGTTTTCACTTAATTTCCCAATTTGTGAAAATCACTTCATATATACATTCAGTTTAGTTGTATCATATTTACCTTGCAGGCGACATTTTAAACTTCCTTTATGCCGTTTCAAATCAATTTGAAACAAATAGTATATATGTGATGATTGTATTGCGAAACGGTTTGTAACTCACAACTGACGTTGCATGAAGACACTTCAACACGTTTCGACACACATTCTGTTTTGTTTTATCGTATTAAATCTCGAAATTCACCACCTTCCATGCTTTTTAATTTTAAGTTTTAACTCACAGTTTTGTCTATTTTAAAACAATATTATTTAAATACAAAATTTGAACATCACTTTTAACTATTCCAATCCATTTGAATAAATACAAGAGTGATGATTTTATTGCAAAACGGGTTTATTGCAAAACGGGTTGTTATACAAAATTCTCATTGCAATAAGACACTCCAACCCGTTTTGCAATGAAATTATTGCAAATAAATGTGTGGTGATTTTATTGCAAAACGGGTTTATTGCAAAACGGGTTGTTAAAAAAAATGCAATAAAACACTCCAACCCGTTTTGCAATAATTTTATTGCAAAACGGGTTTATTGCAAAACGGGTTGTTTAAAAAAAAAAAATTGCAATAAGACACTCCAACCCGTTTTGCAATAATTTTATTGCAAAACGGGTTTATTGCAAAACGGGTTGTAACATAGCTTACCAGCTTTATTATGAATGGGTTAATAACATGTAATTATATTTTATTCAATTCCTTTCATGGTATGTGGTAAAAATGTCGTTAAAGCAAAATAAATAATCTTCCTATGCTTAGGTTTGCATCCCAACATCTAGGGGATTAACAAGTTATAGATAAATTATTGCTTCAAACATCATGTGTTGGATATAAAAACTCTTTGATGTCAGTTTGAAAAAAGATAGAGGTTTTTAGCTGTAACAATATATTTTGGCTACTTAAAAAATGGGTACATATATAAAAAAGATTTCAAGTTTGAACAATCCTTCCATGTGAGCCTTGCTGTAAGGGGCTTAATACATGTGTTTAAAGTGTCCTCCCAGAGGCAAAGGCTAAACAGATGAGACACTTTCCACATAAACTGGATTTTCGTTCAGAAAAGACTACCTACAAACAAAAATTTCAATAAAAGTGGAAAATATCGTCCCTGATTAGCCTGTGCATACTGCACAGGCTAATCTGTGACGACACTTTACGCACATGCATTAAGCCCCGTTTTCTCAGAGTGAGGCTTATATATTCCAGCTGTTATGCATTGCTATTTTTCGTGTACACAGATAACTAAATATTCGTTTGTTTTCTGCATTTTACTAAGACGTAATCATGATTAAAGATAATTATGGACTATCATGAGTTTTTTATGCCCCCCTTCGAAGAAGAGGGGGTATATAGCTTTGCACATGTCGGTATATCGGTCTGTCTGTCGGTCGGTCCACCAGGTGGTTTCCGGATGATAACTCAAGAACGCTTATGCCTAGGATCATGAAACTTCATAGGTACATTGATCATGACTCGCAGATGATCCCTATTGATTTCGAGGTCACTAGGTCAAAGGTCAAGGTCACAGTGACCCGAAATAGTAAAATGGTTTCCGAATGATAACTCAAGAACGCTTAGGTCTAGGATCATGGAACTTGATAGGTAGATTGATCATGACTTGCAGTTGACTCCTATTGATTTTCAGGTCACTAGGTCAAAGGTCAAGGTCACAGTGGCCCCAAATAGTAAAATGGTTTCCGGATGATAACTCAAGAACACTAAGGCCTAGGATCATGAAACTTGATAGGTAGATTGATCATGACTCTCAGATGACCCCTATTGATTTTCAGGTCACTAGGTCAAAGGTCAAGGTCACAGTGACCCGAAATAGTAAAATGGTTTCCGGATGATAACTCAAGAACGCTTATGCCTAGGATCATGACACTTCATAGGTAGATTGATAATGGTTGGCAGATGACCCCAGTTGATTTTCAGATCACTAGGTCAAAGGTCAAGGTCACGGTGACCCGAAATAGTAAAATGGTTTTCGGATGATATCTCAAGAACGCTTATGCCTAGGATCATGAAACTTCATATGTACATTGATCATGACTCGCAAATGACCCCTATTGATTTTCAGGTCACTAGGTCAAAGGTCAAGGTCACGGTGACCCGAAATATTAAAATGGTTTCCGGATGATAACTCAAGAACGCTTATTCCTAGGATCATGAAACTTGATAGGTAGATTGATCATGACTCGCAGATGACCCCTAATGATTTTCAGGTCACTAGGTCAAAGGTCAAGGTCACAGTGACCCGAAATAGTAAAATGGTTTCCGGTTGATAACTCAAGAACGCTTATGGCTAGGATCATGAAACTTCATAGGTACATTGATCATGACTGTGAGATGACCCCTATTGATTTTCAGGTCACTAGGTCAAAGGTCACAGTGACATAAAAACATATTTACACAATGGCTGTCACTACAACGGAGAGCCCATATGGGGGGCATGCATGTTTTACAAACAGCCCTTGTTTTATATATAAAACATACACATGTTACTTTTATGTTAATGAATAAACACACACAATGCATAACTCGTCAACCAAACAACTCAAACAGACATTAGATTTGTTTATATTTCATTATTACATTTATATTCTGACAGAACATTATTTGGAAAAACACGACCTTCAATAAAAAACTGAAATAAATGTACTGCCTTTAGAACTCATTTTTGTGAGGAAAGTTTCATGTTGTGAGGTTTTTCTCATCAAGTTTCCGAATTTACCTTGTTGATAAGTCCTTTTGTATGGTCAATTAATCTTGTTTTAATCAGACAGAACAGTAATCTGATAGTGCAAGGCCCACATGCATTCCATTTATTAGTGCTGCAACAATATACCGGTTTATCGGTATATATCGCAATACGCAATTCTCATATTGTATTGCGATACGATTTTCATCATACCGGTACGAACATTTTACAAAAATTCATTCAAATTTCGTCCAGAAAAGCCATTCGAAATAATGATAACAAGGTAAACAAAACAAAGCAGTGTAAAATAAAAAATCCGTAAAAATAGCATTATGAGATTATACAGAGTAGCGTTGTTACATCGGAGCATTCGTTTGATGCTTTTGAACAGATTATCGTTGAATTAATTGCGCACAGCTGTAAATGTTTCGTTCGATTCTGATTTGAGCATTATTTGTAATCCGAATTTCGGAAACACGCTTCCAAATTTTAATGCTAATGCGACAATAAAAAATTATAGCGTCAAATAAAAAGTGCTTTATCCTTTGTCTCAATAAAAAGCGCGCGAAAATTATACAGACACGTAGAACGTGGCATGGAAAGTATGGGTGTATTTTGTGTTGTATAAAAACGGGAACATCACGTCAGGTGAATTACGCGTGTTCAGTGGAAAAAAAACGCCCCGCTTGGACGTTATTTCATCACATCTTTAAATAGTAACAAATGCCAAAATGTATTTGATACTTAAGAAAATTTGCGAATGTTTGTGTTTCTTGTTATTCTTGAGCACATTTATAGTAAATATATACCAGAATTTGCTTTAAAACTGGAATAAACAGGATTATCAGGTAATTGGCAAGTTATAATTTTGGTACAAGTAAGCAATATATTGCGATATATTGCAATACGGGTTTTTGAACTGACAATATATTGCAATACGGATTTGGCGTATTGTTGCAGCACTACCATTTATGGTCAATTAAAACTGTAAACCTGGGCTCAATGATATAACGAGGGCACCCTGGCTAGGTGAGCACAGTTAACCTGCAAGTATGCTGTAGTTCTGCTAATAATAACACCCATCAGTACTGCTAAAAAATACATGAGTCTCAATCTGGGAAAACGGGGCTTAATGCAAGTGTAAAGGGTTGTCCCAGATAAGCACAGAATTGGCTCAATAGGGACGCCACTTTAAACATAAGGGGCTATTTCGTTCAAAGGAAGTCTCTTAAAAGCAAAATCCAGTAAAGGCAGAAATTATTATCCCTTATAAACCTACGCTGACTGCACAGGCTAATCTGGCACAACATGTAACGCACATGCATTTAGCCCTGTTTTCCCACAGCAAGCATGTGAGTCCTGTCATTGGATTATTGCATGTACGTAAGGTGTCATCCCAGATACCACAGTGCAATCCAAACTGACGTATCAAAGATAACAGTTAATACTGTGAAACAATTATTATTAATCGCCAAACATTGATTTTTGAATATTTCGTCAGTAGAACGATTGATGGATTTAAGTTGCTTACCAATTATTATGTATAGTGTTAAAACAAAAGGAAGACTGAAAGACATTAATATGCAACGTAATCCACGCACATATCCTGCACACAAATTGAGAAAAAATCAAAGTTGGAACTTTCTTCCTGCTGCTAAGGCTAGTATTCCATCTATCCGCATCCGTATCCGCAAAATCATAAAACGGACGCTATATTCCATTTATCCGCATACGTCGAGCGTATCTTTATTTTTGTATATGGATAAAACTAAATATTATAATTGAGATAATTATTATGAAGGACAAGCCTGAATTTAAGTAGATAATTATAAGGTACAAATCATCATTCTGTCTGTAAAAGAATACAAATGGTAAATACCTGAAACATCTTCTTTAAGTGCCTTGGCTATGCTTTTCCAAACATTCGAAGTAAAATCAGAGTCCCGATGTGCAGAACTGAGTTAGTTGTATAATTCCGGGTAATTTTTCACGAATTTGATAGTTTTTCAGTTGATTTTTGAGATGACAGCTACTCTCATCATGCTAAATGCCGTCCGTATCTTGTCCGCATCCGCATTAGAATGCTCACTTGAGCGTTCTTAGGGCTCAACATTAACCTAACGAGAGCGCCGATGGCGCTGAAAGCATAGTTGCAAGATACAGGGAAGTTGCTGCTGAAGTAAATGTTTAGGTCAAAATATACTAAATAGTTTCCTTATATGTTTCGATGTAAAAGCGACAACTTTGAGCGAAAATAAATACAACATTTTGCACATAGAGACCCCCATAACCATACCTTTTCTTGACGGGCATTCTTAGCTGAATCGATTTAAGCAATAAAAAAGATTTGTCATGTTCAAACCAAAAACAAATTCGACTCAAATCAAAATCGACTGTTTTTGCGCCTTTTTCGGTTGTTTTCTAGTGGATTGTAACCTTTTGCAGTGCCATTTTTCACTTTAATCTCCAACTTTATCCTATTTCAGGGATTAAGTAGTGAACACCTATGCTTACCCTATCAATATCTCCAAACGATAAAACCAGAACAAAGTGTATAACATGCCTTCGAGGAAAATATGATGATTTGTTTAGAAAGTACAGCCCTTCATGACTCGATTATTTAGTATATTGTAGCCTTAACGATTGCTGACATCACGAGTCGCCCCCCTTGTTAACAAAATGCTCTATTTTTAGAAACGGGAATTCCAAATAGTGACGAATGTGAATGGTTACAAAATGACATAACTATGAAAATAAATACGTAGAATTACATTATTTCACGCATACCATTATGCAACCATCCGTTTTCTTTTCCGACTTGATACATTTACAGCTTTCCATTTAATATTTTACAGACACAGCACTCGTCCAGAATTCGCGCGAATCCATTAAATCCGATGCCACATTTAAACCGTTAACTCTACTCGTAACGTAAATTTCTGGCTCAAAGTAAATCATTTTAACTTCAATTAACACATCTCTATTACTTTTAAACTCTACTTCATCAAATCCATAGAAAGGCACGTCAGAATCCATGTCATAAATCAGAAAACATTCATCGTACTCCGCCATTTTTTACACATTTTCAAAGAATAAAAGTGCTTTATGCCCCACTTCCTGCTGAGAATATGTTTTAATTTCTATTTATAATTAACCGATGAAATGTTACATATACTTTAACCAGGGCCTTATTAATTCAGTTATGTAAACATTTGACCTCTCACAGAACAGTAAACGAAGGAAATAGAAATTGGGATCCCATATAAATTAGGTGTGAGGTCACTATCAACAAGAACAGATTTGTTTTACGAACGAAATTTGTTTTAGGTTATAAGAAGATTTTTTGACATAAAACGGTCATAGAAAAATTCACTAAAAACGGTGTCAGCAATATTCTTGGAAGAAAATGTTAGAAAAACGTTTCCCCCAAAAAAATTGTAAGAATTACCATATGCTAAATTAAATAGATATTTCGTCTGATTTTTGATCAGGTAAGGCTTCAAAAAGGGTAACCGACCGATGTGGATTTTCAAAATGTGGTATATACCATAAGCATAGGTGCAAGCACCTATGCTAAAAACCAGCATGCCCTGCCGGGCAAGTACTTAGAAAATCTACTTGCCCTGAACGTAAAGCCACTTGCCTAAACATGAAATATCACATTACCTGTAAACCTCATATTTTTTAATAAAGATCAAAATGATACACCACAAAACATTTTTTATTTTTGAACATTAAACAAAATGATTACAGCAATTAAAGTCTAAATTAAATGCTCTTTGTTCTTTTTTTGCACATGCCCGGGCGGACAACTAGATTATAAAATAACTTGGCCAGACCCAACTTTTTCTTGCCAGGGGCAATAGGACAACAAGTAATGTTGAGCCCTGGAACTTCTTTTTCGGGCGCCTTTTGCGTATGCGGATATACGGATGTGGATGAATGGAATAAAGTGCATTTCAACTTGTTCTTTTTTTTTGCGTATGCGGATATGCGGATGCTGATACAGACAGATGGAATACCAGCCTTAATCTATCAGAAGGAAGAAACTTGACCTTGCATGGAGTGTACTTTTAGGGGATATACAGTAACATCAGGGTGCTATCAATCTTTTTTATTTTCAGAGGTCTAGGGCATTTTAATGGCTCATAAAACTTAAATATGCTCATGCAGAAGGCTTTAGCCAATCTAGTAACCAGACCCATTGTTTTTATTAATGACCTGTCATTAAAATTACCCACCAAAACATGGTGCATGCTTTCCTTTGACTAACTGCATGCGAAAATAATACAGAGTAAATTTTTAGGAATAAGCATTTTAATAATCTAGCTTCAATGTATTGAATTTATGAATGTTAACATAACAAGTGATGGAGAAAGTTTTTATCGATTACAATCATGAGATGGAAAACATAATGTTAAGTACAATAAACTCATATCAAGAGCAAATACTTTAGTCTTATTGCTTATTAATGGATACATGTGCATTTATTAGAACTTTACTTTCAACTAATATTAAACTGTTTCTTTTGTGGAGTATAGTTTCTTGCCAACTTTGATAGCATTATGCTGTTCCATTAACAAACAACAAAATAGAACATCAATCAGTTCTTACCTACAGTGTCAGTTGTTTCTCTTTCATAGCATAGTGGTGAACTTTACAGGTGAGAGAAACATCTTCATAATACCTAGTCTTTTCGTGGACAATTCATTTTCTGTCAGGAATTCTTACATACCATATGAATTACATTGTGACAATAATGGAACCAGACTATTCAAAATGTTTCCTAAGGTTTACAAGGAAAACATAGTATTGGTTTGCCAAAAATCTTAATGAGTTCTATCAAATACTTAGGGTTCCACAATGTTTGTACATCTTTTATGCTTGAGTGTTCTTTATTCAAATTATCTGCTTTATAAGGGTGAAATGACAGATCAAAGTTTGAAACTATTTGTAATTTTGTTCTTAGGCCCTAATGCACTATTTTCTAAAGTAACTTATGTGTTACATACCGTAGGTTTCCACGTATAGCGCGCTCCCGTGTATACCGCGCAGGCTGTTTTTTAAATGCAAAAATGGAGAAAAAAAATATTTAAAGACAATTAAACCACTAAATCGGACCGAAAAAGGCCGCCATTTTACTATTGCACAATCCAATAATCTGGGGCATTGGAAAGCTTAATTAAGCATTCAAAAAAGGGAGCGTCATTATGACAAGGAGCATGGGTTGCATAGCACTATACTTTTCTTACAATTTTGTAAGTTTCTAGCAAAAGATTGTCCACGTGCATTTCGTGAAAAACGTGAGAAAATAAGAATTAGTGTACATCGTGTGATTTTTCCTCGGGAAAAGCATGGGCATTACCGGTAAATTTGAATGTCGCATGGGAGACAGAGATACAGTTGTTGAGGTACGCCACTGTTGAACGTTCAATATTATACACACAAAATGCAATTGCATATCTTCACGTTCTCAAGTGTCAATTAGTGTCTCAAATGTCAATTAGCGTCTTAACAAGTCGTGGCACATATTACTCAATAACATCTGCCAATTACGAAGTGCAAAATGACCCCCTTTCACACCTACCGTTACCCGCAAAAAAGACCTCGTTCACACCTACCCTTGCCTGCTCTCCGGACTGTCGACAACAATCCCTATCGGAATTCATCAATAAAGAAGTGTAAAAACACAAACAAAGAAATGTCCGCAAGTTTATTCAAACAAATTTATTTTCGACCAAAACTTCTTCTACCGCATTCATATCTACCAGTAGCGACTTCTTGTTGTTTCGACAACGGCCCCTCAGTCTGTACGATTATACTATACTTAAATTAAACCGCGCGTGTTTTTCATGTTTTCCTTTGATTCAAATACGCCGCTGTTAGTTAGCATAGTTTGTAAGTAAAACGATCAAATTAAATTATTATCACCTTTTCATTTCAATCGAAAATCTGCAGAAAGTTGTAACATCGACGACATAGAACTAATTATTTAATTATCACAGTTTATCGATAGTCAGCTTGGACGTAATTAATTTATTGTCACGCTTATTTTCATTTTTAATCTTATAATACGACATTTGCGACTGGCCGCTATTTTGCTTGCAGACGACCATTTTAACTGTGTATTCATAGCTCCACCCATTTTTACGTTTCATTCAACAACGTCATTTCATGTGTAAGCGAGCTCAGTTTTGATTGGCTAGCTACCATGTGCACTTCAATAACAATAAGGTCAAGCGATGTCTCGATACAGGTGCAGACCGGTTTTCGTTCACTGTTCAAATTGCGAATACTTTCATTGAAACAAAGAGAAAAATATAGAAAACCAGTTTCGGGTTAAAATGGCGGCTGTTTTCAATGAAATTTTACGAGATTTTAGCAATTTCGCAAATCGGATTTTTCGTGAGCCAAATTCTCAATATTTTCGCAAATGGCTCAAGTGGCGAACGACAGCGCGAGCCCTGATTATAGCGTGGTAGTTTTCTGGAAAAAAACACGGCGGCCATTTTTATTATTTACGATTACACAACATATTTTTTACCAATTTAGCAGCCAGGATAGCGTTGTATCAATGTATAGCGCACACCAGCTTTTTAATTTGAATTTTGGAGATAAAACACTGCGCGCTATACGTGGAAACCTACGGTACATGTACATGTTAATATACGAGTGCACAGCCTATACCAGTTTTGGGGCGTTACAAAATTTACAGCTCTGTATTTGTCAGTTTCAATTTACAATGTAATTATGTCCCATTATATTTGTTTTATTTATCACACAAAGATATGTATTTGAATATGCAACTGTCTATTTCCGACACTTGCAAATAAGCCTCACTGTACGAAATTATGGTTTTATGCACATGCCTAAAGTGTTGTCCCAGATTAGCCTGTGCAGTCTGCATCTGCTAATCAGAGATAAATGCAACCTGCAAAAAAATATGACATTTGATAGAATGGTTAGTACAATAGCTCCGATTGGTCCAGGTGTAGTGAAAAAAGTATAGTATTTGTGTTAATAGGATGATTCATACCCAACCACTGACCAGGTGATATTGCTTCAAGAGATATGATATATCTTCAAGCTGCAGATATCATACAGATTGATGTTGGAACAAGGTCATATCTCTTGTACCAGATACCTAGATTTGTTTTGATTCCGGATTTGTCATCATAATATGAGCTACGTTTTGGGAGAACTGTGCTAAATGAATGTACGTAAATTGTTGTTCAAGATTAGCAGTCTGTTCATGCTTATCAGGGACAACACTTTTCACTTTGAAGGACTTTTCTTTAAAGAAATCTTCTACTTAATTGAAAATAAAATTAACAAATATTATTTCAAATTCGCAAATTTTCGTTTTAGTTATGATATTTGTGAGGAAACAGTAATACTGAACATTTACCATGCTCTGAAATATCCATCATATGCATCTTTTGACGATTTAAAAACCTGTAAATGAAGCGTTGCAACGGGAAACGATTAAATAATTTGGAGAGTTTTGTTGTTGTCGTTAAATTATGCGACACTACGAGGATTACTTATATTAAGTAAAAAATACAACAATCATAGTATGAGCACAGATGGCCTAGCGGTCTAAGCGATAGACTTTTACTCCAGGGGTCAGTGGCTCGACCCAAGTTGATGTTTAATTTTGTTTCTTTCATTAATTGTAATCTTGATTTTTACTAGAGCTTTTCAGATCCAATGTTTACATTTATCAATATAAAGAATTTAATGATAAACTTCAATACATGCCAAAATTTGTGAAAAGGCCCCTTTAAAGGTAAGTCTCTTCTTATTACAAATTAAGTCCAGGCAGAATCATCATCATCACCAACAGCATTTTATTTAAGTTATTAAACGTTGATTAAGACCAAATATGGGATTTAGACATGTTGTATTTAACTGTTTTAGAGATTTACTATGACCGCCCCCACCCCCCTGGCACACACACACATAATTTGCTGACTAAATTACTAATGTTTCAATAATGCACCATGTCCATATACAACAAAACCTCATGTACTGCACATCCAATAGGGTGTTTGCAGTACCTTCAATTTCTGCTGAGAAGGTTTTTCAGTTTAAGAACTAACCTCTATGATTTTCAACATAAAATTGCTGTACACTTTATAACACAAAATTATTTTATTTATTGATAGTTTGTTAACATTGTATTGGGAAGCAACATTCTGCTAAAGATCTTGTTGGATGTGTTTTGGCATTTTTACTGATATTTATTACAAATCCCCAATAATCAAGTAGATATGCCCCAGTTGTAATGTTTATTTTCAATTTTATGATGTCCTGCGCTTGAGGTGGATTTATGTGAGGACCTGGAGTGCGTCCAAGCACGCCTACCTACTTTGCATACAAGACTTACATAATTTGGGACGAAATTTGAATTATAGCTGAAATTTCAAGCTATTTAGTTGTTCCCAAAAGACATGCCCCTGTGATGTCTATGATTCTAATATAGTTTCAGCCCCTGCTGTGACCTGGCACAGGGCATGTCAGAACTGAATCTGAGTTATGAAACCCAAGAGCATGTGCATTGAAGCACTTTGGAATATTGGAGATAGGCGGGAGATAATGCAAGGCTATAAATTACTGAATATGTTTAAACAATATTTAAAAATGCAATTTTTCAAGAATAACGCAGACAGGCTTATTAATTATTCATTCTAAATACATATAAAAAGTATATTGTAACAATTAATTTCATTAATTTCATCCTCTTCGCCTGTGGTCTCAAATGGCGTTTTGTAGCTAGTGGGTTTATCACAGGGTGGCTTGCCCTACGCCCAACCCTCCCCCTTTTTTTAGATGTGCTAAGGGCTGTCATTGACTTTTTTATGACTGGGAAAACAAAATGCCAAGGAATCAAGATCCAGTAAACCAAATTTATCAATAGGCTAGCTGTTAGTAATGTCTTAAGCCAGTGTATAGAATTAATATCATTGTTAAGTCTTTACAAAATTGAACTCTTTATAATTGATCAAACAGCATCTATACCCATTAATTTATTGGGACCAAAACAATTGTTCTGTACTACAAAGAAGACGTGGCATAACAAGTTACAAAGAGAAGCAAAATCTTCAGACATCAAAGTTAATGTAATTAAAACCCAATCAGTGCCCGTGAATATTATGTGTACAATAAATATGCCAGCAAGCTGTTGTGTTTAGTCAAGCGGACATATGCATCCCAGACGAAAATGCCATCAAACTTATTTGCCACCCTTGATATTGACTCTCAAACTTTTATGTATTTAAGTTAGGATTATCTGATGTAAGATACGCAAGTACTTACGAAAAAATGCAGTAGAAGAATTTTTTATTTTAGTGCTCAACGACTAACAAGTTATACTTATCAGTATAAGTACTCATCATGGTTACTTTTATTATACAAATTCAAATGGCTTTATTTTTATTCATTGATAAATTATAATTTATCCACACTGGGAAAACTGGGCTTAATACATGTGTGTGTGTAGTGTCTTCAAGATTAGAATGTACAGTCCGCGAAGGCTGATCGTGGACAGCACTTTCAGCTTTAATGGATTTTTTTTTTAAAGGAAATCTAGTCTGAACAAAAGTCCAGTCTCGGGGGTACATTACAATGCATTAAGTCTGGTTTTCCAAGAGAGTGGCTCAAACCAGTTATCAAAATATCAAGTCATGAGAGAGAGGAATGACTCAATGTCTGGAGAGTAACTGGCCATGTGGACACTTAAACCCTTTGCATGCTGGGAAATTTGTTGTCTGCTAAAATGTCGTCTGCTGAATTTATAAAATTAGCATTTTCTTCGATTTTTTTCAAAGAATACTATCAGAATAGCAAACAGTTTGGATCCTGATGAGAGGCCATGTTCTGTGGCGTCTCATCTGGATCCAAACTGTTTGCAAAGGCCTTCAAAATTCGTTTTTTTAACATGTTTTTATTCAGTATAAAAAGTCAATGAACTCTGCATTGTTGCTGAATATACAATGCACTTGAAAATATGCTGATTGAAATTAAAAACAAAAAAACATTTTAAGCATCAGTATCTGTTCTTTCTGAGCAAAAGTGGCATTTATTGTTAGTGAAGAAGATACATTTTCAAGAATAAACATCAGAATTATAAATGTTTTTAGAATGTGAGCATTTTATCCAGTAATCTCAAAGTACCAGTTTTTGGATAGAAATCCAATAGCATTATTATTTAGAAGTTTGCAATCCCTTGTTCCGTAATAAAAATCATTAACAAATATGCGGAGTAATTTATTTAAACAAACAGAAAATGCATTCTGAAACCCTTAATAGTCCTGCAATCATTTGTAATCAATAACTTATGTTTTAAAAAATCATTGGTTCATGCTACCAATTGTAAAATATTGCAACCAATCCCTGAATAATGTAAATATGCCATGATGTTGGAATAACATATATCCCGATCAGACTAGAATATAAATATACCCATTGTCTGTTATAAAAAAATAGTAACATAGGTTACAACTCAAATTTCTCACTTTTTTATGTCCCCCACTATAGTAGTGGGGGACATATTGTTTTTGCCCTGTCTGTTGGTCCGTTGGTCTGTTGGTCTGTTGGTCTGTTTGCGCCAACTTTAACATTTTGCAATAACCTATGCTATATTGAAGATAGCAACTTCATATTTGGCATGCATGTGTATCTCATGAAGCTGCACATTTTGAGTGGTGAAAGGTCAAGGTCATCCTTCAAGGTCAGAGGTCAAATATATGTGGCCCAAATCGCTTATTTTATAAATACTTTCGCAATATTGAAGATAGCAACTTGATAATTGGCATGCATGTGCATCTCATGGAGCTGCACATTTTGAGTGGTGAAAGGTCAAGGTAAAGGTCATCCTTCAAGGTCAGAGGTCAAATATATGTGGCCCAAATCGCTTATTTTATTATTACTTTTGCAATATTGAAGATAGCAACTTGATATTTGGCATGCATGTGTATCTCATGGAGCTGCACATTTTGAGTGGTGAAAGGTCAAGGTCAAGGTCATCCTTCAAGGTCAGAGGTCAAATATATGTGGCCAAAATCACTCATTTTATGAATACTTTTGCAATATTGAAGATAGCAACTTGATATTTGGCATGCATGTGTATCTCATGGAGCTGCACATTTTGAGTGGTGAAAGGTCAAGGTCAAGGTCATCCTTCAAGGTCAGAGGTCAAATATATGTGGCCCAAATCGCTTATTTTATAAATACTTTCGCAATATTGAAGATAGCAACTTGATAATTGGCATGCATGTGCATCTCATGGAGCTGCACATTTTGAGTGGTGAAAGGTCAAGGTCAAGGTCATCCTTCAAGGTCAGAGGTCAAATATATGTGGCCCAAATCGCTTATTTTATTATTACTTTTGCAATATTGAAGATAGCAACTTGATATTTGGCATGCATTTGTATCTCATAGAGCTGCACATTTTGAGTGGTGAAAGGTCATCCTTCAAGGTCAGAGGTCAAGGTCAAGGTCATCCTTCACAAGGTCAAGGTCATCCTTCAAGGTCAAACATCATATAGGGGGACATTGTGTTTCACAAACACATCTTGTTTAAACTTATTATAATTTGTAAATTATCAACTGGTAGGAGAGAAACATACATTTATGTTTGTTCTCTTTTTCTTCTGTTTGAATCACATTCTGAAGAAGTACATGTATTTGAACTTAAGTAAACTACTTTATAATTTTAACAAAGGAAATTAAAGCAAATTTTGTTGCAGAATTTTATTTTATTTTGTATACTGTCTTGCTATACCATTCGACCCTAACATATTGACTGATTATATTCATAAATGTAGCAATATTTGTATGTTTCTTATTGGCTTTTGTGGTCTTGTGCTTCATTTAAATAAAAAAGCCTGTGTGGTAAGAGTGGTACAATAGACTGATCCTGGAAAAGCACGAGTTTAGAAAAACCCACTAATCACCCCGGTACAAACATTGCTGGTCCGTTATATCAACCAATGATAGCTTCCTTTAGATAATAACGGTTGATACAGTGTGTGATTTTGAAAGGATTATAAATGGGTCATGTTTATTTGTACCAGCAGATTAGTGGGATTTCCAAAAAGTTGCTTTTTCCGGGATACATATATTGTGTAGTAAAATATAACACCCTGGTGTCTGTGATGTTAATCAAGATTAAAGGTAGGGGTAAATATTACTCTAAGAGGGATTTGCAGGACTGTTATACACTTAGAAGCATGATGATGATCATACATTGTTTAACCCCTAAGAAATGATCTACGTAAATTGATGTGGGGGCGCTGCGTAAAACAACAATCAGGTCTTGTGTTCGCGGCATAATACAACTAAATAAGGTAAACATGTTCGCCGCATAATACCAATACATGTAAATGAGACCAACGTGTTCACTGCATAAAACAACAATAAGGTCAATGTGTTTGCTGCATAATACAACTAAATCATGGCGATCCATCCCATGACAAAGAAATAAGTTTTTACAGTAATGTATGCAATTGATTTTGCGTTAATTTGCTGTTCTTGTTGATATCCGAGTTTTTCAAATGGCAGCGTTATATGTTCCCTTTGATATATTGCTCAAGAGCTAGAAGGTTACAACATTGCAGGGCATAGACCTCATTTTTGAAAGTTAATACATGTTTATTATCCAAAAACTGCTTCATTACATTTCTACTGTATTTATTGTTTTTAAAATAAAAAGAACAATTTTAAGCAATTATCTGATATGACTGTAAAGTGGTTTACTCTTTATCGTGTTTAATTTGGTTGTAGTTGTATGCATGAACTAGGATGTACATGATTGTAATACTTAGCTATCTATTCTCCACCGTCAACATTTAAGCATGCCCTTCCGTTTACCAAATCGGCCTGACGCTCCTCACCAGTGGTTATTTCCGTTGATCACAATAATAATAACAAGTGACAGCAAAATGTGTCTAGTACTAAAATTAATATATTTATGAGAAGACCAAAAATATTGTGTATGCCCCTGCATTGACAGATTTGGGAGGTACATATTGATTGACCCATCCTTCCATCTCTACACGGTGAACACAAATCTTTCTTACTTGCATGGATTTTGTACTTGAACACTACCAACACACCCATATCAACCTTACTGCACGTTGCTGTTGACGCTCACCTACTTTTGGTTTAGACTAATGCAGAGTCCAATCTCTTGTAGGCTGCAGAGTCCAATCTCTTGTAGGCTAAGAGCTTATATAGGCTGAGAGCTTGTATAAGCTTTATTGCTAAATAAATGTTGTTGTTGTTGTTTATCCCTTTACCACTTAGATACGTATTTTGACGCATTTTTATTCCCTCAGAAAGTTAAATTTAAATAAAGACCTATCTTACTAGATGCAAGTTAAAAAGGCTTCATTTCCAACCCTTATATACTGATTAGCAGCAAACAGCATACAACCTGAACAGCCTGCGAGTTACTAACAGGCTGTTCTGGTTTTATGCTGTTTTCACATAGCCATTTTTACATTGCTTTGCGTGGGAAAGAGTTAACTAAAATTGACGCATTCCATCTAACAACATTTTCGCTTTCTACAATGCTTAAACACTAGGATGGATATTTTGTATGAACACTCTCAATAAACTAAAATCACCTGCTTCATCTTGACTATATATGACATTGACCAAGTTTGGGACTTAAACTCAGAAGGTCTAAATTTTGGTTACACCAAATTTACCCATCTTTAGTTTCTCCTTGAAATTAACCTCATTTTGTACTTAGATTTTTCACTCTGGCCTAGTTCTTGGTTAATTATAACCCACCAAACAAAGTTGAGCTTGTCTGTCGGTCGGTCTGTCTGTCGGTCGGTCGGTCTGTCGCTCCGTATTAAGTGTCCGTTCTCTGATTAAAGTTGTATTCATCCGATCTTCACCAAACTTGGTCAGATGTTATATCTAGGTGATGTCTAGGTCAAGTTCGAATATGGGTCATGCCGGAACAAAAACTGGGGTCACGGGTTCACTTAGTGCGTTTTAAACATTGAGCATGGTGTACGCTCTCTAATTCAAGTATTTTTCATCTGATCTTCACCATACTTAGTCAGAAGTTGTATGTAGATGATGTGTAGTTCAAAGTTCAAACATGGGCAATGCTGGGTCAAAAACTAAGTCACGGGGTCACTTAGTGCGTTTTAAACATTGAGCATGGTGTCCGCTTTTTTTGTTAAGACAACATGCAAAATATTCTGTTTCAATGCGTCATGTGGGGGTATTCGTCACGTCTGTGACAAAGCTCTAGTTATAATTGTCATTATTCAAGCTCCTTGTATTGCCTTAAGTTTTATTTCAATTTGCTGTCCAGTCATTGTTTTTTGTCTGTCTGTTTGAGAGTAACCATCAATAATATATTGGATCTTGCATCAATTATGATTATGAAGAGCTTTGTTTCATGCAAGGGCATTGTATTTGGACAATTGCTAGGATATCCTATATACCAGACTTCATTTTTAATTTGACATTGACCTCAAACTTAACAAGCACTTCTTTGGCATCTAACTGTGATGCCACTGACCAAGTCAGATTAATTATTGTAACGTTTAATAACAAGCAATAATGAGGAGAGTGTGACAACCAATTGGGGAATTAGTCACCATCTATGAGAAACAAAACTCTCATTCAATACAGCAGTAAAACAAAATAATGCTCATTGCTTAATAAAATTCTTATTTCAGGTAGATTTTATTTTATCAGATCAGGCATATAGATCTTTAATAATTAAATGCAACCCAGGGCCCTCAATCCAATTTAGGGGAAGCGGGTCGCTACCCATAGCAGGGGGAATATTCGCGGCGTTTTCCTTATTGGGGGATTTTTAACTTACTCTCTAATTATTACATTTGTACATGTTTGCACTATATTCATTGCTTATTTCATAATTTAGTATGTGTGACAAGATTAAATGAAATTGAATTGAGATATAATAATCATGAGACATCTATCTATAAATTTATTTATTTATTTTTTTTAAGGGGGAATTTTTCCCTCCAAAAGGGGAAAAAAGTATACTTTTCAGGGGGGGAATGCAGCCGAATTTCGGCCGTGGATTTGACAGATTGAGGGCCCTGCAACCACTTCTGTCATATCAAAATAGAAGACTTAAAAGCCTGTAAACAGATGCTAAATACTAAGATTTTACAGTAAAACATTAATTTATTCTTTTGATTTAAGAACATGTGTACATTTTTTTAAATAAATAATAATTATAAATAATATTACAAAAAAAGGTTTTGTGGAGTTTTGTGGAGTTCGTCTGTGTTAAAAAAAAAGACAAGATAATAATTGACACAAATTGGTCTCAGCATGTTCAATAAATTATAACAGTATGTTTCTGAAAGAACATATAACACAGGCAAGTGTTATATGGTGTACAACAAATGTTGATTGTAAATGACAATATTTAATCTTCCCATCGTTTATATACATTATATAATATATTACATGTATTTTTCTGTTTGTGACAAAAAAAAGCATGATCATTGCTAATGATGAAGATGATGATGTAGATGATGATGATGATAATGATGATGATGATGATGATGATGATGATGATGATGATGGTGGTGGTGGTGGTGGTGATGATGATGGTGATGATGTTGAAGATGATGATGGTGGTGGTGGTGGTGGTGGTGATGATGATGGTGATGATGTTGAAGATGATGATGATGATGAGGAGGAAGAGGATGATGATGATCATGATGATGATGATCCTTCTGCTGCTGCTGCTGCTGCTGATGATGATGGCGATGGTGATGGTGGTGGTGGAGTCGATGATGACGATGATGATGATGATGATGATGATGATGATGATGATGTGATGATGATGATGTTGATGATGTTGATGATGATGATGGTGATGGTGATGGTGGTGATGGTGATGATGATGGTAATGATGATGATGATGATGATGATGATGATGATGATGATGATGATTGTCATGATGGTGATGGTGATGATGACGATTATTATGAAATTTATACAGATATTATGATTATTATTTGATACTGATAATGATGATTGTGATAATGATAATGATGATGAAGAAAATGATGATAATGCACTGACTCTTGTTACTCATATTTATTTTTATTTTTTTCTCAAAATCATGGCTTTAAGGTGCTGGGTAAATTTCTTTAGAAGTTTTTGATAAAACCTTGCAAAAACCACCTGCTAAGTTTTTTTAGTTTCATGCAGTTTTAGATAAATGCCACAGAACCATTTGCGCTCTTGTGTTCTTTCTTGTATACCTCCATGGCCAGTCAGGCTTTTGACTGGATTAAAACAATCAGGAATTGAGTTTAATGATGCTTACCATTGCTAATCTTAAATCATGACAAGTTGGTACTTTATTTTATTTTCACTGTTAACCAAAATAACCTATCTCATGTGAGCACATTGCATCCTATCAATGTTTGTGGTTCTGCTTGAAAAATAAAATTCTACAACACCAACATCTTTGATAAAAAAGTAACACTCTGGTCACAATGCACATGCTATATGTCTAGTCGTTAACATTTACTTATACAATTGACATTTTATCCAAAACTGTGTATTTTTTTTAAGGCTAGGGACCAAGTACTGACTGTACATTGATACTGATCTATACATCGTATCTTATAAGCTGTTTCTTATGAAAAGTTTGCTGTCTCATCATGTGTTTTAAAAGTCCAGCTTTAGACAGAACTTCACTTTCAACACCCTACCAGCTCACTTGAAAATATGTATAATAGGTGCGCAATATACATACTTATGAATCTTTATCATGACATGGCAGTGATGGGGAAAGATTTGTACTTAATATCATTCAACATGTATTTCTATGAAGTCAGTCAAGAGCCACTTTTTATTAACTGCTATTCCTAGAAATCCACTATTTAAGTACTCACAATCAACAAGGATGAATGTTGACCCTCTTGTTTTACTGAAGCTGTCTTATCCAGATGTTTTGGCCTAGATTTCTTACCATACTTGTATGCAGCAAGAAAATTGATGGCAGATATAATTGTGCTCATGTTCATATTCTTTGCACGTTTATGCTGTTTGCATCTGCCCTCAATGTCAACATTAGTGGATTTCACACAAACAATCTGCCTTCCATGTAAACAAAAGTAGATTTTACGCAAACATTTGACGATATCTGCAAGGCGCAGGATGTTAGTCCAAAATTAAAATTAAGGATGTTTGCGTAGCTATGAATATTTATAATATTTAAGTAATTGAACTATGGCCGTATACAGACGCATATACACTTCAACACCGTTATTTCGAAGTCGTCGGGACCGTTAAAAAAACTTCGGATTAACGATTATTCGAAATAAACATTTGACAGACGACTTCTTTGATCCTGAAAAAATACAACATTGTGGAATTCGCATGGTTGGGTCACAGTGTACATGTACTTTTAATAATTGTTTTACTTAAAAACGTAAACTAGTCAGATAGCAATTGATTTCTACTTGTAACAAACGGAGGAATAAAACGATTCTTTTTCTTCTTTTTATTTTTCTCTAATTACAGAACATATAAAATATAATGCATAGCGCATCATACATGTTAATACATATGAATACATTTTCGGAAATGAATTCACTTTTTTTTAAATAAGACGCGATGTCTTTCTGAACACCGGCGTTAGCAGCACTAAACTGGACGCGTGTAACATATTTCTCCAATTTGTCAAGGAAATTGATGAACTGGCTTCCGCCCGTGTTTTGCTCGCAGAACTGCCTTACGTCGTTGATGCATGTGATCACACGTTGATTAGATATCATGTTCATTCATGTGTTGTCGGCCTCGTCGTCGGCTTTTGATGACATTATAAAATTAACATGCTACGCGCAGGCGACAAAGGTGTAATTATCGGCTTTGACGCACAACGCGCAGACGACATAGGTGTGAAATTACGCTCAGTGTTTTGCAGTTTTGACTTCGGATTAAAGATTGATAATAAGGTGCGAATTATAGTGTTTGGACCGACATAAACACTTCGAATTAACGATTTCTTCGGTTAAACGAAGTTCGGATTAACAATGAAATTTTACATTGAACAAAGCAGAACTACAATCGGGACCCGAAAAATACTTTGAAATAACGGTGACTTCGGATTATCGGTGTTCGAAATAACGGTGTTGAAGTGTATATATATATTTGATATAAAGTGCTAATGCTGGAAGAAGGCTTACTTAATTATTTAAATAAATAATTTTATAAAATTTAATAAAATATTTAGTAAAATATTTATTGCAGGACCTTTGCCCCATCAGCATTCAATTATGGTTGTCAGGGACAGAAAAACATGAATAACTGAAAAAGGAACCATACTGCCATACTGCACTAGATAAAACATTCGCACAAAAGAGAAGGGGGGCCCGGGGCGCTACGAAAAAATAACATTAAAGATTGAGGTTATTTTCACTGATGTAAATGTGGAGTGGTATTTCACTGTTGTAAATATGGGGTAATATTTCACTGATGTAAATTTGGGGTGGTATGCAGGGTTCTCAATAACTTATGAGCCAAGTTACAGGACAAAATGTGAAACCAACAGGCCTTCTAGTGGTGGTCAACCAGGCACTTAAATTTGAGCATTTTTTGTGCATTTTATGAATTTTAGCTTTTTTAACTAACAAAAAATAAATGAAAAAGCTCTTTATTACTTTATTAAAATTTTCGATTTTAGATTGGGAATGGGGCAGAAATGGGGACCTACAGGAATGGGCGGAAAAGGCATGATCGTCTGTGAACCATGCACATTTTGCGCAACACTTCTAGTTTGAAACGTAACTTAATTAAAACTAACTTTCACAACAACAAAAACTTTGCATTTACGCAACAAATATGGGGTGGTGTTTCACTGATGTAAATATGGGGTGGTGTTTCACTGATGTAAATATGGGGTGGTGTTTCACTGATGTAAATATGGGGTGGTATTTCACTTATGTTAATATGGGGTGGTATTTCACTGATGTATATATTGGGTGGTGTTTCACTTATGTTAATATGGGGTGGTATTTTACTGATGTAAATATGGGGTGGTACTTCATTAGTGTAAATATCGGATGATAATTCACTGATGTACATGTAAATATGAGGTGGTATTTTACTGATGTGAATATGGGGCGGTATTTCACTGATGTATATTTGGGGTGGTATTTCATGGAATTATTCACAGAACAGTTTATTTATAATGATAGCGTTAAACTTAATGTCAAATAAAGAATGTGTGTTTTTGACCGAATAACTATAGTTTATATGGTGCAAAAATTAAGGGCCCAGAAGACAATTAACCAATCATATTTGTCCTGCTATGGTATCAGTGTTTTTTTTTTGTTCAAATTTGGGTCTGGTATGGGGGCCCATTCCATATTTTTCATTATAAAGTATTTGTTAGCATGAAATTTACAAGATTAATTACAAATTTTTAGTACATAAGACGTGATACTTCTCAAATCAAAGTGAACCAGCCCCATTCTCAAAATAGTGAACAAAAACACTGGGTATATTAAGGACAAACATCTTGTCGATTATAATTGTATTGACAGTTGTCTCATTTAAAGACATTGACTTGTAAAATGTATTTTTAGCAAGGCTGTTTTCGGAGAAAACCCAAGCTATTGTCATAGCCAGCTCGTCCGCCGTCCGACGTAGGCGTCGTGCTAAAACCTTAACATTGTCTCTAAAAGTGCTTCCACCTACAGCTTTGAAACTTCATATGTAGATGCACCTTGATGAGTTCTACACGCCACACCCATTTTTGGGTCACTAAGTCAAAGGTCAAGGTCACTGTGACCTTTAATATCAAATTTTAACATAGGCTCTAAAATCAAAGTGCTTCCATCTACAACTTTGAAACTTTATGTAGTTGCACCTTGATGAGTTCTACATGCCACACCCATTTTTGGGTCACTATGTCAAAGGTCAAGGTCATAGTGACCTCTAATATAAAACTTTAACAAAAACCTTAACATTGCCTCTAAAATCAAAGTGCTTCCACATACAACTTTGAAACTTGATATGTAGATACACCTTGATGAGTTCTACACGCCACACCCATTTTGGGTCACTAGGTCAAAGGTCAAGGTCACTGTGACCTCTAAAAAAAATTAAACAATTCTGACAAGCTTTCGCAGCCGAGCGTGGCATCCGTTATGCGGTGCTCTTGTTTAAAAATAGCAATACCATGACATTTACTGGTAATGAAACACTTAATTATTGAATATTTCAATCCCAAATTGAACAATTGGGTTGTTTACCTAGTTATTGCTGTTATTAATAAAAGGACTTTTTATTTCCGTGTCCGATATCAAAAATGTGTTTTCAACTTGTAGGTGGATCATGCTCAAACTTTCACAGCTGAGGGACATTAGTGTGCAAATATTCGTAAATACATGTAAAGACAACCAGTTGTGTCCGAATTATGGCCCATTGTATGATTTTCAATAATATATAAGCCCAAATATTTTGTGTACTCAATTTCTCCTTAAGTTTGCGCCAAATGTTTGTAAAAAACTTTCACAGCTTAATTTCTTTTTTGCTTTTGAAAAACCAAGATTAATACCACGTTTTTCAGTTTTTTTAGGTACGATAAACCTGATAACTGCGGCATCTGTGCCGAGAAAGACTCTTTATAAATTTGAATGACTTGTGTTAATTTCAATCTTGCGATTAATTTTGGAAAATGAATTGCGTCTAATATTATGCAATTGCAAACAACTTTAGTGCCTTCAGCGCTTTGATTTTTCTATGGACTATATAGGCCTTGAAAGTGTGTACTCAACTCCTCCTAAACTGCTGAGCCGATTTTGCTCACACTTTTATAGTAGAATGACCTTAATGTAAATATAATTATATAGAAAGGAATTTGTGCCATTTTAGCAGAATTTTGTCATTTTTTATTATTTTATGGGCCCACCGAGTGGGAGGCATTTAGCAATGTACAGTACACTCCACGCGTTTTCCCCAATTTCGCTCCATACTCCGCGGGTTTCGACCTGGAGGGAGATTAAGAAAATCCCGCTATACGCGGCGTTTGCATGATTTTGGACGCGGCGGTTAACGATCGGCAAAACTGATAAGCCGACGCGGCAGCCCTCGGCGTTGGCAACGCGGGGGAAACTCCGCGTTTTACGAGATAACTATCAATTTAATTTTGTTTGACTTCCTGATTTTCAAATAAAATTACATTTATTACAAGTACATACATGTACATGTAGTATAATATTTACAATTAAAAAAAACAACCAAGATAGATCGATCCCGACGTGGTTGTAGAAGTAGTTGTTGTTGTATAGAAAACTCGTTGATTTACGACACACAAAACGTCGTCTTTAAACTAATACTTACCAATTAATATAAACAAAGTTTGCAAAATTGTTTTTATTTTGATAATTTAATCCAAAGTTTTCATGTTAGCAGGTGATTTTCTATACTGAACATGTATACAAATGACCAAGGACCCTAAAAATCTCGCAAATCTGTGTTAATTGACAGTTTGACGTAATCAAAGAAAAGCCGCTTCCTGTCTTAAGGCATAACTTACTCAAGTAAACTCATTCAACGAATGCATAAGGAATGGTTTTTATTGTCGGAACAAAATCAATTCTCTGCTCGCTAATGCATTGATTTTCTCTTTGTTTGTAGGTTATTCCTTTGATTGCTAAAAGGTGGTAACTATTGAGTTGATAATTGCATTTAAGGATGTTCGATCGTTTCCACTTTACGGTAATTGATTCTCTATATCGTAAAAATTAAATACCTTTATATATTTTCACGGTTTCAAAAGATTAGGTTGAAATAAACGAGTGAAAATTCTAGTTTTACTGTTTTGATTATGCGCCTATAAATTTTCGACATTTACATATTTTCGAGATTTACTGCAATGAAACCAAGCGTTCGATTGCTTGACGTCACTTGTGATTGACATTGATCAAATGCTTGCTTACGCTGTAGATGTTATTTTCTGTGCAAATACAAGCGTCTATTGATAACGAAACGATAATGTCTCAACAATGAGAATCAGATACTTGGCTAATAATTTTCATTTAAAATGTCTAATTTGGATATAATTCGGAATACAAAACGAAACTTAAAAGTTTTTTTTAAACGTTCCAAAGAACAATATGGATTTCAATAGAAATACTATTTCCACCGACAATCAAGATTTCCGGTATGACCACTGTTATTTTGACGATTTTTCTATCGGATCGTCGGTAAGCGTGACCAAATGTGACAACAGCGATGCCAGTTGGAAAATTAGTAGACGTGTCGTTGAACTCGACACATTGGCCGAATCGCTTTCAGCATGCAGTTCTTGCCAAGTGCCCATTAATTTACTTAACACAGTAGGAAGCAGGGAATTCGGACAGGCATGTGTTTTGGAAATACAGTGTAGCAATTGTGGTGCCATCAATAATGTGGCTACTGGACGGAAACATGACAGAGTTTATGACATGAACACAAAGCTTGCATTAGGTAAGACTTTTTTTGTCTTTTTGGTACATTGGTGCATTATATCATGATTTATTGTCTAAATTACTTTTGAATACATTCAGATAGTTATCTCAAAGTACATGTTATTCCTGTGTAGTCTACATGCATACATTTTTTTAATATTGTACTTGCTATATTTTTCCTTCATATATTGTCTGATTAATCATTTACTGCCAGTAAACACAATTACAGTAGAATGTGAATGGTTCATTGGTTGTCCTTGGTTAAACATGTATATTTTAACCCTTTGCATGCTGGGAAATTTGTCATCTGCTAAAATGACGTCTGCTAAATTTCTAAAATGAGCATTTTCTTCGATTTTTTTCAAATCATACTATCAGAATAGCAAACAGTCTGGATCCTGATGAGACGCCACGTTCTGTGGCTTCTCATCTGGATCCAAACTGTTTGCACAGGCCTTCAAAATTCGGTTCCCGCACTGAAAGGGTTAAAGTGACATAAGTTTATTTTCTTCCTGGAGCCCTATTAATTAATACCGGTAATAACAATGAAATTTTGAAAGTTTACAAAACATAAATATCTCAATTCGTCTAATACGTATTGGTTTTGAAAATAAAGGGCTTAAATTAATTATTATTTGTGTGTATGTAGATCTCTAGGTCTTATAAAATTATGTAACTTTGGTAAATTATTGACATTATATCATATTATTTTATTCCGCATAAGCATATTCTAGCATTGTGGATTGTAAACTGTTCTGTCATTTACTGCAATCTGTTTCAGGTAAATCATAAACTGGGTGTTTCACCTGGGACTTTCACATCGAAACTGGCCCTTCCCCGTGACCTTCAGCACAAAAAAAGAAAGGCTATAGCTGTTGCTCGTGCAGCAAAACAGCGACGCATTTAGACTAAAAACTGGAACGGTATTTTTAATTGTGGGCATTTTATTTTTAGAACACAGTAATCTTCATGTGTATGCCCCAAATTGGCGACTTAGTTTTCGAACTGTCTGTGGGTCGGTCGGTCAGCCCGTCATACTTTTCGTGCCTGCTCTCTAATTCAAATAGTTTTCATCCGATCTTCACCAAACTTGGTCAGAAGCTAGACCAAGTTCGAACATGGCCATGTGGAATCCTGGGTTTCTTACAATTGTATGGATTATTTTTTATATTGTTACAAAGTTGAAATTTGGGGCATCCGTGTTGTGTGGACACATTTCTTGTTTGAGATTGTTTCAATAGATCCATCAATTATATAGATATGCAAAGTAGTAGGAACATTTAAAAGCATATGCTAATGTTTGTAAATTGGTTATTGTAAAAGCATTTATGTGCTGTGTAATCATTTCTTTAAATAAAAATCGGAGATAACCCATGAAGGTGCAAGCACATTTTCCAATTTGAAATTCTGTTTTCCTGTTCAGGCATTCAAAGGACAGTGCAAGAAGTACGAGCGGGACCAACATACAGTTCAAACATAGAGGACCAAGATGTTGAAGTTACAACTTTACCCCCACCTGTACCCAAGCCTGGTCCAGCAGGGCTAGACACTACTGGGAAGGAATTTGTTTTCTTTGATTTGGAAACAAGAGGGTTAGGTAAAGTTTATTTTTAACATATTCCTTATTCACAGTGTTGCACATACAGAAGTTTATCTTGGTCCAATTCAGGTATTTAGGTACTCTAAATCTTCAAAATTCAACTTCTATTAAAAAATATACATATTTACTTACATGTGTAACATAATTCAACTTGCTACTGCTGAGTAACTCAATGTGAGATATCGTGTGAATTGTTGGTCAATCTAGCCTATGATTGAATTGCAACAAGAGTTTTGTTCAGACTAATTTCTCATTTTGCTTTCATATAATAAATCATTCTTAATCTGTATTGATAAAATGATAGTAAATACCACTTTGATGATGCAATGTTACATTACCCACAACTGGCTATAGTATATTATTGTGCATCATTTAAGAATTTAAACACTCTTCTCTTCGCTTCTTAGATTTATAAATAAATAAGATGCCAAAAACTTACTTTGATATATCCATGAATCGAAGAAAAGAGTGTTTCAATTTTCATAATAACAGTTATTATGCCCCCCTCGGAAGAGAGAGTTAGTATTGTTTTGCTGGATAATGGTCTGTCGGTAGATCATTTAGTTTCCGATAAATAACTTTCTCACGGATTGGCTTTTTACTTTCCAAGTGCATAGGGATTGGACAGTATATAACACCTATTTAAATTATGGTCACTTGGTCAAAGGTCAAGGTCACAATAAGTGTGAAAATTGTTTCCGATCAATAACCTTTCAACTGAAAAACTCTCTTAAACCACAATGCATAGAGAATGGATGTAAAGGAACCTCTTCTACGATTGTTCAAATTAAGCTTCAAAATAAGTCCTGTCCTGGGGAGGGGGGCAATGTTTTTCCCTTTTATGCTTATTGTAAACACTGCAAAAGTATTTTAAGAAGTTTACATTGTACTTGGGCGAGCGACCCAAGGCTCTCTGATTAATGGAGCTAAAATGGATTTTGTGCAATTTCTATGTAAAGTTTTTGTTTTGTTTTTTCAGAGCGTACTTCTCACATAATTCAGATAGCTGCAGTGCATTCAACTGGTCAGTTTTCAACATATGTGATGCCTGAGAAGAAGATGTCATTGAAAGCGTCAGAAATAACTGGAGTGACAGTTGTTGGCGACTCTATGCTTGTCAACGGACATACAGTAACAGCTGTCCTCATCGAATCTGCATTAACAAGTTTTATAACATTTTAACAGAAATTTTCACCAGTTATTTTAGTTGGGCATAATATAGAGTGTATTTGATTGTAAAGTGTTGCTCCATGCTGTCCATACTTGTGGAAAAATGTTTGAGTTTCAGCAAAATATTTGTGGCTTTTAAGATACTTAAAAATGTTAAAGGAAATATTACCAAATATGAAATCATATAAGCGGGAACATTTAGTTAAAGACGTCATTGGTGAATTATACATGGCACATGGCGCTCTACAGGATGTTTTAGCTTTACAAAAGTTAGTGAACTCTGTTCCTCTTGACCAAAATACTGTAAACAAATATTCATTCAGCTATGACCGAGCAGTATTAGCATACAATGTGTAACTAAATGTTGCTTCCAACATCAAATCTTTGCAAACCATGATTGATACAAAAGTTATAAGTCAAGGTGTTACAAGGAAAGTTGCAGGAAGTGGATTGCAACTTAAACATTTGAGTATTGAATCAAAAAGAAACGGACTGAGTGGTTTGAGGAGCCCCCTGTCAGAGGTTACAAACGGACAAATCAGAGTAACAAAATCAGAGAAAATAACATGTGCAATAGCGAGTTATGTGTTGCCTGACATCTAACCAATTGTAATTTGCATCTTGTATATAGATTAGCTATGAAATCTAATAGCTGTTACATAATTGTTTTTCCTTCTCGATGACAAACATAGTTGTGATTCTTATGTCAGTTGTATTTCTCATGTTTCACCTAAGTTGTAAGATATTTTTGGCAGTGCATTAAACCACAGATGGTGTGTGAAACATAATTTCCCCGCTTATTGTATTCTATGTTGTTTTAAGCTCCACTGGCCAAAGGCCAGCAGGGCTTATGTCATGATCCTGTGTCCGTTGTGGGTGCGTGCGTTAACATTTCCTTTAAACATCTTCTCCTAAACTACTGGTCCAATTCTGATGAAATTTCTTGAGGAATGTTTCTGGGAAGAACCTCTTTCAATTTTGTTCAAATTATGCCCCTGGGGTCAAATTTGACCCAGCCCCGGGGGTCACAAAATTGAACATATGCTTATATAGGGTCTATTTTGTGAAAACTTTACAAATATTCTCGTCCATAACCATTGGACATAGGGCTACCAAATTTGGTATGTAGTGGCATCTTATACTTTTCAAATTATGCCCCTGGGGTCAAGTTTGATCCTGCCCTGAGGGTCACAAAATTGAACATATGCTTATATAAGGCCTTTTTGTGAAAACTTAAAAAATCTTCTTGTTCATAACAGTATGGCATAGGGCTACCAAATTTGGTATTTAGTGACATGTAATAGTTCTCTACCGAGTTTGTTCAAATTATGCCCCTTGAGTCAAATTTGAAACTGCCCCGGGGGTCACACAACTGAACATATGCTTATAATTAAAGTGATTATTTTGTGAAAACTTTAAAATACTCTTGTCCATATCCATTGGGCCTAGGGCTACCAAATTTCGTATGTAGTGACATCTAATAAACCTCTACCAACTTTGTTCAAATAATGCCTCTGGGGTCAACTTTGACCCTGCCGCGGGGGGTCACGAAATTTAAAAACGCTTATAAAGCGCCTATTTTGTGAAATCTTTAAAAATCTTGTCGAAAACCATTCGGAATACGGCTACCAAATTTGGTATGCAGGAACATCTTATAGTCTTCTTCTAAGTTTGTTCAAATTATGCCCTTTGGGTCAAATTTGACCCTGACCCGCGGGTCACAAAATTGAACATTATATACGCTTATATTTTGCTTATTTTGTGAAAACTCTAAAATACTCTTGTCCTTAACTCTAGGACTTAGGGCTACCACATTTTGTATGTAGTGAGATATAGTAGTCCTCTACAAAGTTTGCTCAAATAATGTCCCTGGGGTTAAATTTGACCCAGCCCAGGTGGTCACAAAAGTGTACATGTGCTTAAATAGGGCCTATATTTAAGTATTTGCACATGCGTAGAATATTTGTTTCAGCCTTTTTTTCAGCAGTGGAGCGATACAGGGCCATCATGGCCCTGTTGTCTTTAGATAAACATCTCACAGTTCTAAAATAATAATTTTGAAATAATACATATGTTCAATTTACAACCCACAACATGGGTAACAGGTGGGTGGGGTAATTTAAGATGTTTTTTGAATATCACCATTGTTTTTTTCATTTGTTACATCTGAAATATTTTCATAACAATGTACATTAGGGCTGCAACAATATACCGGTATATCGGTATATATCGCAATACGTAATCCGCATATTGTATTGCGATATGATTTTCATCATACCGGTACGAAAATTTTACAAAAATTCACTCACATTTCTTCCAGAAAAGCCATCCGAAATAATGATAAAAAGGTAAACAAAACAACGCAGTGTAAATTATTTTTTACGTAAAAATAGCATTCTAAAAAGTGTATTATACGGAGAAGCGTTGTTACATCCATGGGAGCATTCATTCGATGCTTTTGAACAGATTATCGTTGAATTAATTGCGCACAGCTGTAAATGTTTCGTTCGATTCTGATTTGAGCATTATTTGTAATCCGAATTTCGGAAACACGCTTCCAAATTTGAATGCTAACGCGACAATAAAAAATTATAGCGTCAAATTAAAAGTGCTTTATCCTTTGTCTCAATAAAAAGCGCGCGAAAATTATACAGACATGTAGAACGTCGCATGGAATGTATGGGTGTATTTTGTGTTGTATAAAAACGGGAACATCACGTCAGCTGAATTACGCGTGTTCAGTGGGAAAAACGCCCCGGTTGGACGTTATTTCATCACATCTTTAAATAGTAACAATTTCAAAAATGTATTTGATACTTAAGAAAATTTGCGAATGTTTGTGTTTCTTATTATTCTTGAGCACATTTATAGTAAATATTTACCAAAATTTGCTTTAAAATTGGAATTTATGGGATTATCGGGTAATTTGCAAGTTATAATTTTGGTACAAGTTAGCAATATATTGCGATATATTGCAATACGGGTTTTTGAACTGACAATATATTGCAATACGGTTTTTGGCGTATTGTTGCAGCACTAATGTACATTATAAATATTTCTAGTGTATCACATTTCAGTTGTTAATTTGATTGTTATGGAGCAGTTATTATATAGATATGTTTTAATTACTATTACAATATTAGTCATTATATTTTTGAAATTAAGTCCATATTAAAATGTCTGTAGCAAAAAAAAATCCACGGTGACCTATCAATTTCTTTACTTCATTTTTATGCTAAGCTAGTTTCCTTTAATTATTGAGAACCTGAAATGAATATGAATATTACATCAACAGAAATATGTATCTGTATTGCATGTTATCTATTTTGAACTGTGCAATAAAAAATTCAAAACAAACAAAAAACTAGTCATACTTATTTCTCATTATTTTTTACGATTTCCAATATTTTTGGTTTTAAAAGTGTTCAGTATGATCATACACATGTTACAGTTGCTAATCCAATACAATCTCAATATTACTATGCCATTTTAAATGTATTACACACAAACATTTTAACGTACCTCCAATTTTATGCCCTGCAAATATGACCTTTTTTCAAACGCGCATGGCATTTAAAAACCTTCGTTATCTCAAAATTATTCACGGTGACCTCCCTTTTTTGTTTTATATTTATTTCAGATACAGATCCATTAATCACCATACAAAAAATTATAGCATTCCGGATATTTTGAAAATTTTCACAAAACGATCGAACATCCTTAATATTCACAGTTGTATTCTTGTTGCGTCGACATTCTAAACATTGTTTACCAGTAATTATGGACCAAATCGGCAGAGTGACATTCACACATGTTAATCCCTTTTGTCAAAACACCGCAGACAGCAGTCTACACAATAGGTCAGTAGACAAGCTTTGCGTGTTTTCATAACGTCAAACACTTAAAATCCAGTTACGCCCAGATGTCTTCTTTAATCAGTTTACAATACAATTAGTGTTAAAATAATTACTCTACTAAAATACCGTAACGATAAAGATTCGGCGTGTTCGATTTGAAATTATTTTAGAGGAAATATCAACTTATTCGCGATATAATTTCGTTAATAAATACCAAAGAAACTTTTAACCGAAATCAACAAAATTCAATGTTCTCTGCGCTATAAAGTTTGTATAAAAAAATCAATACACGCACGCTTTGCAGGAGTATATATTGTACCTTGACCTTGTACATTGCAGCATAATTTTTGCGCGCTTTTGTCGGGATGACTGTATATTGGAAGCATTTGTAAACGTCGTGTTAACAATTAAAAATCGTAGTGTGTTTCGGATTACTTATTATTATTCTCATTTGGAAATTTTACGGAACATTTATTCTTGTGTCATATGTGTTATGATTTAAATATTAATTTGTCAAATGTATTATATTAGACTAATTCATATTGTAGACATACCTGTGAATTAAAAAACATAATTTTTATACGTATTAATTTTCTATACAATTATCTTTTTTATACATGTACTACAGTATTTAAACAATTTATTATAACAATGTTTTTATTTCTTGGCATGCCCAGTAGCACACTGCTAACGCGGCGTTGCGCGGCAATCACTGATAAGAACGGAAAGTGTCTGCATTTACCAACTAGCCTATAAAGTAATACACGCCGCGGGAATAAGCGAACGCGGCGTAACGCCGAGCGTTTAATCGAGTTCACCTCACTCTTTCAACGCCGCGTGAACACTCGCTAGCAGAAAAAAACCTGCGGAGGGAGCGCGTTTTTTGGGGAAAACGCGTGGAGTGTACTGTACTTGTCAATCAAACTGTCCATCCGTAAGTTCGTCCTTGATAACATCCGTCTTGAAACTTATGCTGTGTATCTCTTTTGTTTTATAGCTAATGGGTGGATCTCTTTCAAACTTTCACAGTTGGATGGTTTTTATATGTATATGCTTGTAAAGAGGTTTTAAGTGAAACACTTTTTGGCAGAATAATGGTCCTTGTTATCCCCCGCAAAGGCTGATGGATATAGAAATGGCCTTTTCCGTCCGTTAGTCGGTCAGTTAGTCCATCTTTCTGTCACAAAGCTTGTTAGGGCTATATCTATGAAACTATATAAGATATCAACATGGCACTTCATGGATGTGTAGATATCAATGAGGAGAAGTGCCATGCACAATACACATAACTCAAACTATCTTTAATAAGAGTTATTGCCCTTTGTTTCCGTATCATGGAACATTTTAGCGCTTTATCACAGATGCCATGCAAGATTTCAACATGAAACTTCATGGGTGTATCAATATTAATTAGGAGAAGTTCCGTGACTAAGAACCATGACCCTTCACTTTCTTAAATTAGAGTTATTGTCTTTTGTTGTTTTTGTACAATGGAATTTTACATGGTTATATCTCAGATATGATAATTCATGGATGTGAAGAAATCAATGAAAAGAAGTTACATGAACATAACCATAACCCTGCATTTTCTTAACTCATAGTTAATGCCCTTGGCTGTTTTTGTATGATGTAACTTATCAAGGCTATATCTCAGATACAATACCATATTTCAACAGGTAAATTCATGGGTGTTAGATATCAATGAGGAGAATTCATAAACCAATTACCATACACTTAATTATTATTTATGAGTATACCTTTATATCAAAGGATTTGCACCCATCCACAACTCAATTTATGTTTCGGGGGATATGAATTCAACGAATGTACTGGTTCTTTTTTTACACACCTGAGTACAAAATGCGGTGAGCTATGGTAGTAGCTGGCCCAGCGGCGTGTCGTCTGTTGTCATTTGTAAGAGGTCAGTTGTCAATTAGCTCCAAACCGCCAAGCGTATTTTCATCAAAAAGCACAGATTTCATAGTTGTTATGTCACATCATCAGTGGTCGTTTATAGTATTTTGTTCAAATCTAACCCAGCGACTACTTTAACTACCTGCTTTGACCAGCGCGCTTTCTCTGTCAGTACGATCTCAGACCAGAAAGTGGTTGACGATTGTCCGTGCTTACTAAAGGAAGAGGTGGAGGAGAGAGTGCGTAGTCTGAAGGCAGGGAAATCTCCAGGAGTGGACAACTTCTTTTCTGAGCTGATTCAGCACTGAAGAGAAGCCTTATGTTTAAATGATATTAAAGAAAGGAATTTTAATGTGTGGAGTGTTGCCAAAATTAGGCCTTGTGTCTGTTTTTTGCCACTAAAGAATATATATTCTCAAAATGTGTTTTATTATTTCCTCTTTTACTTTTGTGTGAATCTTTCCCTAACTTTCATAGTTTAAGTACATCAGTAAAGAACGGAATTTTGACAGCCACCAATTTGTGCTGAGTTATGGCCCTTTGTGTTTTTAACCAGGTTTTCCGAAGGAAAAAACTGGTTATTAGATTGGGGATGTCGGCGGGCGGGCTGGTGGGCCGGCCGGCGGAACAAGCTTGTTGGGGCCATAACTTCGTTCATTGTCAAATTTTAAAATCATTTGGCACATTTGTTCACCATCATTAGACGGTGTGTCACGCGAATGAATTACGTCAATATCTCCAAGGTCAAGGTCACAATGTGAGTTTGAAGGTCAAAAATGGCCATAAATGAGCTTGTCAGGGCCATAACTTTGTGATTCATGGTGAGATTTTAAAATCATTTGGCACATTTGTTCACCATCATTAGAGGGTGTGTCGCGCGAAAGAATCACGTCGATATCTCCAAGGTCAAGGTCACAACTTGAGTTTGATGGTCAAAAATGGCCATAAATGAGCTTGTCTGGGCCATAACTATGTCATTCATTGTGACATTTTAAAATCATTTGGCACATTTGTTCACCATTATTGGACACTGGTTATTAGATTGGCGATGTCGGCGGGCGGGCTGGTGGGCTGGCGGGCGGCACAAGCTTGTCCGGGCCATAACTTTGTTGTTCATTGTCAGATTTTAAAATCATTTGGCACATTTGTTCACCATCATTAGATGGTATGTCGCGCGATAGAATTACATCGATATCTCCAAGGTCAAGGTCACTATTTGAATTTGAAGGTCAAAAATGGCCATAAATGAGCTTGTCCGGGCCATAAATTTGTAGTTCATTGTCAGATTTAAAAAGAATTTGGCACATTTGTTCACCATCATTAGGCGGTGTGCCGCGAAAGAATTACGTCGATATCTCCAAGGTCAAGGTCACAATTTGAGTTTGAAGGTCAAAAATGGCCATAAATGAGCTTGTCTGGGCCATTACTTTGTGATTCATTGTGAGATTTTAAAATCATATGGCTCATTTGTTCACCATTATTGGATGGTGTGTTGCGCGAAAGAATTACTTCAATATCTCCAAGGTCAAGGTCGCCACAACTAAAAATATATTGATTTTGAAACAACTATGTAACTATGAACAATCAGTAACAATGCACATTTTGATTTTGAGTTGTCTCTCTTTATCAGACTTTTTATGCTCCCGGTAGGGTGGCATATAGCAGTTTAACTGTCCGTCAGTATGTCAGTATGTGTGTATGTCAGTCTGTCTGTCCATCCGAAAAAAAAATTCAAGTTTAACGTTGGCCATTACTTTTGCATTATTGAAGATAGAAACTTGATATTTGGCATGCATGTGTATCTCATGAAGTTGAACATTTTGAGTGGTGGACGTTCAAGGTCAAGGTCATCCTTCAAGGTCAAAGGTCAAATAAATAATAATTTCAAAGCAGCGTTCTTATGAAGCTGCACATGTTGAGTTGTGGAAGTTCAAGGTCAAGGTCATCCTTCAAGGTCAAAGGTAAAAAATAAAATTAAAAAATAAATAAATTCAAAGCGGCGTTCTCATGAAGCTGCACATTTTGAGTGTTGGAAGCTCAAGGTCATTCTTCAAGGTCAAAGGTCAAAAAAATAAATATGTTTTTTAACTCAACTTTTCTTTAAATGCCGGCAAATTTCACTTAACAGCCTTAGAAAGATCATATTTAAGTGATCTTAAAGGGAGTCATTTTTTGTGCAATCAACTATTGCAAAATTATGTCTGTCATTTTTCATGTGTTGAGATATATATATATGCGCTTCATAAAATTATGACTGTTTGTAGTATTTTGCTCAAGTATTATACATTAAGAAGATTTTTTGGTTATATTTTATATTTGATTAAATTTGACTGTGTCCATGGGGGATGAGTGTCTGTGACATATCTAGTTCTGTATGAAATGGACTGAAAGCGGCACATACATATTTACATTTGTTCTCTTTTTTTGTGTAAGAATTTTTTATTATACCCCCATTAACATTGGTAATGGGAGCTATATAGGAGTCACTTTGTCGGTCTTTCGGTTGGTCTGTCGGTCGGTTGGTCTGTTGCTCTGTTGGTCTGTACCGAAACTTTATCCGATCTTCACCAAACTTGGTCACAATTTGTATGTAGATACTGTCTAGGTCATGTTTGAATATGGGTCATGCCAAGTCAAAAACTAGGTCGCAGGGACACTTAGTGAGTTTTAAACAGAAAGTTTAACCGGACCAAAACTTTGATATTTATCGTTAAATTTTATAATTACTTGGTACATTTGTTCACCCTAATGGAACGGTGTGTCGTGTGAAAAAAGTACGTTGATATCTCCAAGGTCAAGGTCACCCCTGGAGTTCAAAGGTCAAATGCTTTTCTGGGCCATAACTTTATCATTTATTGTGAGATTTTAAAATCATTTGGCAAATTTGTTCACCATCATTGGACGGTGTGTCGCGCGAAAGAATTATGTCGATATATCCACGGTCAAGGTCACACTTTGAGTTAAAAGATAAAAAAATGGCCTTAAATGAGCTTGTCAAGGGAATAACTATGTCGTTCATATGTCGTTCATTGTAAGATTTTAAAATCATTCGGCACAGTTACCCATCATCAACGGACGGTGTGTCGTGCAAAAGAACTACGTCAATATCTCAAAGGTAAAAAATGGTCACAAAATGAGCTTGTCCGGGCCATAACTATGTCATTCATTGTGAGATTTTTAAATAATTCAACACATTTTTTCACCATCATTTGACAGTGTGTCGCGCGAAAGAATTACGTTGATATCTCAAAGGTCAAGGTCACACTTTGAGTTCAAAGGTCAAAATGGCCATAAATGAGCTTGTCCGGGCCATAACTATGTCATTCATTGTGAGATTTTAAAATCATTCGGCACATTTGTTCACCATCATTGGACGGTGTGGTGGGTGAAAAAAGTATGTCGATATCTCCAAGGTCAAGGTCACACTTTGAGTTCAAATTAAAAAAATTGCCATAAATGAGCTTGTCCGGGCCATAACTATGTGGTTTATTTTAGATTTTAAAATGACTCTGTAAATTAATTTTGTTCACAGTCATTGGACGGCGTGTCATGTGAAAGAATTCAAGAGTTCAATGGTCAAAATGGCTTTAAATGATAATTGCATAATAATTCTTCCAAATTGCCATAAATTAGATTCTCTTGTTTTGTGAAGAAAGCATGCAAAATAGTCTGTGTCAATGCGGCACATGAGGGTATACGTCACGTCTGTGACAAAGCTCTAGTTTTGTTTGCAGATTTCAGTCTGAAATCCAACTTTTCTTTTACAACATTTATGCTTGAAATTGTTCAATCTATAAAAAAAACACTTTTAGTTGGAAATTTTGTTATTGCCTCTTTCAAAAAGCACTTTTGATATTTAAACATTCAGACTGGAGGAGGATGTATGGTACATTGTTCTTTAGTGGTTCAATACAGAGTCAAGAATATACACTTCAGCCACTAGTTTATAACAATCAGTGTTCTCCGTAACAAGGAAGATTTTAGGCGGCCTAGTCTATTAATAATGACAAATTTTAAACTGAAACTGAAAGACACACTCAATTAACAATGCTTTCATTGTTACTTCTTACTTGGAAAAGTATTTTTAGTATTACTAAGCATTGGTTCAAGAGGTTTGTATTTAGAAGATTCAATCCGCACTCTTATTATGCAATTTCAAACAAGCCCCACAATAAACTTTGCAAACAAATTGTAATTGACGGACATGTATATGTTAACATAAAAAATATCAATGTGCTATGTTTTCTCCTAGATCATCTATGACAGTATAGTACTTGCATATAACTGCATATACAATTGTTATCATTTATGTCAATGGTTTTCATACCTAGATACAATAAATAATGTCCCTTTTGCCTTATAATAATATCTTGAGCAAACGTTTTGGTTCAAATTGAAGTCATAAGTGAATTTTAATGAGTTAAACATTTTACTGCAATTAACATTATAATTTCACCATTGGTAATAGGGCCTATATAGGAGTCACTTTGTCAGTTGGTCTGTCTGGCCAGAAATTTTGTCCGGACCATAACTATGTCATTTATTGTTAGATTTTAAAATGACTTGGTACATTTGTTCACCATCAAGGGACGGTGTGGTGCGCGAAAGAATTATGTCGATATGTCCAAGGCCAAGGTCATACTTGGAGTTCAAAAGTCAAAAGCTTGTCCTGGCCATTACTTTGTTGTTCATTGTGAGATTTTAAAATAGTTTGCCATATGTGTTCACCATCAGCGGACGGTGTGTCCTGAGAAAGAATTACATCGATATCTTAAATGTCAAGGTCATACAGTTTGAGCTCAAAGGTAAAAGATGGCCATAAATGAGCTTGTCCGGGCCATTACTATGTCGTTCATTGCGAGATTTTAAAATCATTTGGCACATTTGTTCACCATCATTGGACGGTGTGTCGCTCGAAAGAATTGTGTGGATATCTCCAAGGCCAAGGTCATATACTTTTAGTTCAAAGGTCAAAAATGGCCATAAATGATCTTGTCCGAGCCATAACTATATCAATGTTTTTTTCAATGTTTTTTTCAAAGTCATTGGACGGCGTGTCATGTGAAAGAATTCAAGAATTAAAAGTTCAAAATGGCGATAAATGAAAATGGCATAATAATTCTTAAAACTTGCCATAAGTTAGGTTCTCTTGTTTTGTGAAGACAGCATGCAAAATAGTCTGTGTCAATGCAGCATGTGGAGGTATACGTCAGGTCTGTGACAAAGCTCTAGTTAATTTTGTTTTAATTAGTCCACAAACAGTTTCACTGGAGGGGACTTATGGTTTTGTATCCGTCCGTCCGCCAGTCCGTCACACTTTTCTGGATCCTGCAATAACTCTAAAAGTTCTTTGTATTTTTTCATGAAACTTGGAATATGGATAGATGGCAATATGGACATTATGCACATTATTTCATTTTGTTCCTACATCGAAAATTCCAGTTGCTATGACAACAAATAGACTAGAAATACTGCTTAAAATGGTGATGTTTATTTCCCCCACTATAGTAACGGGGGACATATTGTTTTTGCCCTGTCTGTTGGTTGGTCTGTTGGTTGCTCTGTTGGTCAATGGTTGGTCTGTTGGTTGGTTTGCGCCAACTTTAACATTTGCAATAACTTTTGCAATATTGAAGATAGCAACTTGATATTTGGCATGCATATGTATCTCATGAAGCTGCACATTTTGAGTGGTGAAAGGTCAAGGTCAAGGTCATCCTTCAAGGTCAAAGGTCAAATATATGGGTCTAAATCGCTCATTTAATGTACACTTTTGCAGTATTTCAATAGTCAAGATAGCAACTTGATATTTGGCATGCATGTGTATCTCATGGAGCTGCACATTTTGAGTGGTGAAAGGTCAAGGTCAAGGTCATCCTTCAAGGTCAGATGTCAAATATATGTAGCCAAAATCGATTATTTTATGAGTAGTTTTGCAATATTGAAGATAGCAACTTGATATTTGGCATGCATGCGTATCTCATGGAGCTGCACATTTTGAGTGGGGAAAGGTCAAGGTAATCCTTCAAGGTCAGAGGTCAAATATATGTGGCCCAAATCGCTTATTTTATGAATACTTGTGCAATATTGAAGATAGCAACTTGATATTTGGCATGCATGTGTATCTTATGGAGCTGCACCTTTTGAGTGGTGAAAGTTGAAGGTCATCCTTTAAGGTCAAATATATGGGTCAAAATTGCTCATGTAATGTCACTTCTGCAATATTGAAGCTAGCAATTTTATATTTGAAATGCATGTGTATCTCATGGAGCTGCACATTTTGAGTGGTGAAGGATCAAGGTCTAGGTCATCCTTCAAGGTCAAACCGTCTACTGAATGTAATAACTAGGGTAACTGACATTTTGTGAATTGTTCAGGAATGCATATTTTCTGACATTTTCTAAAATACAGTAAGAGCACTTACGTGGTTTTTTGCATTCAAAATATTTGAGTGTTGAAATTATGGTAACTGGCCCTTTCTTAATTTTTTATTGTTTTAAAAAAGGCATATCAATTTTGGAGTTTTGTTTCGTTTTTCAAGTGTTATTATAATACTAATCAGAAAGTTTGAGTACGAAAACATGTTTTAATAAAACAGTTTTTTGCTTCTCATGAAAATTGATAATGTTAATTTCGAAAATTTGGTAAAAACACTATTTTTACCAAAAAGGTTGACTTAATATTTTAACAGTTGATGTATGTCACCTTAATAAACACAAAAATGGAAAAAAGTAAAAATGTATAAAAATGTCAGTTACATGACTTATTACATTCAGTAGAGGAAACGTTATATAGGAGCACAATGTGTTTTACAAACACATCTTGTTTCTGGATCCTGCGATAACTCTAAAAGTTCTTTATATTTTTTCATGAAACTTGGAATACGGATAGATGGCAATATGGACATTATGCACGTCATTTAATTTTGTTCTTACGTCAAAAATTGTGGTTGCTATGGCAACAAATAGACTAGAAATACTGCTGAAAATGGTGTGTTTTTTTTCTGGATCCTGCGATAACTTTAAAAGTTTTGAATATTTTTTCGTGAAACTTGAAACATGGATAGATGACAATATGGACATTATGCACGTCATTTTATCTTGTTCCTACGTCAAAATTTCTGGTTGCTATGACAACAAATAGACTAGAAATACTGCTGAAAATGGTGTTTTTTTCTGGATCCTGCGATAACTTTAAAAGTTCTGAATATTTTTTCATGAAACTTGGAACATGGATAGATGGCAATATAGACATTATGCAAGTCATTTCATTGTGTTCCTATGTCAAAAATTCTGGTTTCTATGGCAACAAATAAAAAAAATATTCTGACAATGGTGGAATTTCTGACAATAGTGGAGCCGGTAGGGGACTTTTATTGCTTGGCAATAGTCTTGTTAATTATCCTTCTACAAACACCCGCGACCTATTTTCTGTAGACGTAGACTAAAATTCAAGGATGTTTTGCGATAAATCATGTGGTTTTACTGCAATAAATCATGGAGTTATTCTGCAATCAAAACCTATACATATTGATGGGCTTTTTTACTTCTTTGAGTGTGACCTGCATGGGTCAGCCATCTCACAATTTTGATGCAAGAGTTTTACAAATCGAATATATTCACAATATGTCACAAAAAACAGCCTTTCTAAACTGTTTGGCATGTACTTTTAAGCTTTACACTGTCAAAAGCATACATTTGACATTCAAAAGTACAATATGTGTTGCTGTTTTTTGTTTGCATTTCTGATTTTGCAAATTGTGTTTCCCACTCAGATAACGTGTTATGCTTATTTAAATGCAAAAGGCGGAGTGATATAGCTTTGTCATTGTCCGTGCGTCAGTCATCAGTCTGCCTATCAGTCCGTCCATCTGTCTGTCTGTCCCTAACGTTTAGGGCTATATCTCAGACACTATATAAGTTTCAACATGAAACTTCATAGGTGTTTAGATATTAATGAGGATAAGGCGGGGGATATCAATTCAACAAAATTGCTTTTTGTTAAGAATTGAAAATTATCAAATTGGTGAAACCACTGTTATGACGTAAGATCGGCTTATAAACCACAGTTACAACACCATTGCATTTGGCCATAAGTAAATTGTATAGTCAAACTTGAGATCCCTTGTTTAAGTGCTTTTTCACAGATTTGTGCATGTATTGAAGTTTGTCACTTAATGCTTTATATTGATACATGTAAACATTGGATCTAAAAAGCTCCAGGAAAAAAGCAAAAATTCAATTATAAACATTAAATAGTAACCCTCAACTGGAACCACTGGCCCCTGGAGTATAAGTCTACCTCTTATACCACTCGGCCATCTGTGCTTATACAATCAGGGATGTATTTTATACTTTATATAAGCAATCGTTGTAGTTTCAAAAAATATAACGACAACAACAGAACACTCCAAATTTTTTGAATCGTTTTGCATTGCAACGCTTTATAATTATCAGATTTTTAAATTCTCAAAAAGTGCATATATAGTGCATATTTTAGATAATGATAAATGTTCAATAGTTCTGTTTCCTCACAAATATCATAACTGCAACGAAAATTTGCGAATCTGAAACAACTTTGTTAAATTAAGTCAATTTACCAAAACATGAAAAGGCCCCTTTAAAAAAGTCAGTGTAGATTCACTTTAAAGAAATCACATAAGATTAAAGCATGCACTTTTACAACGGAAATAGCTTGAATAAGAAAACACATGAGTAATGTGGTGATGACCGATAGCCAGATAAATGCAGCAATCTGGAGTTGATTTTGTAGTCTTATCCATTTATAAGTTTAAATATTGTTTGATTCTTTCTTTACAAATTGATTTAATTGCATTTTCGTGAAATGCGTTAAAATTTCAGACATTGTAGGGAATCCTGCGGGCATGTGACATGGAACAATTGTTATTGACAAAGAGTTTCAACTTGGAAAAAAATATATTGCTAACATTTCTCACAAGAGAACAAAAATCAATTTATTACTAATGTGTCAAACCAAGCAATAGACATAACATAGAGAACATTTTAATGTTTGTCAAAAGTATTGACTATGGATCATTGACGATACAGTTAATCTGTCAGAATAACATGTTGCTCAGATGATATATGATTTTATTTTTTGAACGCACAAGTGCCCAGCCAAAGAAAATATGATAAAAGTGTACTATATCTATGCATAGAAACATAATTTTACAATTTCTACAAGTATTCTGATTTTGCATTAATTAATGTGTTTTCATGACAACACCACACCCAAATTGCAACAAAAATTGTCCAAGATGACAGTAGCCAAATGCAGATTGACGACGAACATGACGAAGCTATTTGTACAAGTCCTATGATACTTGAGTATGTTGATGACAAAGTCTATGCACCGAGCAATGGTGCTCATGAAACACTGGAAACAGTGGGACAAGTTGAAGATGGTGTAGGCAAATTCATTAAAATACCATTCTTCAATTGGTACAATCACAACTTGATTTTCCCAATTGGGAGATTTCGCGACTCAATTAAGCTCACCTGAGCACAGCGTGCTCATGGTGAGCTTTTGTGATTGCATTTTGTCCGTCGTCCGTTGTGCGCCGTCAACATTTGCCTTGTTAACTCTCTAGAGTCCACATTTATTGTCCAATCTTCATGAAATTTGGTCAGAAGATTGGTTTCAATGATATCTTGGATGAGTTAGAAAATGGTTACGTTTGCTTGAAAAATATGGCCAAGGGGCGGGGCATTTTTCCTTATATGGCTATATATGTCTATAGTAAAATCTTGTTAACACTCTAGAGGCCACATTTACTGTCTGATCTTCATGAAACTTGGTCAGAAGATTCATCCAGATAATATCTTGGACGAGTTTTAAAATGATGCCGGTTGGTTGAAAAACATGGCTGCCAGGGGGCGGGGCATTTTTCCTTATATGGCTATAGTAAAACCTTGTTAACACTCTAGAGGCCACATTTATTTTCCGATATTCGTGAAACTTGGTCAGAAGATTTGTCCCAATAATATCTTGTTATCTCAGGTGAGTGACTTTGGGCCTTTCAGGCCCTCTTGTTTCCCAATCTGATGATTTCATGACGCGAAAAATTCCCAAGGGCATGTGTACCGGACCCCTTCCCAATTGGGTGAAAAAAATCACTAAAAGTAGATCACAGTTACAGTACAGATCTAGTAAAGCAAACTCCGACATTAAGATAAGGCAAATTAAAACATATTCCAAGCGAATTCATGCACATAATTTCACTATAGAAATAAAACTGTTTATCTGAAATATATTTAGGTCTCGGTAAAATTTGGGTCAATGGATATAAAAACTGGTCAACAGGTTAAAGGTTACGCAAAAATTGTTGAAACTGTAGAAGCTACTCTTATGATTCATTGGTCCGAATTTGTATCATCGCAATATCACAAAAACTGTCATTTCTAAGTTAAGTGTATTAAAAACTTAGGTTACCATTTAAATGCTTAGAAAAACTTATAGACACTATAAATGCTATATTTTGTTTTAGTCAAAAGAAACTTGGTCTGAATGGTTAAGGGTCACATGGTTTATGTAGATTTTATAAATATCAACATACTATGCACCATCAGCGCCCTCAACATGCAAAGCTAATAGGTTTACTATTTTGTATATTGACTAACATCCTAAATGATAGTTATGATCCTGGAGTCTAGATTACATTCCGAACTCCATGGACCACATCCTTTTAAACACTTAGTTAGACCAAAAAAACCTACTTTTACATGCTATATTCTGAACGGGCTTGTCTCTTAGGTTTTGTAAATTTATGTCTAATGTTGTAAATGCATAGTGATTCTCTACAACAGCGGTTTAAATTTGAATGCAGTTGTATAAGCTGGTCACAAAAAGAGGTTCACACAATTTGTATAACTAAATGACTGTTAAATATTCTTTGCTTTAGTATATTCCTTGCATCTTGTATTTTGGTCCTCTAAAAATAGTTTTAGCTAATGTGGTTATTGGCTTGTCAGCTAACAGATTGAGGGGATCGACTTATTTTTCGTGGGAATGTTACAAGTTAGCTATGTCGTGGGGACGGCTTACTAAGTATAGGGAAAAAATCCAGATAGAAAACAGAGGAGTGCAAAACAAAATAAAAGAGGAGTGCAGTATATTGTTTTATGCAATCCTTCTTTATTTAAAGCACTGCTTTTATTTTCATTGCCTCTCTCATGCATTTAGTTTTGCATCCCTCTTTATTACTCGATATAATATACACCTCTTATCAACACTCATTTTCTTGACTCAGTAAGTCATTCCCACAACATAGCTAATTCGTTCCATCGAGTTAATATGTCGTGGGAGCGCGATAGAAAAAGAGGATTGCATTTAAAACAAAAGAGGAGTAAATGTCACCTCTATGGCAACGTACATCAGAGATCTAGATAATACATTTTTATGTCCCCCACCACTTATAATAATGGTTGACATATTGTTTTTGCCCTGTCTGTTGGTTTGTTTTTGACAGTGTTTGTTTCTTTGCTCCAACTTAAACATTTGCAATAACGTTTTCAATATTCAAGATAACAACTTGATATTTGGCATGCATGTGTATCTCATGGAGCGGCACATTTTGAGTGGTGAAAGGTCAAGGTCATCCTTCAAGGTCAGAGGTCAAATATATGGACCAAAATCGCTCATTTTATGAATACTTTTGCAATATATTGAAGATAGCAAGTTGATATTTGGCATGCATGTGTATCTGATGGAGCTGCACATTTTGATCGGTGAAAGGTCAAGGTCATCCTTCAAGGTCAAAGGTCAAATATGTAGATTCAAAGCGGTCCAAATGGGGACATTGTGTATCTGACAAGCACATATCTTGTTTAAACCTAAAAAAAGTTTCTTAATATCATGCCACTTGAAATAAAAGTGAAAATGGCTTTTGGAACCATCATAAAACCAGAACATCCTGCGAGTAACTCGCATGCTCTTCAGGTTTATGCTGTTTGCTGCTCATCATGCAGTGGCTCATGGTTGGAAATGAAGCCTTTAAACTTAAAACGAGTAAGAAAGGTATTGTATTAAATTAAACTTTCTAAGGGACTTCAAATGAGTCAAAATGTGCATCAAAGTGGTAAAGGGTAACTACATTCGGAAGCAATCATCTATACACAACATGTAGTACTTTTAAACTAAATATATTATTTGATAAAATTCTAAATTGCTGACTGACATGGAAATTACATTTAATATAAATATATTTTAATATATTCATCAATAGTAACTTAGCATAAAACAGGAATACTACGTTATGAAGTTAACATTGACTTATCAATGCCAATTTGAAGTTTAAAACACTGAACTTGTCAAATATATAGAAGCTTTTAATTGAATTTGCTATGATAGCATTACAATTGTAAGAATTTAATATTCACTCTCTACATACACACCATCTACATACTGCGAAAGGAAGATTTTAATACTTAGTCATGTCAGCACACTTTAACCGCTACTCGAAAAACATGAGTGTTCTTCTTCAATAACAAGGAAGATAAGTGACAGCTGGTCTGTTGATAGTGAGAAGTGTTCAATCAAAACTAAGTGATGTCGGAAGCATACACAGAATAGAACAATACCCCCATTGTGAGTATGCACTAGAAAAAGTATTTTGCTTTTATGGAATGAAAGCCCCAGTTCGGTCAACAACTTTGTTTTCAGAATATACAATGTGTACATAATTGTATTATTATGCTGAAACACTTTTATACTCAAGTTTATAGTTAATGTAAGCAGAAAAAAATAAATTCGAAAAACCAGTTTCAGTCAAAAGCCTTGCAACGCCAAGGACCCCAGCCTATTTACAAACTTGTTGAATAAAAACCCTGTTCACAGTGCTCTGTCAATTCTAATACAGATGTACCTAGCTTGTTTTCTTCTTAGCTAACATTAGCACAATGTGCTTACGTAGTGATTTTGTGATGACATTTATTCCCATTGTTAAACATGCATTGCCCGTTATCAAAAATTACACTGTTAAAACACTTGAGAGTATATTTATTTCAAATATTCACGAAACTGTGTCAGAACATTGGTCTAAATAAAAAATACGTCTATTACAAAACTAGGTCCAAAAACTAGATCCCTACGTCAAATGAAAAAAAAAAGTGCATTCTAGAAGTAACATGTTTACCAAATTAACCCCTTGATGGTCTTGTCTTCAACCATGGCATACCAATATTCTCATGGTTTTCCATTGTGGCTCTTTCATGCTTACTACTCAGTTCTGATTCCCGGCTCTTTCATGCTGACTACTCAGTACTGCTTCCCAATATTCTCATGGCTTTCCATTTTGGTTATTTCATGCTCACTACTCAGTACTGATTCCCTGCTTACTACTCAGTACTGATTCCCTGTTAACAACTCAGTACTGATTCCCGGCTCTTTCATGCTTACTACTCAGTACTGATTCCCGGCTCTTTCATGCTTACTACTCAGTACTGATTCCCGGCTCTTTCATGCTTACTACTCAGTACTGATTTCCTGCTTACTACTCAGTACTGATTCCCTGCTTTCTACTCAGTACTATTTCCCGGCTCTTCCATGTTTACTACTCAGTTCTGATTCTCGGCTCTTTCAAGCTTACTACTCCGTACTGATTCCCGATATTCTCATGGTTTTCCATAGAGGTTCTTTCATTCTTACTACTCGGTACTGATTCCCGATATTCTCATGGTTTTCCAGTGTGGTTCATTCATGCTTACTACTCAGTACTGATTCTCTGCTTTTTCATGCTTACTGCTCAGTACTGATTCCCGAAATTCTCATGGTTTTCCAATGTGTCTCTTTCATGCTTACTACTCATTACTGCTTCCATGCTTACATCTCAGTACTGATTCCCGACTCTTTTATGCTTGCTACTCAGTACTGCTTCCCAAATGAAAAGTTATGCTGGTCGGAAAGTGCAAGTTTTTAAATTGTACATGTTGAATATACATATATATTTATAATAAATAAAATGAACAAATATAATTGCTTAAAACATCAGCCAATAATACAGACACTCAATTAATCTGATAGATTATTAAAATACTATTTATATGATTTAATATATTATAACATTGATTGAAAAATGCATTAAATTTGGAATACCTGATTTCTGTGCGTGTCCCTTGTTTGTATTATTAATGCTTTTTAGCTCGACTATTATATATGAAATATATATAGTGGAGCTATCCTACTCACCCCAGCGTTGGCGTTAGCGTTCGCGTTGGCGTTTGCGTGCAAATGTTCAAGTTTTCGTACTACCCCAAATATTTTCAATGTCCCTTGACATGTTGCTTTCATATTTTGCATACTTATTTACCAACATGACCCCAACCTATAAACAAGAGCAGACGACTGTATCAAGCATTTTGACATAATTATTGCCCCTTTTATACTAAGAATATGCATATTTTTTATAAATCTATGTTAAAGTTTGCGCACTACCCCAAATATTTCCTATGTCCCTTGACATATTGCGTTTTGCATACTTGTTTACTAACATGACCCCAACCTATAAACAAGAGCAGACAACTGTTTCAAGCATTTTTACAGAATTATGGCCTCTTTTATACTTAGATAATTAAACATTTTGCTTAAATTAATTGCCATAACTTCTTTATTTATGATCAGATTTTATTAATACTTTGACAAAACAACACTTACCTGAATACCACAATGGATTCCACCCAAACAATACCCCACGCCCCAACCCAGAATCCCTGCCTCCCTCCCCTCACCTTCCATCCGCCCCATTTTTTTTCATTTTTTTATTTTTGAAAGATTTATTAATGACCCCACCCCACATTATACCCCCTTCTCAACCCCCCTACCCCACCCGCCAAAAAAAAACAACATTTTTTTTATTTTTGAAAGATCGTCTAATAAATGCCCACACCCCACATTATACCCCCCTCTCACCCCCCTACCCCCCCGCCCCCCCCCCCCAATTTTTTTGTTTTCCTTTTTTTACTTTTGAAAGATCTTCCATTATAAATTATTGAATATAAACAATTTCTTTATGCTGGCTTATGTTATACTGTCATGCACTCGAATAGTAGAGCGCGCTGTCATCTGAAGGTCTTGTTTATAATTCTGATATGTATAATTTGTGCATAATGTTTTCTTAAATACTCTACACAAATATCTCAGAAACTTGATCATGATCCCTATATGGTGAAACTGATCACAGTGTCCTTTTAGGGTGGACTTGTGCATATTGTCAGGTTTTTCCTTTACAATTTTTCTCAATGCAGATATAACTAATTGTTCTGGCTCATTGATTTGCACATATATTGCCTTTTTCTGGAACTCATTCTTAAAATAAACCCATATAATAGAGCATTATTGGGGAGCATTGATAAGTTTTACTTATATTCTTGTTTTTCTTATATGATAAGGACTGTAAGCAATACTTAATTTAGAGTATTGTAGAATCAATTTAATGAATCTATTTTGTTAAATATTATCATTGTTGTGCTTTTACTTTCACTTTCCACATTTGCATTAATATAAATACAGTGACCCCGCGTTTATCCAGATCTCGATAGTCCGGAAATCTCGTGATGCAGACGTAAGTCAAGGGGAACGGATTTATTATGCAATATTTTGCCCCGTTAAGTCCGGAATCTTGGGACTTCGCAACACCGATCTGTGTATTTAGCTGTAATTATGTCTCGTTAATAGGGATGCTTCCCAACATGGGGACTTAATCGCCCACCCACCATATAAACAAAAGCGCAATCACCGAGGCAGGAAGTATTGTCGTTTTAGGCTTATTTGCTATCCCATCGTTTAAACAAAAGCGCGCCCACCGAGGCGTGAAATAAAATTGTGTTTAGGCGCTAAAGCTAATAGGCGTGACTAAACATGAATCGACACCGACTTAAAACGTAGATTGATGTCGGCATTACACAATGCATCTTAAATGATACAATGATATTCTTAAAGGTCTTTAATGAGCTGAACACGCGACCAATTAAGACGCTGATTACAATCAAACCGTCATCGTGCGTGAAAAGTTGTGCTAGGATTATTTAAGCAATCTGTTTAAAACACATCAAACATTACGTGTCGCTATTTTAATCATTTCGCAGTTTTATATTTTATTGTCATTTGCCTTCAACACCCTTGATGTGTGTACATGTACAATTTCGGTTACATGTTTGAGTATATATTGTTTTACAAACATTTTATTATACGCCAATTACCATTGGTAATGGGGGCTATATAGGAGTCACTTTGTCGGTCTGTCCGTCTGTCGGTCGGTCTGTCGGTCTGTCCTGAAATTTCATCTGATCTTCACCAAACTTGGTCAGAAGTTGTATTTAGATGATGTGAAGGTCAAGTTTGAATATGGGTCATGCCAGGTAAAAAACTAGGTCACGGGGTCACTTAGTGTGTTTTAAACTGAAAGTTTGTCCGGACCATAACTATGTTATTTATCGTTAGATTTTAAAATGACTTGGTACTTGTGGCGTGTGAAAAAAGTATGTTGATATCTCAAAGGTCAAGGTCACACTTGGAGTTTAAAGGTCAAATGCTTGTCCGGGCCATAACTCTTATGTCATTCATTGTGAGATTTTAAAATCATTTGACACATTTGTTCACCATCATTGGACGGTGTGTTGTGCCAAAGAATTACGTCGATATCTCCAAGGTCAAGGTCACACTTAAAGTTCAAAGGTCAAATATGGCAATAAATGAGCTTGTCCTTGCCATAACTATGTTGTTCATTTTGAGAATTTAAAATCATTTGGCACATTTTATCACCATCATTGTATGGTGTGTCGCGCGAAAGAATTACGTCGATATCTCCGAGGGTAATGTCACACTTTGAGTTCAAAGGTAAAAAATGGCCTTAAATGAGCTTGTCGGGGCCATAACTATGTCCTTCATTGTGAGTTTTTAAAATCTTTTGGCACATTTGCTAACCATCATTGGACGGTGTGTCGCGCGGAAGAATTACGTTGATATCTCCAAGGTCAAGGTCACACTTTGAGTTCAAAGGTAAAAAATAGCCATAAATGAGCTTGGGTCCATAACTATGTCGTTTATTGTGAGTTTTTAAAATCATTTGGCTCTTTTGTTCACCATCATTGGACGGTGTGTCAAGCGAACGAATTACGTCGATATATCCAAGGTGTAGGTCATACTTTGAGTTCAAAGGTAACAAATGGCCATAAATGAGCTTGTCTGTGCCATAACTATATAATGTCATTCATTGTGAGATTTTAAAATGACTCTGTACATTAATTTTGTTCACAGTCATTGGACTGTGTGTCATGTGAAAGAATTCAAGAGTTCAAAGGTCAAAATGGCTATAAATGATAATGGCATAATAATTCTTAAAAATCACCATAAATTAGTTTCTCTTGTTTTGTGAAGACAACATGCAAAATAGTCTGTGTCAATGCGGCACGTGGGGGAATACGTCACATCTGTGACAAAGCTCTACTTCAATTATTGTTTTCAACAAATTAAATGTCTGCGTAACAAGAAAATATCATTTTTGATGCGAAATAAGTATGTAAATGTACATAAACATAAGGTTTATGTCATAAGGTAAATATTTAACTCTCGAAAAGGCACTGGTTCGATAATCCGGAAGATTTGTTTATTAGAAAATTTCTACCAGAACAGACGTGTCTGGATAAACGCGGGGTCACTGTACTACATTATTAAGTGTGTGATGTTTTCTCAGACTTAACAACACCATTTCGAAGTTTAGAGCACAGACGATGCAAATGCTATTGGAAGTTTTAATTGAACAATTTGTATGGTCAAATTACATTCTTGTAATTTAATATTCAACCTCTAAATACTGCACAAGGAAGTTTTTAATACCAAGTCATAACCACACACTTAAACCAGTGCTTGAGAACAGTGAGTGTTCTTCTTAACACAGAATATTATAGACAGATGGTCTATTGATAGTGAAAAGTGTTTGTTGTTTTGGGATATAACTTTTCAGGGCTATATCTCAGATATGCTACAAGATTTAAACATGAAACTTCATGGTTGTGTAGAAATTAATGGGAAGATGTGCAATGCACAAGAACCATAACCCTGCACTTTTTTAAGAGTTATTGCCCTTTGTTGTTGTTATGTCCCCGGATCGATTGATTGGGGTATATTGTTAATGACCTGTCTGTCTGTCATTCTGTCACTCTGTCATTATGTCACTCTGTCATCCCAAAACTATAATATTGGTCATAACTTTTGCAATATTGAAGATAGCAACTGGATATTGTTTGTCATACATATTTTCAAATTAAACTGCGATAGCTTTATTTAATAATTCACTTATAATTTTACTCAGTATAAAACTATTCACATTTACTTAAATGAGCCATGCTCTGTGAAAAGGGGTTTTAATGCATGTGCGTAAAGTGTAACCCTGATAAGCCTTTGCAGTCTGCACAGGCTAATCAGAGATGAAACTTGTCATGTTATGGTATGTTTCGTTTACAGAGAGCATCTTCTTTGCAAAAATCTAGTTTAGGCGGAAAGTTTCGTCCCTGATTAGCCTCTGGGGACTGCACAGGCTAATCTGGAACGACACTTTACGCACATGCATTAAACCCGCTTTTCACATAGCGGAGCTCATTTAAATTAATTAACAACAATCTGAGTAAAATATATCAAGCGGTAAATTCCATTAAAAGCAATACTTGTTTCTGCAAATGCATACCTATCTCACAGCATTGTCCCAGCCACCCGTCCGTAAAAATACTTATCTTTGCCGCGGAACCAGTACACTCTCCTCTGTTCTGACATGTGCTATTGTAACATGGATCTTTAACTGAAAGACTTATATAGAAATAATCCCCTAACATTTGGTGATCTGCAAACAAAAATGCCAATCAAAGAAACTGTTTATGCCCCGGATCGAATGATTGGGGATATATTGTTTTTGACCTGTCTGTCTGTCTGTCATTGTATGCGTCTGTTTATAATAGTATATGTCTGTCTGTCATGGTATGATGTGTGTGTCTGTCCCAAAACTTTAACCTTGGTCATAACTTTTGCGATTTTGATGATGGCAACTTGATATTTACCGTACATTCGCGGCCATACGTCTACCTTGGCCATAAGTCGAGGGGTATAATGTGGCTAGAAAATCTTGGTTTTTTGCCTTGACTCTGCCATAAGTCGGGGGGTAAATTTCCTCAATATCTCAGACATGTTTAAGTGACGTTTTAGTCATGGTTCTGAGGGCTTTTGCACTGGCAGTTGACATTATTTGGGATATTAATAATAAGAATATATTTAAAACGAAACATTCAACGTTTCAATTATTTATAATCACGAAAAATATATTTTATTGTTCAAAATCATAATAACATATCATTGATTATTTAGAACCTAATATATATTTCACAAATCAAAATTAGTTTCCCATTTAACGTAATAACTTTCAGTGTTTATATTATGAGCAGATATTTTTGTATTCAAAAGTTAGTGCTATTGATGTGAAAATTCGTTAAAATGTTGAACGCAGAAATTCATTATACTCAGTATGGTCAAAATAATTGTAGCTTGCTCTCAAATAATCAAAAACGCTTTCGCCATTATGCATGAAACACGTGAATTTACCAACACTTGCATCGCTCGTTATTCGACTGTTATATACATATTCGTAAATCACGAGATATCCGAGGAATATTTTCTGCATTCTGGAAAAACGTCTTATCTAAGCAGCTAATCGAAAGTAATTGTGTATTTAATATGTCTTATTACACTTTTTAATAATCCAGGGTGAGTGCGTAATATTATTATAATCAAACAATGAATGAAATCTTCACTAAGATAAGATCTATTTATTTACGAAACGATTATGCATAAATTGTGGGACAGTTGTGAATAAATCAACGAAACCACACCTTCATCCAATAAAAAAATATACCATGTGAAGTTGAACAATAGCAATTGGTTTAAGGCGTTTCCAACGATATAGTAATTTTTTTTGATTGGTCAGAAGTAGTTTGTAGCAGAACCGTTGTGCATATCATTAACGGATAACTATTTTAGGCGTGACGCAATAAAGACAAATGATCAAAAGGATGCCAACACTACACTTTACACTTTGATCTTTGTCAAAAGGCCGAGAAGCGATAATTGGTGGCATAAAGACACCTGCACCTGTTGACAGTTTGTATTTACACGGATTAACTTTAAATGGGTACAAGTGTCAGCAGTCGATTTTCTATTGTTCTTAGCAGACAACGGACGATGTATCAATAGACAAATTGCTATGTATAAATTTCGCCACTTTACCGTACGTCACACATGTTTAATATTTTCGAAGTTATTTTTACATGTTTTTATTTGGACTTATTACGAAGATTAATGAATTAAAAACCAATGTAAACATGCAGTATTTTGTTATCGGCGGACATTTAAGTAAAAGACGAGTCGGCCTTACCGTAAACAGTCATCATTCCTCCGCTTCGGAGATTTATTACTTAAAAAAAAACGGCACAGAAATATTTTTTTTTTAATTTTTATTTAGTACCTCATCCATAAGTTGACTTTTAAAGTCAATTTTGGGAGCGTTTTTAGGTCGACTTATGGCCGCAAATTTACGGTAGTAACGTATGCATGTGTATCTCATGGAGCTGCATATTTTGTGTGGTGAAAGGTCAACGTCATCCTTTAAGGCCAAATGTCAAATATCTGGCTTGAAAAACCACAGTAGGGGCATTGTGTTTCACAAACACAGCTCTTGTTAAGGCTATATCTCATATAGGCTATTAGATTTGAATATGAAACGTTATGGGTGTGTAGATATCAATGAGCAGAATTGCAATTCATTAACACCATTACCCTACACTTATTACTACCTTTTAATTATTACCCCACACTTATTTATTATACTGTATATCAAGGATTTGCACCGATCCATGAACAAAGTTTATCAAATCAACAACTGTGGTTGTTTTGGAAAGATTCAATGTGTCAGTTTTTTTTCATTCAAAATCGAGTCCTGAAATCTGACTCATTCAACATGAAAAAACATAAAATCGAAGGTTTCCAAAAAAATAAATTATTTTTTAGATTTCAATTAAACCAACATGCAGGTAAATATAATACTAGACACACATGTATCCTCAATTTTGAAGCATTATATAGCAAAACAACAGCAACGCTATTTTCCCAATTTTAGTCTAAATGCCGCTAGTTTTCCCAATCCAAAGGAACCGGGTCCATTCCCAAAACGGTGAAAAAGCACTGTGTGAATCAATCCCCACAAAATGCTATGCAAAGTAATTTAAGTTGACTAAAATGTATATTCAAGCCACATGCTTCATGGCTGTGCTGTGTTTCCTCCCCCACCTTCATGCCAAGAAGTACTTGTATATACCTGCGTACAAATTTGTGAGCATCATATGTCAAATATATGTAATATCTCGATATAAGAGTGCATTCCTCTTTTTCTTATTGAACTGGCTTAAACATTATGTTTGGTCCAAATTATAGCAGCATTTTAGCTGCTATAAAAGGTGCAGCATAATCTCTTGCATATTGCTATATTATTCTAAGACATGCATTTAGCAGTTATAAATAATTTGCACATCTCAGTTTCAATCAAATAACAAGAGCTACTGATAAATGTTTTCACTATTCAGACCTACACCATTTGTATAAGCAGCTGAAATGTGTTAGTTAAGGATAAAGATTTGTATATGGCGTTTGGAAACAGTGCATAGTATCAGGCTGCTCTTATGGAAGGGGATTTCCGCCAGTGCATGCATGATGTTAAATGACATTCTTATTTTAACAACTGTCATGTGCATTCTGTAACATGGTAGTTGCATTTCGCCTAGTTACATTAGCTGCACAAGCACTTCATATACTTGTGTCATATTGATAAATTGATATTTAATTCATATATATCTTTACTGCGTGTGTGTTATTGACAACTGCAGTTAACCTTTTGGACTTTTTGTATGAATGCTAATTCTAACGGCGTTCTTTGTTTTACTATGTGCATTTGGCTATGTTGCTACTGAATTTAACAAGCTGTTAATGTCTTTGTGGATCTATATTTCTTCTTAAGTCGATTGCTAGTGCGTCTCTGATTTAGGATTAGTTTTCGGTTTTGCATACACCGCCATTATAAATAGTTCACGTTACGAAAAGGAGAACCAGTATTCAAAAACATAATTCCAGCACAAATTGCAGCGTAAATTACTATTGCCGGGAGATCACTCTAAACATAAAAATCAAAATCTTCGGTATCGATCGTGATATATCGACTATCTCTGGAATCCTCCGTAAATAAATGCCTCATTTAAATACAATGAATATTCATTATGTCGAAATACCGTCTTCCAATAGCCTCATTTACTAAAAAGCGGTGAGTGGGTAAAAACATAGCTGTCTGCAACATGCCTAATGCTGCGTCACAAATTACTATTAGCAATTTAATGTTGATGTTTTTACTTTCATGACGCATATCAGCTATTTTGTTGAGAATCTCGAACATGTTTTAAGAAATTGATAAGGAAACATTAGGCATTTTTCGTCGAAAAAAAATAAGACTATGCCTCACCCTTTGATATCATTTTTCTGACTGCGGAATGAGGACGCAAATAAAGGGTTGAAGGCGATTTCTTTGTGTAATAATGACACTTAATTGTTTCGTGTCATCGATCTTTAGTAATATTTGTTACGGATAAGTTTTGTTCTCGTTCACTAACTACCTCTAATTGTGTATTCATATTACATGTCTGCTATTTACACTATAGCTACCTACCCCCTAACTCACATATACCGATGTACTAATTTAGTAGTTTTAAAGACCTATTTGCTAATAAATAAGTAACACCGGAACCACGAGGCTCGACATGACTTTGTGAAACAAATGACTTGAGAGGTTTATTGTTTTGTATTACTTTGTTACTACGTTAGCCCTGTCACACCGGACTGGCGTCCTTACGGCGACCTAAGATTGTGTTTCTGGAAATTTCCGATTGTCGTAGTAAGGACGCCAATGACTTTTTCGGTAAAAATACTGTTTTTCGCCTTCCTGTCACACCAGCGTCCTGGTTTATGGCGTTCTGCCCATATCTTTCCCATCACACGCAACATTCATATTTGTATATGAGCTTCATTCTGGGAAAACGTGGCTTAATGCTTGTGTGTAGAGTGTCGTCCTAGATTAGCATGTGCAGAGCGCACTGGCTAATTAGGGACAACCTTTTCCGCCTAAACTATATTTTTGATTAGAAAAAAAACTAAATGAAATTCGATAGGTACTTTAAACGATACTTAATACACGCATTAATTACATTTGTAATGCACAATATTATCATATAAATTATTAAAGTAATAAACAAAAATTCCAATAATTACTTAAAAATTGAGAAGGCAACTTGTCATTCATATGACCCAGTGTATTAAAACTATTACCGAAAGTGGTTACAGCAGGCATTACAAGTATAGTCAATAATAAGCCTATACATGAGTGTCAAGCTGAATGAGTTATATGGCCAATAAAGGGATACTAAATACACATGTTAATATAAACTATAACTGGGTTACCTTTGTTTCAACTCTATTTTGTTAGTTTAATATATATTAAACTAACAAAATAGAGTTGAAACAAAGGTAACCCAGTTATAGTTTCCCTTCCTTAATTGTATTGGCAGGTTTAAAGCCTGGGAATTTATGTGCGAAAATATTTTTTTAGGATGCGGTTTCAAAAATATGCTACTTGACCGCATTTTAAATATTTACGGTTTTCCAGGAAAGATTTTCGAAACCGAAAAAAAAAACGAAAGTCGTAATTTGATTGTATCTATTCTTTTTATATTAAACGCTAGGAAAATCTATCGACACGCCCTATTTCTCACAAGCGTTAAAGTGAGCCTTATTCTGGATTCACGTTCTTAAAGTGTCATCAGAGACTATGTTCTGAAGTGCGCATAGGCTAATCCGGCACAACACTTTCCGCCTTTATGGTATTTTTCCTTTAAAGAAAGTATTTTCTAAGCAAAATCCCGTAATGATTCAGCCCCTATTAGCCTGTGCGGAATGCGCCGACTAGTCTGGTTTGACACTCTAGGACTGCACAAGCTAGTCCCGCGCAACATTTTCCGCTTTTATAGCACTGTTCCTTTAAAGGAAGCAAACATCCAGTTTAGGCGTCCCAGATTAACCTGTGTTGCCTGAGTCGGCTAATCTTGAATAATACTCTAGGCATATGCGCTTTTGGAAAACGGGGTTTAATGAATGTGCGTAAGGTGTCGTCCCATATTAGTCTGTGCAGTCCGCATATGCATATGTCCATCCGTACCTTCGGTCGTTCCTTCGTTTGTCCTTGCGCCATTTGTCCCTTATTTAGTCCGTCCGTCCGTCAATTCGTTCGTCCGTCCGTCAATTCGTTTGTCTTGAACACTATTTAAACTAAGCTTTTGGTTGTTCGTTCTGCAGTCGGATGTTTCCACTGACCGAGTTTCTTGACTGTTTTGTGCCGTGGAGTTCACAATGCCTTCGTTCATCCATGCGTCCGTTCGTTTGTCTATTCTTTCGTCCGTCCGTTCGTTCGTCCCTTCTTCCGTTCGTCTGTTCGTTCGTTCATCCGTCTACAGTTTTCGCTAGCGGCTGACAGTTTGTTCATTTAATACAGGTTATTGTACCAAAGTTTAGTTTTCGGCTACTTTTTTGGCTACAGTTTCCACTCGCGGCTGAAAATTTGTCAAATTAAAGTAACATTACTATTCAAAATCAACGAAAATTTCGTACAATTGTTCGTACAATAAACTTAACCAATTAAAAATCAGTGTTCCTTATGGCAATTGCCGAAATTTCAACGTCAGATGTGGTCTGGTAAAATAGATGTTTTTAGATACAAAATGCTCGTTTTTATTATTGTTTTGCATATCTATTCATACGACACATGGACACTAAAATGGTGTTAGTGTGTCGTATGAATTGATATATTCGTGGGAATTAATTGTAGCCACAAATAAATAAAAACGAGCATTTTGTATCTACAAAAATCTATGTAATCATACCACACATAGCGTTAAAATTTTGGCTATTGCTATAAGGAACACTGATTATTAAGGTGTTAACTTTATTTTACGCAATACTTCACAAATTTTTTGTAGATTGTGAGCGTTATAGAGACTGGAAATAGTCCACTGTGTTCTGTTTCTGGCTACCTTTTGGCTTGCGGCTTAGGTTGCCAGTACCGTCTATAGGTTTTGGCTATTCAGCCGCAACCTAGCCGCTACTGGCTGACTTTCGCTACCTCAAGGATACCCATTTCGGCTGCCTAGCAGCTAGATAGCCGCTACCTTTTCATTTCTGTAAGGGTGTCTTTAATGTTTCTTATTTATATGTGACAACGTGCTTTTTTTTAATGTATCTAATGATTTTACCTGTATTATTTAGCATAGAACGTGTATATAAAATAATATATGGTAAATAAAACGGATTAAAAGGTTAATCAGTTCGTATTATTGTATTCAACGGGTTTTTAAAGCAGTAGCCAGGTGCCTGTGTATTGAGCTGATAAGATTGGGATCACCACAGCAGGTTGCTAATACACAGTGTAGACTTCAACTGTTTTGTGTAGATTTGGGAATATCATTATGTAAGTGGTGTGTAACCTATATGTATTAAAGTAATTTTGTGAGAAAAATTACATATGGTCTCGAGTAAAGATGAAGCATAAAACAAAACAATAGTTGGGTTGATTTGGGTAGATTTAGGTAATTCGTGTCGTCCCCGGAAAACACTACATCCAGATAATACTCGCTCAACACGACGTTTGTAACGTAAATGAAAACAAGTTTATAATCAGAGATCACGCCAATTTGCTCGAAAGCCAAATGAAAGCCTAGCGCTCGAAATGGAGAATAAAATATTATGCAATTTACGTAATAAACAATAATACTTGACCTTTTAGAATTGAAAGGTGTCCACACATTTAAAATGGCGCGATGAAGAAATTTGTCAGGGTATATATGTAACAACACCGTGCATAAAATTAACATTTTTACGTACACTACCGATAACTACCGAAAATTAATAGAAAACTCTGGTTCCCCGTCTCTTATATGAATTTAGTATTACTAATGCGTTCGTCTTAGTGCAGTTGGCGTTCGGCTTACTTCATGATAGCTGCTGCCTTGTGCTTTAAAGTCATTTTGCTTAGTAAAACTTACAATAAATATGCATTTTCACGCATAACTTAGTATTAAAATGATGATAGTTCAGCAACATGAAGATAGGCACATGAACTTTTTAACAGAAATGATTCATTTGTCATTTACTGGCAAGAATACATGATTTGCATACATCGAGTAAACATTAAAACGAAGTATGCAAGTAATGTAACACTAACTGATACAAAAAAGCATAAACACGCAAGGAAGACGCAGTTATTTTAAAACAAATAAAACAAAGCAAAATGCAATTGTCATTTAGCAACATGCATGTAATCGCGGGTATTGCCAATTGTAATATAATATATCAACATGGTGTTGTCATGAAGTAAACTACAATTGTCATTAAGCAAAATGAAATTGTAATTTAGCAGCATGCATGCACTGGCGGATATTCCCTTCCATAGCTCTGACTAGAATATTATGAATGGGCGCGTGGACTGTTGGATAAGTGTTCGTTATATTTTATCAAGCATGAATGTATCTAAAAATATCTGTGTGACTTGCAAATAACAGGTCCCTATGTCCCTATGTCCAAGACCAAAGTTCAAGGTCAAAGGTCATATGCATTTAATCTACACATATCACTTTGTTTGCAGCAACAGTTTATGCAGCCTTATAATACATGTATATTCTCAAATTAGATTGCATGGTTTTCCAGTGTTGTTAGACAGAGCGACTTGCACATAAAGAAATGCCCTTTGAAAGGTTGAAGTCAAGGTATTGTCTGGATTATAACCTTGTTATTGAAGCATGGATGGATTTAAAAATGACAGAAATAAGATTAATACAGAGTGTAAAACCAAACAACAATGGCCATCAATAAAAGTTTTTTTTAATGAGAGGTCAATGAGTATTCAAAATTATTAAAAGCAATATGCTTCTCTGCATATGAAGGTCACTAAAGTGTAGTATTGAAATAAATAGCAAAAACATTAAATACATCTCCCTTTACAAATGCAAGGGTTAAGATTTAATATGTTTATGTTTCCTGATAAAAATGAAGTTAAATAAATGAAGAATAAGACTAAACTACATATCTTTTCCAGAATTTTCAGAACACGAACCAACATTGTTATGTTAACAAACCCAGTCACTATCAAACATCAATGTATGGGAATCTGAAGGGCTCCCCCCAGAATAAAATAATTAATAGCCAGCCTTATAACGGGGGTTTAATAAGGCACAGAGTTTATTCCTTGCTGTTCAGAACAAAAAAGTGTTTCAGCTTAATCACATTATAGACTATTTTGTTTTTGGTCTCAAAAGAACTGTAACTTCATGTTGACCTCATAAACTAATCTTTGGATGGAGGGGCATAGAGCCCTATTTGGAGAGGTACTTTTTGTTGATTCCGCTTGTGAAAAGCTCTATACATTGCTGTTACAACAGTGGCTTTCATTTTTCTGCACGCGTTACGACCAAGTCATTTGAACTGTATGATGATAAGATTGGGTACCACTTCAAACCACTTCTGTTATCACTATAACTACATATCAAAACAAAAACTTATCAAACGCATGGCAGTGTGTATATAGTAATCTAACATATCAAACGCGCGGCAGTGTGTATATAGTAACCTAACATATCAAACGCGCGGCAGTGTGTATATAGTAATCTAACATATCAATTGCGCGGCAGTGTGTATATAGTAATCTAACATATCAAACGCGCGGCAGTGTGTATATAGTAATCTAACATATCAAACGCGCAGCAGTGTGTATATAGTAACCTAACATATCAAACGCGCGGCAGTGTGTATATAGTAACCTAACATATCAAACGCACGGAAGTGTGTATATAGTAATCAAACATATCAAACTCGCGGCAGTGTGTATACCTAAGTTTTGGTCAAAATCTGGTTTACACCAAACTGAGATCTTAGGGTTACAACACACCGAAATGTTAATCAACATAGCCGTCTGTATGGCTAATTAATTAATGAGTTCAATATTTCCCTGCTATTTATGCCCCCCTTCGAAGATCAGGGGTAATATCGTTTTGCACATGTTGGTCGGTCGGTCGGTTGGTCTGTCCGTCCACCAAATGGTTTCCGGATGATAACTCAAGAAAGCTTAGGCCTAGGATCATGAAACTTCATAGGTACATTGATCATCACTGGCATATGACCCCTTTGGATTTTCAGGTGACTAGGTCGAAGGTCAACGTCACAGTGACTCGAAACAGTAAAATGGTTTCCGGATGATAATTCAAGAATGCTTAGGCCTAGGATCATGAAACTTCATAGGTACATTGATCATGACTGGCAGATGACCCCTTTTGATTTTCAGGTGACTAGGTCAAAGGTCAAGGTCACTGACCTGAAGCATTTAATTGTTTTTAAGGTATTCACACAATGGCTGCCACTACAACTGACAGCCCATTTGGGGGGCATGCGTGTTTTACAAACAGCCCTTGTTATTTTTATGTCCCCCACTATAGTAGTGGGGGACATATTGTTTTTGCCCTGTCTGTCTGTTGGTCTGTTGGTCTGTTTGCGCCAACTTTAACATTTTGCAATAACTTTTGCTATATTGAAGATAGCAACTTCATATTTGGCATGCATATGTATCTTATGAAGCTGCGCATTTTGAGTGGTGAAAGGTCAAGGTCAAGGTCATCCTTCAAGGTCAGAGGTCAAATATATGAGGCCCAAATCGCTTATTTTATGAATACTTTTGCAATATTGAAGATAGCAACTTGATATTTGGCATGCATGTGTATCTCATGGAGCTGCACATTTTGAGTGGTGAAAGGTCAAGGTCAATGTCATCCTTCAAGGTCAGAGGTCAAATATATGTGGCCCAAATCGCTTATTTTATAAATACTTTTGCAATATTGAAGATAGCAACTTGATATTTGGCATGCATGTGCATCACATGGAGCTGCACATTTTAAGTGATGAAAGGTCAAGGTCAAGGTCATCCTTCAAGGTCAGAGGTCAAATAAATGTGGCCCAAATCGCTTATTTTATGAATTCTTTTGCAATATTGAAGATAGCAACTTGATATTTGGCATGCATGTGTATCTCATGGAGCTGCACATTTTGAGCGGTGAAAGGTCAAGGTCAAGGTCATCCTTCACAAGGTCAAGGTCATTCTTCAAGGTCAAACATCATATAGGGGGACATTGTGTTTCACAAACGCATCTTGTTTTAGATCTATTAATCAATTATCAAACTGTGTATTTTAGAATGAATATATGATAGTAATATTTAATTGTTTTGTAAATAAAATTTGTATCAGGATATTGTATTCCTTGCCTAATAAGAATTCGATAGTCTGACGGCATATTCATGTGTTGATGATTGCATATAATTTATCTTTAATGGTTCAAATAAAGCATTTTTTCATCATACTTGCTATACTTTCAACGAGTCTAAAAAGAGAGATGTCGATGTTATTTGTCCTTTTTTTTTATGCCCATGGTAGGTTGGCATGTAGAAGTTAATTGCCCGTCAGTCCGTATGTCTGTCTGTCAGTCTGTCCGAAAACTTTAACATTGCCCACAACTTTTGCAATATTGAAGATAGTAACTTGATATTTGGTATGTATGTGTATCTTATAGAGCTGCACATTTGGATTGGTGAAAGTCAAGGTCAAGGTCATCTTCAAGGCCAAAAATCAAATATATTGCCATAAAGTGGCGCCGTAGGGGGCATTGTGTTTCTGACTTACACATCTTTTGTTATCTCTAAAACATCATCATCGCTGATGATATAAAATATATAATTTACCAAAGCAAAAAAATACCCTGTATTTGTGTTATGATTGAGAACCAGTTAATAAAACCTTAACAATTTTGTTCTTGTGCTTAGACCTTGCATTATTTTGCTATCTAAGGGCAATATTTCAACCAATCTTCGTGAAATTGAAAAAAACTACAACTGAAGTTATGCCCTTGATGTTTAGAACTTTTAACAGTTTCATGTATATGTTTATTTCGCTACTAGTTTTACTAACGGGGACTATAGGTTTACCCTACCTATCTTTATGTATGTATGTCCTTCTTCGTGTCCGTCAGTCTGAATGTCCGCTGAACTAGATCCTGCAATATCTCGGAAAGTAACTAAAGATACTTGCAAACAAAGTATGTTTTTCCCAAGTAACAAGACCTTAACATTTCCAAATTGATTTTTTTTTTAAGATCTCAACATCTTGTTCATCTTCCATCCAGCTATGTAAGTTCAACTTTAGTGAATATAATACTGAAAACACTTGTATTATCAATTTTGAAGCATTTTTCAGCACAAATGGACAAGTAATTTTCAAAGGCTTTAGTACCATTCACTGTATAGCTTTTGTTGTTTATATTTAATTTTAAAAAAATGTATTTAATTATATTAATTAACAGCTAAATTATGTGAACGAAAAACTAAAAGTAACTCTGTTCAGGTTTAAGCACCTAGGTCATTTGATGAACAGCAACCCTTCCACTCCTATGGATAAATTACATATGTGGTTCAACATTTTAGACATCAAAAAGGGCTAAGTTAAAAAAAGTCATCTTAAGGCTACCATTAAAAAGTTGTTCAAGAAAATTTGATTCGTCAAAAAACATGGCCACAGGAAGTTGAACTTTGCATGTTTATGCGTTTTTGCTATTTATTCGATATGGGATGAATAAACTATTTTCGTCTCAAACTAAAAGTTTATCGAAATACACTTGGAATAACTTTTTAATTATAAGAGAGAAATGCATACATGTCGAGCGTGAATGGTAGACCAACATGTTAACTTTCCATAAATGTTAACCCTTTACCAAACAACACATTTTGGACTGCCCCAAATTGAAAGAGATTGCAGACGAGAAATAAAATTGTAAAGGACTATTTATAAAGTGGCTGGGTGGGATAAAAATTATTGTGATATAAGGAGAAATTGCTCATAATGAGCAATTTCTCCTTTTTGAAACCGGAAGTCCTGTTTTCAAAACGAAAACAAACTCTTCAGAAGGAGTTATGGTCTATTGGAACGTCAGATGGAAAAAGTAAAGGTAAGTTAGGTCAAGTTCAGAGCTTCAGATAAAGTTTTGTGAAATTCTTAATGTAACTACCAGATTTTCAAAAAGAATTCTTAACTCTGAAATTTTATTCTTAACGTTACTACTAAGTTTTGGAAAATAATTCTTAACTTTTCTAAATGACCTAAAATAAATAATAATGGTTATTTTCAAGCAAAAAAATAAAAATAAAAATACTAGCAACTTTATTTATACGAGTTCAACAGTGTCTATTCAGTATTATACAATTTTATTTTTCAAATACCTTCATATGCCCAAACTGTGCTTAGATTGCTTGCCTTCGATTAATTTTTACATATTTCACAATTAAAACGGGTCTTCCCTTCAATCTTTTCAACGATTAGCCACGGGAATTGTCCCTTCCACTCGTTCAATATTTTTTTTTGTTTAAATTTGCACCAGTCGGGTCGCGTTTTTTTATATAGCTTTTCCGACTGTGTCGGCAACTGAGCATTCAACATCGTATAAGATCTTTTCTATAATGTCTTGCGTACAATATGTTTAAAGCGTGTTTTTGCACGCCTTGCATTTTTTTGAACGCTCTCTGGGCGCCGCCATTGTTTTTTGACAGACTGTACAAGCCATTTTTATTGGAAAACATGCGATTTGTTAAACAACCCCGATAACCATTCTATATAAGCACCAAAAAGATCTTAAATACGCGAAAAGAACTCAATAAAAATCGATACGAACCGATGTAAAAATAATATTCCTAACTTGATTTTGTAATTCTGAATGGTATGACAAGATATTAAAATAAATACGTAACGGACTTGAAAATAATTCGTAATTACGAAAATACGACCCTTTTCTGGAGCTCTAAAGCTAATTGTTTGTCATGATATCTCTTTAAACCTCACGCCATATACAAGTAGTGTTGCCATGATATCAACATCTTGATGAATTATAATTCAAATTTTTGTCTCATAAACATTTACTTTGTTTAACAAACAACCTCTACAAAGTTATCATTCCTACTGCCTTTCGGCACCTCATGAACCTGAACCAAAAAAACTCGTAACTTTATGTTTCCTCAGGCAAATATCTTATTTGTACAATTAACAATTTCTTCGCCACATTAACAATCCTGCTACACTCACTAATGCCTCAAGAATGAAGTATAGTTCAGGTGATCTACGTCATTAGATATTTTGCATATGTCTCAGGCTTTTTCAGCCCTATGCCACGGGTCCGAAATTCGGCCCCATTCCCAATTCAAATCTGGTAAAAAAAAATCCCAATTGAAATTTTTTTTTCCCAATTCCAAAAAAAAAATTAACCTTAAAATATATAAGTTAACCTGATCCGGTGTAGAAAATAGAAAAAAGTCTTGCATAATTAAATTATCTGTTGCCTTGAATTTGTTTTAAAAACTGTAAAATATGTTAATGATTTTTTAAGACTTTCCTTATTTTCCTCAAAATCCGGCGCTTCGCGCGATTTTTTACAACTCAAAAAAGGCCAGGCCTTTTCCCCAAATTCAGATGAAAAAACCTGCACTTATCACACATGTTCATAATATTTTGTAAAATTTTAAAAGTCGTTTTTTACCAGTTAACGGCTTCTTTGAAATATAAGAAACACTATTTACATGCGATAATTTTTCCCAATTTAGCCAATTTTGCGATTATCTTTTTTCCCAAAATTGGGGTTTTCACGACGCGAAATTCCCAAAATTCCAGTAAGGCGTTTTCCCAAAATGGAGCGGAAAAAGTCTGCTGTCTTGAAGTATATAAGTAACAGAAACTTTGAAACCTACATACACTTTTTGGAATTTAATGGAAAAAGATTCATGATTGAATGAAGGAACTTTCATTAATCTTGAAGAACAAGCGTAGATTTGATCTTCAGCATCTAAAAATATGTGAAATAGAAAAAACAACAATATCTTTTGGAGAGATAAATGTACCTACGCGATAAGCAAAGGACCTGTGCGACAATTCCCGGGCTTTTTAGTCTTTTTAGTTAACACCGTAGTAACATTTTCCATTAATAAAAATGCTCACCTTTCCAATATTAAGAACCCAGTGGGACGAGGGATAGAAAGAGACACATGCGTGAGTACATTTCAACCCATGCGCATTGCACGCTTTTTTCGCATAAAAAACAGTGGAGCGATTCAGCTAGGGCCATCATGACCCTCTTGTTAATACTGTATGAGGGAAAGGATCTGATATTGTAATAAAATTGGTGTATGTAAGAACCTGCTTAACCCTTCCTGTGCTGAATTGTTTTATGAGGTTATATATCCCATCGCTGACTTGTTTAGGCCTGATTATGCTAAATTGACCTACTTCACTTGCATTACATGTTACATTGGTTTTAACTGTCCAATTAATACAAAATTTGCCATGTGAACTGGTCACACATTTTGTTTGACAATAATCATACCGTATACATATTTGATTGATCTGTTGCCATGGTTACCATAGAAACAACGATAAAAAACAGTTTGTTTGTGTTTAAATCCTCTTTATATCAATTTACATGGTCAGTTTCAATATGATTTCTGACAGGACATCTATATATACATCCACATATCATTCGTACTTTTGTTAAGTTCGGATATTGATAATACATATTAAAGACATTTCATAAAATAGAAGACATAGTGAACAGATTCTACACCAAAAAAAGGCCTGATAATGCTAAATTGACCTACTTCACTTGCATTACATGTTAGATTGGTTTTAACTGTCCAATTACAATTTGCCATGTGAACTGGTCACACATTTTATTTGACAATAATCGTATACACATTTGATCGATCTGTTGCCATGGTTACCATAGAAACAACGATAAAAAACAGGTTTTTTGTGTTTAAATCATCTTTATAACACTTCACATGGTCAGTTTCAATCTGATTTCTAACAGGACATCTATATATACATCCACATATTATTCGTAAGTTTGTTAAGTTCGGATATTGATGATACATATTAAAGACATTTCATAATAAAGAAGACATGGTGAACAGATTCTACACCAAAAAAGGCCTGATAATGCTAAATTGACCTACTTCACTTGCATGACATGTTACATTGGTTTTAACTGTCCAATTAATACACATTTTGCCATGTGAACTGGTCACACATTTTGTTTGACAATAATCATACTGTATACATATTTGATTGATCTGTTGCCATTGTTACCATAGAAACAACGATAAAAAAACAGGTTTTTTGTGTTTAAATCATCTTTATAACACTTCACATGGTCAATTTCAATCTTATTTCTAACAGGACATGTATACATACATCCACATATCATTAGTACTTATTTTAAGTTCGGATTTTTAATATTAAAGAAATTTCATAATATAGAAGTCATAGTGAACAGATTCTACACCAAAAATGTACAAAGAACAATATACAAACAGTAACTTTATAACTTAACTTTCTTTTCTGAAATAAACCATGGTCTGTACTTCAAACGCAGTTTTAAAGTCTTTATTCAAATTTGATCATATCAATAATGTTATGAAAAACACAATTAGTTATTCCCATATCAAACGGAACATGTTCTTTTTTAAATATACATAAAAATGTGGATTTTATAATACATTTTAGTAGACACTTAAGTTTTTTTTACAAAAATATAAACTTACATTTCATCAAACACTGTTTAATTTAACAATATTACAAATAATCTTGCAAAATTAAATAATATTAAATTATATCATAAAACTGTGATAGTGTTATAGCACATTGTTATTACTTATTGAATTTAATTCCCCTTATCAAATCATAATAAGTGGGTGTTTTTTTTTTATTTATTATATATATGTTATATATGAGTTGCGTTCTGAGAAACCTGTGCTTAATGTATGTGCTTAAAGTGTCATCCCAGATCAGCGTGTCCACTCCGCACAGGCTAATCAGGGACAACACTTTCCACCTAGAACTGATTTTCGGTAAGGAGGGACTTCCTTGAAACCATAAATACCATAAAAATGGAAAGTGTCATCCCAGATTAGCCTGTGCACAGGCTAATCTGGGATGACACTTTACACACATGCATTAAGCCCAGTTTTCCTAGAACACGATCATGTATATTATAAATATATATATATTTATATGCATATATTTATATAAAATCTAATTTCAAGCAACAAGGTTGAAAACATTATAAAATGAAGTCTGAAGGGACAGCCAGGTAAGCCCTGGTTATACTTACCTGCTATTGCATTATGAAAGGACACCAAATAATTAATCATGAAAAATAAAAAATACAATTGTAATGGCAACATTTTACTTCTAACACACACTTTGGGAGCTTTGTAATAATCTATAATATTACTAACATTTGGCTTTTTTAAAGTTAAATAGCACTTGTTTGTGCAGTAAAAATATTAGTGCTGCAACAATACGCCAAAAACCGTATTGCAATATATTGTCAGTTCAAAAACCCGTATTGCAATATATCGCAATATATTGCTAAATTGTACCAAAATTATAACTTGCCAATTAATCAATTACCCAATAATCCCATAAATTCCAATTTTAAAGCAAATTCTGGTAAATATTTATTATAAATGTGCTCAAGAATAATAAGAAACACAAACATTTGCAAATTTTCTTAAGTATCAAATACATTTTTGCAATTGTTACTATTTAAAGATGTGATGAAATAACGTCCAACCGGGGCGTTTTTCCCACTGAACACGCGTAATTCAGCTGACGTGATGTTCCCGTTTTTATACAACACAAAATACACCCATACTTTCCATGCGACGTTCTACATGTCTGTATAATTTTCGCGCGCTTTTTATTGAGACAAAGGATAAAGCACTTTTTATTTGACGCTATAATTTTTTATTGTCGCGTTTGCATTCAAATTTGGAAGCGTATTTCCGAAATTCGGATTACAAATAATGCTCAAATCAGAATCGAACGAAACATTTACAGCTGTGCGCAATTAATTCAACGATAATCTGTTCAAAAGCATCGAATGAATGCTCCCATGTAACAACGCTACTCCGTATAATACACTTTTTAGAATGCTTTTTTTACGTAAAAAATAATTTACACTGCTTTGTTTTGTTTACCTTTTTATCATTATTTCGGATGGCTTTTCTGGACGAAATGTGAATGAATTTTTGTAAAATTTTAGTACCGGTATGATGAAAATCATATCGCAATACAATATGCGGATTGCGTATTGCGATATATACCGATATACCGGTATATTGTTGCAGCCCTAAAAAATATATCCATGTTTCAAATCAACACATCTACTAAAAACTACAATTTAAAAGTATGACGATCATAGTACTACTTCAATGGTATAATTTGTATAAGACTCATCTATAGTTAATAGCATAATTTGCAATACAAATACATATCATGGCAATTCAATACATTAACTATACACAGTGACAAATCACACTGTCTACATTTAAATGCAGTTTCGTGACCTGGTCTATGTTTTTTGGGAAGGCCCTGACTGGCAAGCATCTGTGCAACTGCAGGATTGCACACAACACATTGCAGAGACTTTGACTTTCTGTCATTGGGGATCTTGGAAGGGAAATGTCTGGCTGTTAGTCTTTCCAGAAACTGTGTCTTGACCAATAATCTGTGACGTTGGTCTGGTTGACGATGCCCATGGCTATGATTATGGCTATGAACTGCATGATCTCGCGACCTGTGATAGGTTTCCATTTTTTAAACCTAAATAAATATTTCAATTTTTATTTATAACATAATTCAACATGTGCATTATTTATTGTACTTTATGACTCTTTCGCTCTCGTATAGTATGAAATACATATCTCATGTAACGTAATTTCATTTAAACTCTGGATTTTAATGACAACAAGTCGGATGTGTTATTTTAGTGTTGAATAAAAAAACACATTCGACTTGTCATTTTTTAAAGCATCAAAACAATAAAAAAGTATTTCGGATTGTGTGTTTGTCATACATAATTTAAACTTCCATAGAAATAAAATAACTCACTGCGACAGGATAACGCTAAATTGTAAATCATGTTTTGGTTCAGATTCATTAGCATTCGATACAAATGTTATTAAAAAATAGTGTGTTTAAATAAATTTAATGAGAAAGGGATGATGATCAAATATTTCAATAGTCCTTTTTGATTATAATAATATTTTCAATCCACAATCTTAAAAATGTGACCAGACTTTAACATTTGGTTAGCTTATACCCTGAAAAAGGTAGCAATGGCTGTTTCGCTGCAATTAGCTGATCAGCGTAGCGGTTCGTCTCCACAGCAATCTCCTCGCATTCGATATCGCAAATCAACTTGCTGCAAAAGTACAAAAATATGCTTAAGTTTTTTACGTCGTTTGCTTCAAATTCATTTTTGTATTGTAAGGCACTTTATCAGTTTTGTAACATATTGACATTCTAATAATTTTACGCAACCAAATACTTAAAAAACGATCGAGAGGTTCGATCCCCACTGAGGAAGCGTTCTTTAGATCTCCACCAAAGACACCAAGTACTGGTTCTAGGCCCAGCTATCTAGCTTAAACAAGACTATTGTCAAGCAATATGGTCCCCTACCAGTGAAACATACCTAACCCTTTCAGTGCGGGAACCGAATTTTGAAGGCCTTTGCAAACAGTTTGGATCCAGATGAGACGCCACAGAACGTGGCGTCTCATCAGGATCCAAACTGTTTGCTATTCTGATAATATTCTTTTTAAAAAATCGAAGAAAATGCTAATTTTAGAAATTCAGCAGACGACATTTTAGCAGACGACATTTTAGCAGACGACAAATTTCCCAGCATGCAAAGGGTTAAATATGCATAAAAAAACATAACTACATATGCATAAAAAACATACAATAAATAACATTTTGTTTTTTTTCCACAGATTTTAGAAACACATGTTAGAAGTTGAAATGTGAAATAAGAAAAAAAACTACCATGCATTTAATATTTTCATGTTTGCAATGTTATGTATGACAAAACAAAATATATAGTTTACTCAACTAAAAAATAAAGTCTTTATGTACAAATAATTGTTTTGACCCATATGAGTACTGTTTAACACATGGCAACTCACCCTTTCCACAATATCCTCTTCCTCAAACCCTTCAAAATCTGAGTCTGAAAACTCCGAGTCTTCGTCCGCAAAATGTTCTTGGAAAAAGTCTAAATAATCAGCCATTTATAAAAATTTCAACTTCATAATTGTTTTGAGTTTTTATGTCTTTATTTTATTATGATATTTTAATATCTACTATTAGAAAATTTCAATGAACATGACAGTATACGGTTTGAAATGACAACAACAACGATGTCAACAATCGACAAATATTTTCACTTGGTTAGATCACTTCCGGAATTATTAACTGAGCAACAATTCTATTCATTAAAATTTTAAGTGCCATATTAACTATTCATACCAAATACACGTTTCTACAATCATTAATATTTTAACATAACATTAAAACAAATTTGCAAAGTTCAATTCAAAACGAAAGTAGAATGCACAAATTTACATAATGACCTACTTTTTCACCTACCATTTGCAGAAGAAAATTTCGTCATAATCCATTTGGTTACGAAGTAAATAATTTAAATCCATAAAAAGCACAAGAAATTCTATGCTTTTACGTCGTTAATTTTAGATGTCATTGCTACAAATGTATTGTCCAAGCACAAATGTGCTGACAATTGTAACTCCATCCAATGCGGCCGCCATTTTGACAGGAAGTAATCTCGTTCTATTTTAACAAAAGCTATTTATTTTCATGAACAAGAAGATCAAATATCACCAAAATTGAATAGAAAAACTTTTTTTATTTTAAATTATATAATATAAATAGCATGACATCCTAATTCGTTCATTAATTTAAAGATTAAGCAATCCACTTCCAGTTGTTGTTTTTGTTCCAAATGGCGGAAAAATCGTTACATTTAAACCACAACAAAAGATTTATTTTGTTGCAAGAAATATACATAAGAAATTACACGGATATTAAAAGAGATTGGAGAAAAGACTTAGGAAATGGATTATGTTTAAGAACGTTGATGACAACATTGGATTATCTAGGAGGAGTATTATTAAATGGAGTATGTGAAATTGTATGATTTGACGGATTTATCCGGTTGCCGCATGAGCCGGGTTAAGAATTACCTGACCGGATAAATCCGGTCGCCGCACAGGAAGGGTTAATATTATCATTATAATTCCATGTTCATAACATGTCATTTATGAGAGCAATTAAAAATGTGGTGTGTTAAATAATTTGGTTTAAAGGTTTTATCTATACAGCTTGTTTGGTACAGTTTAAACTCAAGTAATCAAAACACACATTACCCAATAGTCATGTGACAGTATGCATAGTTACACTGTTAACCTCTATCACACAAGTGCCATTTGACGGTTAACTTGGGTGCTGTTCAGTTAGAAATTTCATATCACTTGTCTATGTTTAATAACATTGTGTGGGTGTGTGTAAAACATATGCTTGGACATAACTATTTCAAGTTATTTTAGATTGTAAAATCTTGTTTGTTGAAAGTGAATTAACAAAATGGCGACATCTGGAATTTCTAGAAATTCTTATGTGGTTAAATATTATTGTTGTACAATCTGCAAAACAGAGCGGTCTGTAGAAATAGATGCAGATTTTTACTGTAGGAAATGTCTTAAATACTTCTGCAGAACATGTATAAACTCCCACAGACAGCATGGTTGGTGGTTTTTAAAAAAATATCCTTATGGAAAGGATAAAATAAGGAAGTGGCCACTTTCTAAGAAGATGGAGACTTCTCTTTTAATATGCATCATACACAAGCGTGAAAAGTTAACAATGTTCTGCCCGGACCACAATCATCTGTGCTGCTCTAAATGTGTTGAGCTTAATCACAGGTAGCTAAAATTATTGCTTATTTTATATCAGTATAAATTACTGCATTGTATAATTCAATTACCATCATCCATTTTAGTTTGTTTGGATTATTGTAATATTAGTTATGTAAGTATTTCCAAATCAGTGCATGTGAACTATTTGTTGTTCAGCTTTAATTTGTTAATTTGTGTTTGTTAATAAATAACTCTTCAATGGTTCAAGTATATGGATTACAAGATATTGGCCATATTTCAGCAAAAAACATAGTGTAAAAAGTCCTTCACTGAAATGACTAAATTATAAACTCTTTCTTTGTTGTTTCAAGTCAAAATGGTGATTACCGGAATAAACCCCCTTCGGAAGAAACCCCCTTCGCTAAAAACGGCAGGGCGGAAGAAACCCCCTTTCATAGTTTGCATACCCGGAAGAAACCCCCTCGCTAGTTTTGCATAGGCGGAACAAACCCCCTTCGAGTTTTCAGACAGGTGGAATAAACCCCCTTCGTTTTTTCAGACAGGCGAAATAAACCCCCTTCCTAAGTGTTAAGTCTTTCCCGCAGAGGTAGTAAAATCCCGACTCGAACAATTCCCCAATACAAACGTTTTAACCCGACTCTATTACTGCATGCTTGCTACTTTTCAAGTTTATATTCATTTCCCAATAATCCCGTTTATAACATTTTTAAAGCACTTTCTGGTAAATATTAACGATAAAAGCTTTCAATAATTTCTTTAACACAAACCTTGCCATTTTTTCTCTTGTATCAAATAAATTTCGGCATATGTGACTATTTATAGACTTGATGAAATATTCCCACCAAACATGCATCAATCCCCTGACTAGTTGTGTGCTTGTTACAACGCTCAATACACCCACGCTTTATATGCTGCATAATTTTCGCGCCCTTTTTATTGAGAAAAAGAGTAAACACAAAATAGAATTTACACTGCAAAAATATTTCAACGTTGCGGTAACATTTACATTCGGAAGTGTGTTTCGTATTAAAAACGCGTTAACACCAACTTACGGGAATGTGTTTCGGATTTACAGTAAAGAAGTGTACCGGCCGTTTGTTCACAAGTTGTTAATGAAGTTGTTAATGATACACACTAATATTCAATCTGTGAAACTCAAACATCGTTATCGTGATAATTGAAAGAAGGTGCGAAAATCTGATTAAAGGAGTGTAACGGCCGTTTGTTCACAAGCTGAAGAATTAATCAAGATGGTAATAAAACATAACTTCACACGAGCCGCAAAGGCGCCGATCATGACACAACTTCTCATCATTATTTACAATAGCCGGTACATTAAAGGACCTTTTATATAATTAAATGAAGGTGCGAATATCTATTTCCAAACTGTTATGTGCTGAGTAAAGAGGTGTACCGGCCGTATGTTCACAAGTTGTTAATGATGAGATGCTCATGTGAATTTGTCTTGCACTCGTTTCAGTGAGATTATACCATTTATATGCGTTAATTTGTACTAGATTGATAAAAATAACAAAAACACAAATTTAGCGCCCAGAGCCGATAGTGACGAAGATATTTTGTACATATTTTCCTATAATAACCGAAGCATTCGTCTTTAAAAATAAATTGAATCATGCAAAAAAACGTGCTTCCCGGGAACTTTCTGACAATGAAAGTGAATTTCTGTAAACAATTACCATGCGTTTGAATGTAACTAAATCGTCTGGAAAGGGGTTTGTTCCGCTATGGAAGGGGGTTTATTCCGCCTGTCTGAAAACTCGAAGGGGGTTTGTTCCGCCTATGCGAAACTAGCGAGGGGGTTTCTTCCGCGTATGCAAACAATGAAAGGGAGTTTCTTCCGCCCTGCCGTTTTTAGCGAAGGGGGTTTCTTCCGGAGGGGGTTTCTTCCGTACACCCAAAATGGTAAATGCAATAATCATGATGGACCTAAAGCTGTGACAATCAACAGTTAATAAACAGTAAATTTCTCATAAATAATGTAATGACTCCCATGCGGCAATGCGAGCTTTATTTCAGAAAAACCTTAAATCAACCTGCCTGTATAATGTCTGATGCATGTATTCCTTTACCCAATTTACATGTATGAAGGATAGGTCACACTTAATGGCTGAATGTTTGAGCCTGCATTTTTTAACTCACTTGAGCTTATAACCTGCTCATTGTGAGCTTTTCTCAGCCTGATCTCTTTATGTTGATTGTTCGTTGTCTGTCCAACAATTAGCTAATGAAAACTATAGAGGCGCCACATGTATTGCCCAATATTCATGGGACTTGGTAAGAACATAAATTGCCTCAATAATATTTCTGTCAAATTTGAAACTGGGCTATGTGAGATAAAAAAATGTAGGTCACATAGTCAAATTGAAAAAAACAACTGTTTTTCAACTCTATACAACAAAAGCATTGTTCGCATACATTCTTAAATGTGCCAAACCGTCGTACCTGACCAACGTTATGAAAACAGGTCCGAATGAAAATGCTTTGTTGTCGGTCCAAATGTCCAGTAAATAATTAAAGAGCAAAAGTTTCTTTATTTCATAGAATTAAAACATAAAAAACTAAAAGCGAGCTTGAATGAAATATGAGCAGTACAAATTACCTCGTTTTTTGTTAACAGTCATGAAATTTTACTGCACATGCGCACCGAATACTTTCTCCTATGCAAGTAAATGTGTTAATAGGTTTTACTGTTAAACCAAAACATGTTCTGCAACTCAGATCCTTGTATTCGGGTATTTAATACAGTTGATGTTGATATTAATTTACGCTTAATAGTGCTTTTTCATTGATTTTTATATCTTTGTGGTTGGTTTGTTGATATTTGTAGTTTAATTCTGAGTTTGCATATAATTTTCAGACCGGGAAATGTATTTCATTATAATATTGTAAATACCTAGAATTGCTTTTAAAACTTAGTCTGTAAAATTATGTAATTGATAGCAAGATGTGTTTAAATTATTTGAGGTACTTCATTGAGTCCTTTCAAGTATAAAGGCGATGTTTTTGTGTAGAAATAATTTATTTACATTCTTCAGTCATTGTGACACCTAACTATAGGCATCTGAAAACATTGGTGTTCACAGAAATGTGCATGCCAGTATACAATTACTGAATTTTCAATTGAACACTTGCATTGTCTTTAACTTCATTTTGGTTTAAATATTTTTCTTAAGAATACTGTGATTGTGTTGTGATTTGTTAGTGTTAATTGTTCAGTGCTGTGTTTATTAGCTCACCTGAGCGATAGCTCGGGGTGAGCTATTGTGATCACTCAGCGTCCGGCGTCCGTCCGTCCGTCTGTCTGTGTAAACAATTTGTAAACATCTTCTTCTACTAAACCATTGAGCCAATTTCAACTAAATTTCATGTGGAGCATCCCTAGGTCATGGGACAAAAGAATTGTTAAAAAAAATTGATCACATAACCAAGATGGCCGCCATGACCATATATGGTAAAAACCTTAAAAAATCTTCTTGTCAGAAACCGCTCATCAGATTTTCAAAAAATTTCACAGGGACCTTTGAAGGCTCCACTGAAAAAGTTGTTCAAAGAAATTTGATTCGTCAAAAAACATGGCTGCAGGAGCTCGTTGAACTTTGCATGTTTATTCGTTTTTGCCTATTTTGTGAAAACTTTCAAAAATCTTCCACATTTTTTGTCCGATCCTTTCCAAATTTGCACAGTGTCTTTATATCAATGAGGACACAAACCCTACAAAAAATGAGCATTATTGGTCCATGAAGTACAGAATTACCTCCCCTTGAATTGAGAAAATGGTGTTTATGCAATAAAGTCCAAATTTTTCATCCAATTCTTTCCAAACTTGTTTATATATCAGATTAAAGAGAATAAAATTTTCTTTATTATGGTTTTTCTTTCATGAAAATCCATAAAGGATAAGTGTTATTAATCGTTGCTTAATTAATGAACAATGCGAATTATCGGTATTGATTTTTTTCCTGACATGCCGTCCCAGATATTAACCGCTTTCAGCTGTAGACTGTGCATCAATACATCGTCGTGTTATTGACCTGAAAATTCATACGCAGTCGGCATTAACACCGGTCATAGAGACAAATTACTGATGTGAAAACAAATTGTACATCGTAGAGGATTAAATAAACAATTACATCTGATTAAAGATTAAAGATTGCTGCCGATTTAAATCAATTTGAGTACTTTTTGCGTATATTTGATGCCGAATGGGAAGCTGTGTTTAGACTTAAGTTGAGAAAAATGGCAACGAGATACTTGCCTGTTGGTAGCTAAAGAAACTTCAGCGTACAGTTTATAATGGGTGGCCATTCCCAGCTGTAGTCTACGGGCGGGTAGTGAACTGGTTGAGAAAAGTGGAAGCTTGTGGAAAAGCGGTTTGAGAAGTTTGTAAGAAAACCCTAAATTATCAGTCTTGTGGGAAGAAGGCATTGCGTCTCCACGCAGAGGGCCCTTATCACATAAAGAATATAAGAACCATCAAGACCAACCAGGTAGGGTTTTTATTTTTTTAAACTAACACCCCGAATTTGGTTGTATTTTCTGTTGCTAAAGTTTACTGGTTAGGTTGTTTTGCATCAAAAATCGGCAAGATAGATCTAGCAAATTTGCCAATTTTTTTTTATTAATAACGTATGATTCATTGATTGTGAGCTTTTAAAACATTTTGACCTTTGAATAAAGCATAAATCAGGAAAAGAATTTTAACAGTAATTGAAAATACGATCAAATACGCCATTTTTGCTGACTGGGACAGGTCATTTTTAGTTAAATAAAATGTTTTATTGTCCCCAACATATGAGCCCAGCAGCAAGAAATGTTTTTTTTTTTACTTTTGTAAAACAAATATGGGCAACCTACCGTAATCCAAATTCGCAGACACCTTAATTCGACGATGTTCTATTTTTATCGATTAAATGGATGATTATTGTCTTGGAATCATTTCAAAGTAATACAGCCAAGTTTAAAATTATTATTTTGTGCTATTAAACATTCATTATTTCTTAAATTATTTGCTAAATATTGCTTCCTGTAACCGTTACATCGTCAAATTTGGGTCACACCAGGATACAATTATTTAGCATTTAAACAACGATTGGGATAAAAACTAGGGGAACCCATGCTGAAATTTTCAATTTTAACTGTTTAGCAGAAGCCACCATACCCAATTTTCTTAGGTGTATGTGGAGGCTTCTGGCAGCATGATTCTGTGAATATAAATGGTGACATTTGATTCTGCATTAATTAAACATGTATTATTGACTTTTTTAAAGTATGTGTGAAAAATATAATTTGTAACCACTGTTACAGGTTTTATCTGGTTCTTCAAAAGCAACACCTGCAGTCGAGTCCATGCCAGACAGAGGGTGCATGTGAATGAATTGCCTTTTGACTAAGTTTTGTGTTTTCCTTATCAAATACATGAAGATTTTTAAATATATGTGTATGTTGTTTTTTTAAGAAAATAGAATTACCAGAACAGGTACAGGCACCCTTTAAATGTGTCGAATCCAGGAGCTTCTGGGGGCCTCTGGCCCCCTTGTCCCCTGGACCCACCGAGGGCCCTGCGGCCCCCCTGGCCCCCAGCTTTAAGTTCAGAATTTTCAAAATATCCAACTTTGACCCCTGCAAATGCTTTGCTAAAACTTTGGCTACAGTTTCTAAAATTTGGCTACACAAAATTCCATTTGGCTAAAATGTTGGCCACAGAAATTTTTGGGCAAGAGGAGCCCTGTTTGGATTGTATTTGGGTCATCTGGGGTCAGCAACTAGGCACTAGGTCAAATAATAGAAAAACCTTGTGTAGACTATAGAGGTCACAGTTTTCATCAGATTTTATTGAAATATAGTCAGAATGTTTGTCTTGTTAAAATCTGGATTGGGATTGACTTTGGGTCATCTAGGGTCAAAAACTAGGTCAGATTAAAAAAACAAACTTTTGTAGACAGTAGAGGTCACAGTTTTCATTAAATCTTTATGAAATTTGGCCAAAATATTAATCTTGATGAAATCTGGGTTGGGATTGTATTAGGGTCATCTGGGGTCAAAAACTAGGTCAAATCATAGAAAAACTTTGTGAAGACAATAGAGGTCATAGTTTTCATATGATCTTAATGAAATATGGTCAGAATGTTTATCTTGATAATATCTGATTTTGGATCATATATGGGTCATCTGGGGTCAAAAATTAGGTCACCGGGCAAATTCTAGTAAAACCTTGTGTAGATGAGAGAGGTCACAGTTTTCATCACGTCTTAATGAAATTTTGTCAGAATGTATTAATTAATAAAATTTGGCTTGGGATTGTATATGGGTCTAATAAAATTTAAGTTCATGAAGCAAGGTTAGTCAGGTGAGCGATTCAGGGCCATCATGGCCCTCTTGTTTTTCATTTCATTTTTATACCCCCGGAGGAGGGCATATAGTGATCGCACTGTCTGTCTGTCTGTCCGTCACACTTTGCGTTTAGGTTTCGAAAAATGCTCATTACTTCTATGTCGCTTCAGATGTAACCTTCATATTTGGTATGCATGTGTATATGGACAAGGCCTTTTCATTCGCCACAACATTTTGACCCCTGTGACCTTGACCTTGAACTTAGGGTCTGCATTTAGGTTTTGAAATCTGGGTTTATGTTTCGAAAAATGCTCATAACTTCTATCAAAGCGTTTATAGGCATATGTCATCCTATGGTGACAGCTCTTGTTCCAATTATCATTATGTCAATAAATTTGAGTTGATGACGTGATGTATAGGTCTTATGAATCCCAGTCCGGTTGTACATTTTTTGAAGTCATCAGGACCCAATGTCGTGTGACCTTTAAATACTTTTGGGAATGTCTGGTTTGTCCCATCTTCATTAAACTTTTTCAGAATATTTTTATGCCCCCCTTCGAAGAAAAGGGGGATTATTGTTTTGCACATGTCGGTCCGTCGGTCGGTCTGTCTGTCAGTCCGTCCACCAGATGGTTTCCAGATGATAACTCAAGAACGCTTAGGCCTAGGATCTAGAAACTTCATAGGTACATTGATCATGACTGGCAGATGACCCCCATTGATTTTCAGGTCACCAGGTCAAAGGTGAAGGTCACAGTGACTCGAAATAGTAAAATGGTTTCCGGATGATAACTCAATAATGCTTAGGCCTAGGATCATGCAACTTCATAGGTACATTGATCATGACTGGCAGATGACCGCTATTGATTTTCAGGTCACTAGGTCAAAGGTCAAGGTCACAGTGACTCGAAACATTAAAAAGGTTTCCGGATGATAACTCAAGATTGCTTACCCCTAGGATCATGAAACTTCATAGGTACATTGATCATGACTGGCAGATGACCCCTTATGATTTTTCAGGTCACTAGGTCAAAGGTCAAGGTCACAATGACAAAAAAGTATTCACACAATGCTGCCACTACAACTGACATCCCATATTGGGCATGTTTTACAAACAGCCCCTGTTTAAAAAGAGCAATATAGAAGCAATAAGTCCAGAATGACTTCCCCTTGAATGTGAGAAAATTTTGAAATCCGCTTGTTTACGTAATTAATTCCACATTTTTCATCCAATTATTTCCAAATTTGCACAGTATCTTTAAAATCAATGAGGACTTGAACCCTATTGAATATGAGCAGTATCGGAGATATAAGTACACAATAATCTCCCCTTGAATTTGAGAAAAATTCTCCTTGTTTGCGCGATTAAGTTCATAGTTTCCATCTTATGCTTTCATCTTGCACAGTGTTTTAGCAGTAGAGCAATTTAGGCCCCCAGCGACATAAAATTATACAAATATTTTATACAAATAAATACAAACTGACAATAATTATTCATGTTATTAGTAAAAAAAAATCATTCATTTGTACAAAGCACATTACTCACATGTATAGTCCATCTTCATGAAACTTGGTAATAACATTTAATTTTGTTCAAATGATATCAGTGGAGTTCAAAACTGGTCATGTTGGATGTAAAACTAGATCACTAGGTAAAATTGAAGAAAAGGTTTGTTGACATACTTGTAGATAACATTTGTTGCATATTTTTTTCATGACATTTGGTAAGAACATTTGTCCCATTCATATCTCAGACTAGATCATAAATGATAAGTGGGGTGAAAAACTAAGAACAATGTATTATGTGAATTGGGAATAAGACATCAAACTGGAAATGGGCATCATTTTGATGATTTTCTCAAACAAAACTATTCATTTCATGATCTGATTTTATTTTTGTATTATTTTATCTATACTTCAAGCTTAATAAGCAATTTTCTATGACTCTTTCATTAACAGTGATTTTTTTTAAATAATTTTAACTGCATTTTTAAACTGTGTTCATGCGCCGCATGGACACAGTTTCATTTTATTAGGATTTTTAAAAAATCAATAAAAAATCCAGTTTTGTAGTAAAATAAATTTAAATGATGTTATATATGCACGTTTATATTTTAATTATATTTTGTAAAACTCAATAAATACAACTTGTAAAGCTGCGTATTATGCACTGTTGAAAAAACACAATTTATTCCTCAAATTGATGTCTTATTCCAACTTCACATAATACTGTGTTTAAGTCACTATGTAAAACTGCATGATTACAAATCTTATAAAAACTCTATAGGTCAAATTGATTTTATAATGCTCGTGAAAGCATTTGTTTCAATGATATCTCGGCCGATTTGAAAACTTTTGAAGTAATATCATTTGTCCAAATGATTTCAAGGTTGAGTTCAAAGCTAGATGACTAGGTTGTATTTAAAGAAAATATTTAAAAAACAGTAGAAGTATTATATGTTTCCTCAATATCCTAGAAACTTGCTGAACATTTATTCGAGTTATTTCTCCACAAAATAAGATATGATTAAAGTCAATTTATAAACATGTCTTCAATGCTGCAGGTAGTTTTGCTTATAATGCTACAGTAAAATTACATGTATCTTTTTTTTCACTCAAAAAGTCATATGTGTGACCCACTTCTAATGAAACTTGCTCAAAACATTGATAAAGTGTGCTGTCATAATATCTGTTCTGCATAAACATTAAACAATTTTTTTAAATGACCACCAGATGTTGGGGCTGTTTTAAATACCATACCAGGAAGTGCTATAATTGTAATCACCCTTTTCGGTGTAGTTCGGTGTGTGGCTGTAGTGTTAGGTGTCCGTTTTGTACCGTCTTTGTTACCACTTTAGATTCACATGTTAATATATTATCAATTAAACTTTAAACTTTGTTAGAATGTTTATCTAGACAGTATTAAGGCCAAATATGAATCTGATTCATGTGCGCGGCCGGTGCATGCAAAACTTCATTATTGAATACGCCTGAAATTGGTGCGAAGATTTCACGTTGCATGCAGCACAGCCGTGTATATGAATTCATTACTCATCATATGTTTGACCAATAACAAAGGCTTATTAAATAAAGTAATTCCAATGTTTTTCACACTGTCATAAACCATATATAAAACTGTCGTGTATGCGCTGTTTGAAATTCTTTAAAAAAATGATTTTAAAGTTATTTGAAAAAAGCATCACTTACCTGTGTGTTTACATCCATTGACATGAATTAGTGAAAAAAAGCATCACTTACCGGTGTGTTTACATCCATTGACATGAATTAGTGAACCCTTTAAAGTCATGTGATCCTGCTTCCTGAATATATGTCAAGGCCGAGTTCAAATTTTGTGTCATTTGTGTGTTGAAAGTAGTTTACCAGATGAACAATAAGAAAATCCTTTGTGCAACTACAGAGACCATATTTCATGACTCATTCTGGAAAAAACTCAGAATGTGTACCGGTATCTTGACAATATCTAGGCCAAGTCTGAAAGTGGATAACATGCGTCTAGAAACATTGTCACCAAGTCAAATCTCAAACTAAATTCTTAACACTCTAGTGGGGTCAAACAATAGACCACCAGTTGAAGCCTTCAATTCATGTCCAGGAACTCAGATTAGCCCTTAAAGGGACTGTCAACCACGACGACGAATAAAAGAAAAGTTGTAAAATACCGTATGTTTTTAGCATTATAAGTTTATATTGATTACAGGGGTGGCGAAATCTCAAATCAAAGTACTGACAGTACTGCTGTGACGATGCTTTTGAAGAGGAAGGATATAAAACATCAATTTAAGTCTATCTATATCACCACAATTGTGTATGTTGATACGAACATTAGGGTAGGATAAAAAATTTGGGTACGAAAATTTTGGTTACGAAAAAAAATTTGGTACGAAAAAAATTTGCGTACGAAACATTTTTGGTACGAAAAAAAGTTTAGGGGTACGGGGAAGTAGTACCCGTGGGTAACTTGACCCATTGAACGAAACTGGGAGGCGGGTCACATTCTTGTTCATTAAGTATGGCAATACCTTCATGATGATTCTCGAAAGTAGGTATGAGCACATAGCCGGACCATGTGAGCTCAATCGTATGAGCACTTGACTATCCGAGTTCGCCCACGAACATATGGATAAGTTAACTAATAGCAAAATGACCTTATACATGTATATGCTGAAATCTTACAATCGAACGAAATATCAAATATGGTATGTACACTTAGGTGGTTGTGTAATTTCTGTTAGAATATCGTATTCAATACTGTGAAACCATTATTAATCGTCAGGCATTAATTTTCATAAATTTCGTCAGTCGACCGATCGGCGAATTTAAGATCCTAACGAACAATCATGCTCTATGTTTGAACAAAAACAAACACTTAGTTGAACAATATTTTAAACTTTACCGTAGACATGAGGCATTAAATTCCAACATAATCCATGCACACATTCACTGCTGTTTCGTAATCAAGATTAATCCGGTTTTGACACAAAGGGATGTAGATTACACAAGGTACTTAACTGACACGTTACACTTCTTTAAAACGCGTGTGCAGTACAGCTGTATCGAATGCGTTGACTTCGTTTATGTAGAATGGTAATGAATTAGCGCTAATTGTTTATAACTTTATTACCCATTAGGTGCATTGTGTTTTTCAGGGGTGTTGCATATTAGCCATCACGCAGCGAATGCCGATGAAAGATAATAAACCAAATGAAAAGATGACGATGTGTGATCAACATGCGTATTTATCACAAATTAATAAAGAATATTTTAATTGCTGTTTGTTGTTCGATTGTTTGCGTTTAACCACACTTATTACTATTTTATATGTATCAATTTATTTATTTTTAAATTATTGACATTATTGATTTATATACCGGTAGTTTACTTTTAAAGAACAAACACACACATAGAGTTTATAATTTTAATGTTGATATCAGAATAAAAAAGCATTTTATTTGAAAAAAAAACACTTAAGAAACTGGAACCTCTTTCGTATAACACAAACAGTTTTAAAATGGTATTGACAGCATTTTAATAAAAATCATACCAACTAGAACACATACCCAAGAAAATAAACAAAAGTGACTAGTTTGATTTGCTTGCAAAAAAATACTTCATTTCATTTAGAGAGCAAAAAAACAGGAAACAACATTGTTTCATCAACACAACATGGACAATTTTTTTTAAATCAGTCCAGCTTTAAGACTAATTGGCAATTGGCTTCGTTGTTACAAACACTCGTTAACGGTTATTCGATCCCACTTGTCCGCTAATCATAACAATGAACATGTGAATGGCATACATTAAGAGGGTCCATTACTGTCCCTTGATAACAAAAGACTAGTTAATTGGCATGTGACAAACAGGCCCCACCTCCTGCAGTGATTATCAAGTGTGTTCCCGCATTTGTACCACGATTTTTCGCAACTGCGATTGATCGCGAATATGTATTTCACACAAATCGGATAGTGACTGACGCATTTTTTTAAAAATTCAAAATCAGAAATCGGCGAATTTAAGTGCTGACGAAATCGTCATTTTTGCAAAAATGCCGAAATTTTGTGCTGTCGAAAATAAATGGTTTCACAGTATGTAAATTTTTAATGATTGTGCCCGCACTTGAGTTTGTTGCCTTGTTTGAGTCTATACGCGCCTAGGCTGCACCCAGTCTGTGTATTTGTGTTTTTCCAAGGTAATGAGTTACCTCCGCGCTGAGGCTGCATAATGTTGGGACCCAGAGTGTGTCCAGCATTCCTACCTAATAAGATTAGATTGACGACAGTTGGGACGAATTTTGAATGATAGCTGCAATTTCCAGCTATTTGTTTTGTACTGAAATACTTTTTTAATTTTTTATATGGTCAAATGCTGCGGGGGGGATGAGATTATCCGGAAAAAAACACCTGTCCGGAATGGTGACCACAAAACATACAAAATATAACATTGCGCCGGAAGCGGGAATCGAACCGGTGTCGTAAAGGTGAAAAAGCGAACGTCCTTACCACTGCGCTAGCGGGACAGACAATTACGCAAAGAAATGTTGTTATATCTATATATATCATAGCAGTGCAGCGTTTACAATTTGCAGGTTCGAAATTGTTCGCATTCTTTAGTTTTGTGATCACGTAAAAAGTTAATATTACATGTTTTATTCGCAATTTATTTACTAAATCGAGAACAAATATCAAACAAAATAGAGAAAATATATAGTTGTTTCATTGGTCCATAAAAATAAAATGGATGTAAAATTACTAATTTTAAATTAACGTTCTGATACACTTATTGAATCTATTTCCCCAGGATATGCTGTTCTATTAATATTTACCTTTATCAACACGAACGACAACTCTGCTAGGAGAATGTTATCAATGAAAATCAACGAGCAATCTCCTACGCAGTGGCGAATGCCAAGGGAAGTAACTGAAAAATCGAGTTATCTCAATCGGACTGGCTCGGTCTTTTACATAGGTTCCCATTGTGAAGAATTTTTTTACTGGTTATCAAACCTTAAACGACGTTGTTCCAGCATCGTCAAAAACTATACTTGTCCACCGACAACCATTTAGGAAATTTAACTTGCCCGTTGCTGAACTACACTTGTCCGTTAATGTTTATATAAATTATAAACGCATTTATTGATTAATGTTAAATAATGTGGAATATATCAAAATGAGTATGATTTGCTTGTTTTGTTTATAATTGTATTTCAATGGTACATTCATTATAGCAGTATATTATAAACAATATAAAGACTTTCTCAAACTTTAAATCTTGCAAATGTGCTGAACATAAGTACATTGTAATCTTAACAAATTAAACTAGTCCAATATGTGGACCTAATCAGACTGAGGCTCCGCTACTGGTAGCAATTTGATTATATAACCATTGAAAATCTGTTAGCCAAGTTTCTTGAAAAGTTCTGGTGCGTTTACTTAGATCATATTTTTTATCATAATCTTTCTTAGTTTTTTGGGAGGTGGGCTGCTCAAAGCTTCGGGTTTCTGGTCCGTTGTTGAAGATTAAAAAAAAAGTTTCATCTTTACCATTAAAGTCGTCTTAAATAACAAGGTAGACCGTGTTTTGATTATCTTAGATTGATACTTTTTATTTCCGTCTGATTGTAAAAATAAAGAAACAAGTCTGTACACATGTCTAACAGTCGGGCCGAATGCTGAAAATGCGGCATGCTCCCTGTCTCTTATAGAATAAGGAAGATCACTGTGCAGGAAAGTGCACGTATTTTATCTTGATTGCTCCGCAAATAGCACTGACAATGTAATCGCGTGTCAACATCTGGTTTTGTAAAACTTAATTACGGCTTTAATACAATGTATTTTGTATACCTGGACGCGAATTTTAAAAAACTTGTTGTCCACGGACAACTTAATTGAAAAAAGTCAGTTGCCCAGACAAGCAAATGTACGACTCGGGCAACTCGGACATTTGATTTCGCCACCCCTGAATTATAATAGCACGACAGGTATATTACATTACTTGAACTAAGTTGTTAAATTTTCATATTTTCAGTATATTCGGTAATAAATTTTACTGGGTATGTCTACCAGGTAACTACCAGGCAAAAATATAAATAACGCCAGTAGATTGAACATCATCGTCATGTGGTAAACCCAGGAATGCAAATTATGCATGCGTAGTGAATTGTATATATTTTATGTATAAAATTATCAATATACTTATTTGTAGTGTGTATATCGTTATGTCACAAATTTTCCCGATGTACTTTTGATTTCACATCGCGAAATTGTATTACTTAATATACTGAAAATATGAACTTTTTTCAAGTTATGTAATATACCAGTTGTGATTTTTTTAAATCAATATAAACTACTAATTGTAAAAAAATGCAGTATTTTACAACTTTGATTTTCTTCGTTGCCGTGGTTGACAGCCCCTTTAAGGGCCATGATGGCTTTCTTTATTCATACTATGTTTTTTGTTTAATTATAATATGACATGATGCCTACATTCTTTATACTCAGAAGAAAGTCAAGAGTGGGCTATTACCGGTATGCAACCAATTATGATGGGAGCTAAACATTTTGAAACTATTATATTCAAAGAAATGGTTTCATAAATGATAACATGTTTAAATTCAAGATCAATTTGCCATGTTGGTGCAAAAATTGCTATGTGCCTTCTCATTTCAATGTCATATGATACCTTTTTGCACCAAGGGGGAAAATTATACTTTTGAATAATCACTTGAAATTTGTCCATTGCTTTACATTAGACGGTAATAAGAATTTACCTCTTGATTAAAAATAATGGAGTTTCAATATTTGTCAATATACTTGTGATTTGTGTTGAAATGGTTGAGTGTATGTGTGTATGTGCTAGTCCATTGTTAATTTTTACAGTATTTAACAATAAGTATGAATTATCACATCATTCTTCATCTATTTATTAATGAAGCTGATGCCAATTTATGCAAGAAAGCAATTAGTAAAGAGGAATTAATTTCTCATAATTTATAACCTTAAAAGAAAGAAAAATATTATAGTAAAAAACACATATTAACTGCTTATGCAAACACATATTTTATTTTATACTTAGATTGCCATTTCATAAAAATTATTTCAATTTGAAACACTGAAAACACTGAATGTCTTAATATAAACACACTTTGTCCTGTGGCACTTTAATCAGTATAATAATGATGAGTTAAATATACATAACTTTATGTTATACACATGCATTCTAGTAATGACATTATTAAAGAGTTGTAATATCAGTATAATGAATAAATGCACAATTTGTTGTTCAATGCGGTTTGCATTATTTCCCAAACACACAGTAGATAGATACATTTTTATGCCCCCCTTCGAAGAAGAGGGGGTATATTGCTTTGCACATGTTTGTCGGTCGGTCTGTCGGTCGGTCTGTCCACCAGGTGGTTTCCGGATGATAACTCAAGAACGCTTGGGTCTAGGATCATAAAACTTCATAGGTACATTGATCATGACTCGCAGATGACCCCTATTGATTTTGAGGTCACTAGGTCAAGGTCACGGTGACTCAAAATAGTAAAATGGTTTCCGGATGATAACTCAAGAACGCATATGCCTAGGATCATGAAACTTCATAGGTAGATAGATCATGACTCGCAAATGACCCCTATTGATTTTTAGGTCAGTAGGTCAAAGTTCAAGGTCACGGTGACCCAAAATAGTAAAATGGTTTCCGGATGATAACTGAAGAACGCATATGCCTAGGATTATGAAACTTCATAGGTAGCTAGATCATGACTCGCAGATGACCCCTGTTGATTTTCAGGTCACTAGGTCAAAGGTCAAGGTCTCGGTGACCCGAAATAGTAAAATGGTTTGCGGATGATAACTCAAGAACTCATATGCCTAGGATCATGAAACTTCATTGGTAGATTGAACATGACTTGCAGATGACCCCTATTGATTTTGAGGTCACTAGGTCAAAGGTCAAGGTCACAGTGACCCGAAATAGTTAAATGGTTTCCGGATGATCATTCAAGAACGCTTACGCCTAGGATCATGAAACTTCATAGGTACATTGATCATGACTCACAGATGACCCATATTGATTTTCAGGTCACTATGTCAAAGGTCAAGGTCATGGTGACCCGAAACAGTAAAATTGTTTCCGGATGATAACTAAAGAACGCTTTTGCCTAGGATCATGACACTTCATAGGTACATTGATCATGACTCGCAGATGACTCCTATTGATTTTCAGGTCACTAGGTCAAAGGTCAAGGTCACAGTGACAAGAAACGTATTCACACAATGGCTGCCACTACAACGGACAGCCCATATGGGGGGCATGCATGTTTTACAAACAGCCCTTGTTATTTATATATTTTTATTTTAATAATAATCAATATAGTATTGCATCTAAAAAAGTCACATGTGAATTGATATATCATACATTGTTATTGTATGTGCCTTAATATTTTTTTGTTAAAATGCCCCTTTAAATTTGTATAATAATTAATATTGTTTCGGGGTAAACAGTTGGTTATTGGTCATTTGATTACTATTCAATCACTTACTGTCTCATGTGTGGTTGTTTTTCAGACTATGCTTACAAGTAACTCCATTACCTCAGGCTGCCAGCGGGAAGTCAACCAACTTCAAGAAGCTGTCTGTCAGAACTGAAAATACTCTTTCACAACTGAAACAATGTCAGACGTATCAGGAGGACAGAATGATGTCTCTTAAGGTTTCATACAAAGAGCATGAGAGGCTTATTGTGGATGGTTTGCGTGTGAATATAGTATCGTATTTACGCGAATGTGAAACCAGCACAGTTAATACAACACATGAACATATGCAATACCCTATAAGTGAAATGCGTGAGGAAATCAAATATTTATTAGCAGATTTTAAGAAAAGCACTATTAAGGAGAAGAAAGAAGAGCTAAACCTGAAACAAGCTCCTATCAAGGTTGTGAGAAACAGCTGCATCAGGCTTCACTATGAATTGTTCCATCTCCATGTAGCCATACCGAAAGTACTGGATAAACCTGAACTCTCTTTTATTGCCAGTACAAAATGTCTGGAAAATATACAACAATCTGATATATTTTTAAAAGAGAACTTTCCAAATCATGTTTTCACTGTGAATGGGAAGTCTGTGCACAATGTGAAAATGCCAAGTGATTCATACGAATGCTGGATCACAGCAGTATGTGCTCTCCCAAATGGACAGGTCCTGGTTGCAGACTCTTTTAATAAGAGAGTAAAGCTTCTGAACCAGCAGTACCATGTGGTGAGTCACTTGAATTTCAGGGTTGAATATAAAATTATGCAACTGGACATGTGTCTTCTCACACCCACTGAGGTTGCAGTGGCTGTGCATGATGAGGTCCAGTTTATCACAGTAAGCCAGAGCCAGCTTGCCAAAAGCAGGAAGCTTAAGTTACAACATGAATGTACAGGCATTGCCCACAATCAGGGTGACCTATATATCTGCTCTGGTACTGCTCTGTACAAGTACAAATCGAGTGGCAAACTGGTCTGCAGACTCTATCAAGATACATCAGCTTATGTAACAGGTAAGAATCATGGTGGATTCATCCTAATAACATGTGTGATATGTACAGAGATTTTCTAGGTATTTGAGTAAAAAGAGTCTGGTCAAATTGATATTTTTAAAATCAATAAAATGGCACATTGGGGAATTTTGTTATCGACTAAATGGACCGATTTTTTTCTAACAACAAATATTTGGTCTTTTCCAAACTAAGGGCAAACAAGAGTTGTCTCGCATTCAGGTAGGTATCGGGTAACAAGTAAACGAACCAAACGAAAACAAGTTATGCATCTCAGATCTCTGAAATCGTAATATTTACTGTTCATTTCAATTTACATATACAGTTATTTCTTTATTGATTGATATACTTATATACTAGTTTGTGTACATTAGTATTTTAATGCTGTATTGCCATATAACTTTGCAACCAAAAGCTCTTCATCAGTAAAAGTTAAGCACCACTGATAATTAAGCTTTCTGCTTTTAAAACGGTGCCTGTTGCATTATTCAATTGATTCCCAACATTTATTACGTTCCTGTCAAGTTTTTCATTGATTCATTCACCTCACTAATGTGGGTTTATTTTAAATATTGATTGATATTCTTCTGTCACTGTCACACTTGACTATCAGTTTCTGAAAGAAAAATTGTTTTAACAGCAGTTTCATACCAGTTAACTTTATTTTCTTGATTTTACGATAAATACATTATGATGTTTTTTAACTGATTTTTTGTTTTAAATATCTTCTTTATAATACTGTGTGAGAGTGTTGTGTTTGGTCATAGTTCAGTGTTGTGTTGTTTATTTTGAATGTCCACTGACAAAATTAAATGACCGGGTCCTTCTTCGAATACAGCACTCCTTCTAGCACTCTCTTGCACTACGGTTCATTACATTCACCTCTGTCGTGGGCTCACGGACTACTTTCTACCGCACGTGACTTTTAGTCACATGATTATAGTCGCATATTCAAAATGGCCAACCCATCGGCTTTGCTTTATCTGATAGTATTTGAAGTTTACAACTGGGTGCATATGCTATTAAATTTTATTTATGCACATATTTAACTAAATGAATATATTGCAATATTAACAATGAGTCAAAGCTGTATATCTGTATTAGAAAATAATATACAGAAGCATCAATAAGTAGTTGCTGCTTTGACAAGATTTTGAGTGAATGAGAAATGTTGAATATAAATATTGACCAAAGTAAACAGTCTGTTGATGTTTTACCAATGCAATGCCAGTTTGGTACACATAGACCCTGAAGATGTTTACTCAAACTAATTCTATGGTAAAATACACATCTTAAAATAAATTGCAGGCCAACATCAGTACAGTTGTTTTGTTATTGTTGTTTTAACAACATACATTTCATTGTCCCATGCTTATCCTGAAAGGGGACAACTGGAAGCATCTATCATACACTTACAAGTTCATTCAGGAATATGTTTACAAATACAAAATTATATAAGAGAAATATGACAATCTGTCAAAGAAGAATAGTATCAAAACTTCACAGAATCAAATTATGTTGCTATAACATAAATTCAATTCTTTACATGATCTTTTAACTAAATAATAAATTGCAATACTTGTAATACTCATGCCTTTTCCCCGGCTCTTTAAGCACCTTAGTGCCTGAATCTTTAATTTATTACTTTATCTCACCAATTTGTGTTGCTGTAATTCTTCAATATCATGAAAGACATTAAAGATTCATCCGGTTTTTAAAGGCTGATTAGTTTACTTATATTTGTTCAATTATTGCACTTTCTTAAGTACAGTGCCTAACATGAAATTAATTCAAAGGAGTAACCCAGTACACTGTAAATCACATATTTTCTCCTGTGCAAATTTCTGGAAAAAGATCTGCATTGCTGATACAGTAGTGCATGTCCTTGTTTTGTTCAATGTCAATATCGTTATTCAGGATATTCAGAAGGTTCAGCAATGCATCAAAGTACACACATTTAAACAAACTTGATTACATATAACAGGATTTTTTAGGTATTCTTCGCAAGTGTAGAGGATGAGTTTAATAATAGAAAGCAATACGAGAAAATGGGATGGTGGGGTGTAAATTCGAATGTCCTTAATTAATACTTTTTATGCCCCCGGATCGAATGATCGGGGGAATATTGTTTTTGGCCTGTCTTTCTGTCTGTCATTCTGTCCCAAAACTTTAACCTTACAGTAAAGTTTTGCAATAACTTTTGAAAGATTGAACATAGCAACTTGATATTTGGCATGTATGTGTATCTCATGGAGCTGCACATTTTGAGTGGTGAAAGGTCAAGGTCATCCTTCAAGGTCAAAGGTAAAAAAATTCAAACTTTTATAAAGTAAAGTTTTGCAATAACTTTTGAAATATTGAACATAGCAACTTGATATTTGGCATGCACGTGTATCTCATGGAGCTGCAAATTTTGAGTGGTAAAAGGTCAAGGTCAAAGGTCAAAAATTTAAAACTTTACATAGTAAAGTTTTGCAATAACTTTTGACATATTGAACATAGCAACTTGGTATTTGGCATGCATGTGTATCTCATGGAGCTGCACATTTTGAGTGGTGAAAGGTCAAGGTCATCCTTCAAGGTCTAATGTCAAAAATTTAAAACTTTAATATAGTAAAGTTTTGCAATAACTTTTGAAATATTGAACAAAGCAACTTGATATTTGGCATGCATGTGTATCTCATGGAGCTGCACATTTTGAGAAGTGAAAGGTCAAGGTCATCCTTTAAGGTCAAAGGTAAAAAATTTCAAACTTTAAGATAGTTAAGTTTTGCAATAACTTTTGAAATATTGAAAATAGCAACTTCATATTTGGCATGCATGCGTATCTCATGGAGCTGAACATTTTGAGTGGTGAAAGGTGAAGGTGAAGGTCATCCTTCAAGGTAAAATGTCAAATATATGGCGTCTGTCCGTCCGAAAACTTTAACATCGGTCATAACTTTTTTAATATTGAAGATAGCATTGATATTTTGCATGCATGTGTATCTCATGAAGCTGCACATTTTGAGTAGTGGAAGTTCAAGGTCAAGGTCATCCTTCAAGGTAAAAAAAAACAAAAAAAATTCAAAGGGGCATTCTCATGAAGCTGCACATTTTGAGTGGTGAAAGTTCAAGGTCAAGGTCATCCTTCAAGGTCAAGGTCAACCTTCAAGGTCAAACAAAAATACAAAGCTGCGTTATCATGAAGCTGCACATTTTGAGTGGTGGAAGTTCAAGGCCAAGGTCATCCTTCGAGGTCAAGGTCATCCTTCAAGGTCATTTTTTTTTTAATCTAAGCAGCGTTATCATGAAGCTGCACATTTTGAGTGGTGGAAGTTCAAGGTCAAGGTCATCCTTCGAGGTCAAAGGTAAAAAAATATATTTCAAAGCAGCCTTCTCATGAAGCTGCACTTTTTGAGTGGTGGAAGTCTCAAGGTCAAGGTCATCCTTCAAGGTCAAAGGTAAAAATTATTTTTTTTTTAATTCAAAGCGGTGCACTAGGGGGCATTGTGTTTCTGATGAACACATCTCTTGTTTCTTTCATACACTTGCATACTTTTCCATAAATAATAAATGATTAAAATAAAAAGGAAAACACAACTTGACTTTTAATGTTTAATCCCTCATGTTCAGCTTTATTTATTTTTCAACAAACAGTACCATACCAATAGCATATTTTTGAGTCTCTTTTCAATCAAAACAACAATAAATATTGATTGGAGTCAAGTTTATTCATTAAACAATAACTGTGATAATTAACTAATTACTATTATATTGTAATAATTACAACAGAGCTCCAGATAAGGGTCGTATTTTCGTGATTACGAATTATTTTCAAGTCCGTTACGTATTTATTTTAAAATCTTGTCGTACCATTAAGAATTAAAAAATCAAGTTACGAATATTATTTTTACATTGGTTCATATCGATTTTTATTGAGTTCTTTTCGCGTATTGAAGATCTTTGTGGTGCTTATATAGAATGGTTATTGGGTTTGTTTAACAAAGCGCATTTTTCCAATAAAAGCGGCGTATACAGTCTATCTGTCAAAAAACAATGGCAGCGCCCAGAGAGCGTCCTAAAAAACTGCAAAGCGTACAAAAACATGCTTTTAACATATTGTACGCAACATGAGCTGAAGTTAAATGTTTAGAAAGACATTATAGAAAAGATCTTATACGATATTGTATGTTCAGTTGCCGACACAGTCGGAAAAGCTAAACAAAAACGTGACACGACGGGTCCAAACTTAAACACAAAAAAAAACATTGAACGAGTGGAAGGGACAAGTCCCGTGGCTAATCGTTGAAAAGATTGAAGGGGAGACCCGTTTTAATTGTGAAATATGTAAAAATTCATCTAAAGCATGCAATCTAAGCACAGTTTGGGCATATGAAGGTATTTGAAAAATAAAATTGTATAATACTGAAAAGACACTGTTGAACTCGTATAAATAAAGTTGCTAGTATGTTTATTTTGATTATTTTGCATGAAAATAACCATTATTATTTATTTTTAGGTCATTTAGAAAAAATAAGAATTATTTTCCAAAACTTAGTAGTAACGTTAAGAATAAAATTTTAGAGTTAAGAATTCTTTTGATAATCTGGTAGTAATTTAAGAATTTCACAAAACCTTATCTGGAGCTCTGTACAGTTAACTTATTAAGATAATAAATGTTTATGGTATTTTTGTTTAAAAAATATATAATTTATATTGTGAATAATTTGTATATGGGGCCTATTGTACCACAAGCTGTTTCAGAATATGCTTGGAATTATAAAACTTTAAACAAATTTCATGATACATGTACATTACATTAAGAATGGTTCTAAATGTAATCTTAGTCATGTATCAAAATTAAAGATAGCACATATATCCTAGTAAACCTGTTTAAAGGAAAGTGTAAGAAAATTTGACCTCTTTCCAAATGGGTTGACTGGAAAGTATTCTTTCTTGAAAAGCAAGGGCAGGAATTAAGAATTCAGCAACGTTAAGCATTTCATTTATCATAATTTATTATATCTGTAAGTGGCAATAAGACCTAGAACTGCAGTTTATACATTCATAGTTTTAAGCATTGTGACAAAGAAACAATCATCTACTATTCTACATGTACATGTAGGTTACCACGTATAGCGCGCTCCCGTGTATAGCGCGCAGGCTGTTTTTTTAATGCAAAAATGGAGAAAAAATATTTAAAGACAATAAAACCACCAAATCGGACCGAAAATGGCCGCCATTTTTCTATTGCACAATCCAATAATCCGGGGCATTGGAAAGCTTAATTAAGCATTCAAAATAGGAAGCGTCATTATGATTAGGAGCATGGGTTGCATAGCGCTATACTTTTCTGACAATTTTGTAATTTTCTAGCAAAAGATTAATAGTCCACGTGCATTTCGTGAAAAACGTGAGAAAATAAGAATTAGTGTTCATCGTGTGATTTTTCCTCGGGGAAAGCATGGGCATTACCAGTTAATTTGAATGTGGCATTGGAGACAGGGATACAATTGTTGAGATACACCACTGTTCAACGTTCAATATTTATACACCCATAATGTAATTGCATATCTTCACGTTCTCATGCATATCTTCACGATCTCAAGTGTCAATTAGTTTCTCAAATGTTAATACCAAAACTTCTTCTACCGCATTCATATCTACCAGGAGCGACTTCTTGTTGTTTCGACAATGGCCCCTCAGTCTGTACGATTATAGGGTGGTAGTTTTCTGGAAAAAAACATGGCGGCCATTTTGATTATTTACGATTACCCGTATACAACATATTTTTTACCAATTTAGCAGCCAGGATAGCGTTGTATCAATGTATAGCGCGCACCAGCTTTTTAATTTGAAATTGGAGGTAAAACACTGCGCGCTATGCGTGGAAACCTACGGTAGTCAATTTACTCAGAACTTGATTAATGTCCAATAGTATGATCGCACGATGGTGGCAGTTCCAAATTAGCAGGTTACAGGTAACCATAAATAGTGATCAAGAAATTAACTACATGTTTATTAATTGTACACATGTAAACAGCATAATCCTAGACACTGGCCCTGATAGCAAGGGGTAAAAGATTCGAGTTCCGGACATGCTGTACAATTGTCCCATCCTGCAACATTTGGTGCCCAATGTGGGACCATGGCACAATCCATTCTCAACATAACCTGTTCATGGTTTGAATGGATCCGGTTTACAATGATCCCCGTGACTTGAATTCTCAAAAAAATTCCAGCTTGGCAGAAGAGAATGTTAGTGCACGAACTTAGTGATTGTTACTATAAACAGAAGATGTTTTTTGGCATATCATTAGCTCAATCAGAAAAGCAAGGGGTCCCTGGTTAAAATCCCGGACTGGCTGCACAATTTTCTCATCCTGTGTCATCAAAACATAAAATACCATAGTATATTTAAAATGCCCAGTATGTATTATGCTTGAGCATTAATTATGTGTATAATTTTTACCACAGGAGTTTGAAATTCTATACATGAAGCTAATCTTGTGGCAAAATAATAAAAATAGACCCCTATATAGTACGTCTATATACTATATTAGTATATAGGGGTCTAGTTTTTATTATTTAGCCATTAGATTATTAGCTTCATGGAGAGAATTTCAAACTCCTGTGATTTTTTACTGAAAAGCATTAAAAGCAAAATATTGAACAAGCACAGAAGTAACATTTCTAAAGAAATTAATAGTGCTTGCTTAGTATTAAAGGGGCCTTTTCACAGATTTTGGCATGTTTTGAAGTTTGTCAATTAAAGCTTTATATTGATAAATGTAAACATATTGGATCTAAAAAGCTCCAGTAAAAAATATAGAATAATATAAAAAGGGGAAAAAAAGTAGCCTGCAGCAGGGCTCGAACCAGTGACCCCGGAGTCCTGGAGTAAAAAATAAAATGGTGTAAACTTTTGCACATTTTATTTTGTTCCTCTCTTATTCACAGTTTAAGTTCAAATGAAAATTTCTATGGAATGTGTTGTCTGTATTATTTTAAGGAGAAACAGCAATAACATGTTTTGGATATATAATAAACAGAGAGAGCTATATAAAAGTGAAGATAATAATAACCCTTGGAACAAATACATAGAACCAATGGAGCACATTTTATCAACAGAGCCTGAGGTGTGATAAATTTACTTGCATTCCCTGCAGAACAAATCCTGCAGTATGAAAACATTATGTACAGTTGATAGAACATCATATTTCCGCTAAATAATAACTCATTTTTGAAAAATACATTAAGATGTATTTCTGATTTACAAAACTGATCAAATAATTAAGAAATAAATTCCATTTGCTTTTTCATTACATTTTGAAAGTCAAAACTTTGGTTTCTTCTGTAGAAATTCAATTAAATGAACTGATCCAAACTGACGTAACTTGGTCAAAAGGTACCGGGAAAATGGTTAAAATGTTGATATAAAAATAGTTATAGAGTTTAATATATGGAAAAAATGTTTTGTTTTAAGTTAATGTAGAATAATAAGCATGTTAATTTGCTAAGAAATATAATTAAAACTTTCTTGTGACTTTGACGGACATACGGACATCCGAACCCAATCTAATTTTCTTCAGAAGCTGTGTTGAAAACTTTTTTCTAAATAAAGAATATATATGGGTGGGTGGAGAATGGGATTATCGATGCAAGTACCTGTGGTTCATTCCTCATGTTCATTATAAAGAAACGTGAAGTAGTACTTCTTGGACATTTTCAGTATGTTGATTTTTATCTATAAAAATAGATCAGGATCTACATTTTAATAAATACGCACATTAATTAAACCTACCCAAATCGTTTAAACACACCGAAAGTAATTGATGGTGACACCTCTGCAAAAACTCTAATTATTCTTAATTTTGTATCACATAATATGGGCATGATATCAACAATGGTGTTCTGAAGATTAACTTTTCTTACTGAAATTGTTTCTGCTCTGTTTTTAATTAATTTGATTTTAAAATATGCTACATTTGTCTCTTTGTTGTTAATGTCCGTCATTTCGGAAATGCAATATGAAAATCATTTGTTAAATACTCACCGATTGGCTAATAGCTTGTGGTATTGGCTGCAATAGCCAATGAAAATCGCTGACGCTTTACAGGTCGACTTGGCACAAAGAAACAACCTGTATTATAAACAAATTTTGAACAACACTTTCGGCAATCTCCGCAATTTTTTTTTCTAGTTTTGAATAAAATACCAGGTCGGCTGTAATACAAATAATTAAAAAAATGCTGGCCTTAGAAGCACATAGTAGTATATATATATATATGAGGTTGAGCAATAACCAAGACCAGCCTTGCCAAATAAGCAACACAAAGCAAAAGATAAAGCAACATGATAAGCAACTAATAGTAATAAATAATAAATAATAACTGAGAGATTTGCGCTTATCTTAACCGTAAGCTTACAAATTGACATGACGCCTTATTAGTGATCGCTCCGCCCACTTAATCACGTGGCTCAGCGGGAAGAAAACCTAGACAAGCTAACACCAAAATGGCTTCTTTGCCTATAGACTGCATATAGATTTACGCGATATTCTGAATGATTTTATGGACTTGTTTAACACCATATTACACTTGTAAAGGGGTTGATGCCATTTAGTTATTCTGCAAATGCAAAAAATATACGATTAAAGAGAACATCAGCTATTTATAACAGGTAAGTCGGTACATTAAACACGCTCTCAAACGCTTGCGCGCTTACCGAAATCGAACCCGTTATTACGTGTAATGGTGGTATTTGCAATAAATTAACACTTCACCGGTATTTACCCGTGTTATGAACAAAATTATTACCGAAACATTCCCCCCTACCCGTGTATTTGACACGAAATAGCGCTTTATCAATGGAAATTCGGTGAAGTTTTACGCGCTTTCTGACGCCGGGTGGGTACCTCAATCCAACATGTTATTGCGTATAAATGTGATATTAATCATATTAAACATTGCTTATGGGACATTTATCAATCACTATAATTTAAAGCGCAAAAACAACACAGTAAGTTTGGACATTGTCTGATATAAAATTAGCGTTGTACGAAATGGAATACGGTCAGGCTATTATAAATTAATAAGGCTACCAATATCAGACGCTCGCGCAGGTACCGACTTCCCCGAAGTTACCGCATTTATTGGTTAACTAAATCAGTAATAATAACTCTTTTATAATAGCATTTATCGATACGTCTTTATTAAAATAATAACAAAATGTTTTTCACTTGTTTCTGACACACACACAGAAACGCGATTTTTAACGGGGATTTCGTAAAGTTACACGAATTGGGTACCAAAATTCTGAATTATTTTACATGCACACGTGACATAATACATACTAAATAATGCTTAGTTATTGCTTATACGACATTTCAAGTTTGTGAAATAAATTAATGTTCTATAAAGGGGATCTCGGTAATTCTTGAAGCTTCCACTCGCTCTTGTCAAGACCGCATTGCCGCGTTGGAAATGGTATAAATTTAATTCATCTAACTCATCTTTCTGGATAACAAATGTCAGAGTTGCATTAACCCTTTTTACACCGTTTTTGCCATATTTCATTTCCGTTTTTTAATCCGAACAAAATAAACGAAACTCGTTTAAAAATGAGATCTAGGCATTCGAGCTCCTAGTGTGGATTAAAAGCGTTTATTGGTGACACCACATGAGTTCAAATGTGTAGATACCGTTAATAAGATTATATATCACATGTCACCTTCAAATAACATGTATGATGTCAATTAAGTGCATTACTATCAGAGTAATAAAACACAGCATGAATTAGGCTTCATGCTGGGTTTCAGTTCTCATAAAGTAATGCAGATGAACATGTCTATGATACGGTTAAGCGATATACCCGATGATTTTGGTGAACATTTTTTGCCGTATAGATGCTCTCTACGTCAACGAATTCAAGGAAAAAAATTTGCTAATGAGCCGTACATTGACTCTGTCCGAATTTTTAGGGGAAATAACGATGAAATGGACGTCAAATCCCTTATTTTCAGCATGACTTTATCCATCTCTTACACTTCTCAAGATCTTTTTTCTGCTTTGGAAACGAAATAAATTCAATGTCACCAACTAATCTGTCCGGATATTGATTGTCCGAGTTACATAATCCCCATTGACACCGTTTAACCATTTTTAATCGTTTTTTTAAAGAGGAAAACAAAAGAAACTCGTTGGAATAAAAGTGAACCTAAACATGTAGCTTGTCTAGAAAATGGCGGACAGGTCATTGCTAACGAGTGCGCCCGATTAATCGATCGCTGATTGGTGGATCAATTCTAGTGGGCGGAGCGATCATAGATAAGGCGTCATGTCAATTAATGAAGACAATTAAAGACATAAAATAAGCATGGCAAAGAGGCTATTAAGCACATGGTAGTATACAAATATATGACAGAGCAATAACCAAGACCAGCCTAGCCAAATAAGCAGAACAAAACAAAACAAAAACATTGATCATTATCTTCATACAATGACACACTATTAATTATCAAAAATAATTATTATCTATCAGTCCAAATTGCAAACTTACGATATGTTCCCATAATTAGCTATTTCATTTGATTACACATTTAACATAAACATACACAAAACTTTCAATGTGTTTGTAGATTAACACTTGCTTTTCATCACCATTTCGGCCTTTGTTTACATTTTTGCGGAGTGATGTCATCTGCGTAAATGGGCACGAAAATTGTTCTTTTAATTGTTATTAAATATCTCAATAAATTAACAATATATGCAGTTTTTAAAGGTAATTATAAAATATTATGCTTGGTGTCCTAGATATTTCCATGAAAGAGCGTAAAATTATATTGATGTGTGTTCGCCAAGATTTCTGGAATTGAGCCCGCTATAGAGATGTTGTACGTTGAGGCGCGAACGACAACTCTGCTAGGAGAATGTCTTTCTAGATCAAATGTTTTGTGCCTCCCAAAAAGAGTTAATTTATTAAGTAAGTGCCTTATTCGTCTGCTTGCTTTAAGATTCTGATTTCATTTCCAGTTGGTTAATGTTAATGCTTTTTACTAATAAATTGATTTAATCACGTGAAATTAAATTGCTTGGATTATGAATATTTTTCTTCATTGTTCTTCATATATATATAGTAAAACCATCAATAGAGATACAATTAAAATTAGGAATAATTGTGGTAAAAGTGGATAATTCTAAAAATGAGCAATATCTCTGTATCCCATAATTTTTAGAAATCTCTGCAAAATTATGTAATTAGATATATGCTCATTTATAATGAACCAAGAAAGTTTCCAACAGTATTTTTTACAGATACCTGAAGAGTTTCATTTTGACATCAAAGAAATACACTTATAAATTCATATGGGCACAGTAACAATAAAAACTATTTTCATATTATTCTTCAAGTCTTTGTTGGTTCATTATATAAACACATGGCAAATTGTTTAGTTTTAATCAATTGGGAAATAAATATGGACTGTTGTGATAAATATATCAATCTATACTTATATGGCCTGTGATATATGTGATATGATAGTATATGTTACTGTCACATGTGACTGTACATAGCACTCAAAGAACAACAATACAATGAAAAGATACAACTCATTAAAAATTAACAAATGTTTTATTTATCAATACAGTACTTGCAATGAAGAGGTTTTTTTTCATTTTGTTGAATCACAATTCAAATAACTTGTTTATTTATTTTATGTCATTGAAACTCATCAACAGGTCAACTTTTTTTACGCCCTTCTCAATCTTAACAGTTTTCAGTTTTTCAGAACATAACTCGTAGGCACCAAATTCAATCGATGTCAAAAACAAAGAATTAAAAAAAACGAAAGTTGGCAAGCCAGTATAAAACATGATTCTGATGAAATTTCTCAGGAATGTTCCTGAGGTAAACTTTTTTCAAATTTGTTCAAATTATGCCCCTGGGGTAAAATTTGACCCTGCCCCGGGGTCACAAAATAAAAAAAATTCTTATATAAAGCCTATTTTGTAAAAACTTTCAAAATCTTCTCGTCCATAACTATTGGGTATAGGGCTATCAAATTCAGTATGTAGAGACATCTTATAGTCCTCTACCAAATTTGTTCAAATTATGCCCCTGGGGACATATTTGACCCTTCCCCAGGGGTCACAACATTGAACATCTGCTTATATAAAGTACAGCCAACGCGGCACAAACATAATCCGCGGCTACGCCACGGCCAGATTATAAGTACGCGGCCGAATCGTGTGTTGACGTGGCGTATCACCATGGCACTCGGCATCGATCCGCGCAACGACGCCGAGTCTATATTAACCTCGCGTACTTTCGCGGAGTAAATCCGCCGCATACGTACGCGGTGGATCGAGTGAAAAGATATCCACCAACATGTACATACATGACTGTATGTGTAGCGTAGAATTAATTACACGCAACTGTTAATGTTTAGTTCGATTATCATTATCAAATTTGTAATCCGAAACACCCTTCCGAATTTTAATGCTAATGCGACATTTGGCAAATTCTAGCGTCAAATAAACAGTGCGTAAATATCCTTAGTTTCATAAAAAGCGCACGAAAATTATGCAGACATGTAGAACGTCGTTTGCAAACTTTGGGTGTATTTTGTGTTGTATTAATACATGAACATCACGTCAGGCGTAAATCGCGTGTTAAGTGGAAAAAAACCGCCCCGATTAGACGTTATTTTATCATCTCTATAAATAGTAACAAATGCCAAAATGTATTTGATACTAAAGGAAATATCGAGAATGTTTGTGTATTGTAAATATTTACCAGCATTTGCTTTAAAACTGGAATATACATGATTATCGGGTAATTAGTAGCCATATTAACTATATAATATGAACAAAATAAAACGTGTTTATATACGCATATTTAAACAATAGTTATAATAAGCTAATAATTAATAAAACAACAAATACGTCGTCACCGTCTTGATTATTGATGTGGCTTTAAACTGCTAATTTTCTCAGCTTAAATATAATAACAAAATCAACATGCAATTAATTTATAAATCCACCATTTGCTGGAGCCTTGACCACTTGTATGTGCGAAAACATAATAACGTGACCTTGTTTATGTGTGAAATACATACACTACGGGCGGGAAACAAACTTAATTGGTCAGACACATTAACTATGCTTACATGTATATGCTAATAAAATCCGCGCACAATAAATTTATTATGATTTTTAGCCGGATTTTTTTCGAAAAAATCTCGGCTTATAGATTGATGTTGTCGGGCGGGCGGGGGGGCGGGCGGGCGGGCAGGGTGGCGGCGTGCTCGAAAATGTTAAAGTTCTTATTTCATGGTATAACTTTGGTATGCTTGGACCTAGAGTCTTCAAACTTGACATGAAGGTTGGCCAGGATTAACAGATGACCACTGGTCATTTCAAGGTCATTCATTTGAAGGTCAAGGTCACTGTGACCTTAAATGTTAAAATGTTAAAATTGTTATAACTTTGGTATGCTTGGACATAGAGTCTTCAAACTTGACATGAAGGTTTGCAAGCACACTTAGATGACCACTGGTCATTTCAAGGTCATTCATTCTAAGGTCAAGGTCACTGCTAGAACTGGTGTGATAGAAACCTTTTGGAGTGATCATAAGGCTGTCTGGATTTCTGTGTAGGTATGTGAAAGCAAAACAATAAATAGTATTATTTCATCTAAGTTTATTTTCTTACATTTGATAATGAAATTGATGGAAACTTCAAACAATATGTTACTAATTTGCTAATAAAAAAATTGAGATCAAACTTTCCTAATTGTCAATTCAAGTTCATATTTGTGACCTTAAATGTTATTGTTGTTCATGTATATGCATGCATTCAAAACATAACACAAGGTTTGCTCATGCCTTGAAAAGTACTTACATTTCATTTTGACCTTTGAACAATATTTCAGTAATTTAAGTATTGCATTGACAAAAACACGAAAGGTACTTTCCTGTCATTTAAATCAAAAATCCGGCTTCAATGCGGTCATCTCCGACCGCGGAACTCTTGTAATTATTATTATAATTGTTATTTCAAAATTTGTTAATTACATGCAACTAATAATTTTTAAAAGATATTTTATTTCATGATGCGCATCGACTCAGCATCATGTCGCGGATCGCGGCATGCCTCGGCGGACAGATGCAAAGTTTCGCGGCGAAATGCGACTTGCCGCCGCATACTGATGCGGCTTCAACAACTGATGCGGCATCGACTCGTTTCACCTTGCCGCCGCGGATCGCGAAATACGTTTGTTCCGCTTTGGCTGTACTGTAGGGTCTATTTTGTGAAAACTTAACAAATCTCCTCGTCCATAACCATTGGGCCTATAGGGCTACCAAATTCGGTATGTAGTAGCATCTTATAGTACTCTACCAAGTTTGTTCAAATTATGCCCCTGGGGTCAAGTTTGAACCTGCTCCGAGGGTCACAAAATTGAACATATGCTTATATAAGGCCTATTGTGGGATTTTTTTTAAATCTTCTTGTCCATAACCATATGGCAAAGGGCTACCAAATTTGGCATGTAGTGACATATAATAGTTCTCTTCTTAGTTTGTTCAATATGCCCCTGGGGTCAAATTTAAAACTGCCCGGGGGTCACAAAATTGAATATAAGCTTATAAAGGGCTTGTCCATAACCATTGGGCCTAGGGCTACCAAATTTGGTATGTAGTGACATCTTATAGTCCTCCACTAAGTGTGTTTATATTATGCCCCTGGGGTCAAATTTGACCCTGCCGTGGGGGTCACAAAATTGAACATACGCTTATATGGAGCCTATTTTGTGAAAACTTTAAAAATCTTCTTGTCCATAACCATCGGGTCTAGGGCTGTCAAATTTGGTATGTAGTGACATCTAATAGTCCTCTTCCAAATCTGTTCAAATTTTATCCATGGGTTCAAATTTGATCCTGCCCCGGGGGTCACAAAATTGAACATATGCTTATATAATGCCTATTTTGTGAAAACTTAAACAAAAATTATTGTCCATAACCATTATGCCTAGGGCTACACAATTTGGTATGTAGTGATATTGTATAGTCCTTTATTTAGTTTGTTGAAGTTATGCCCCAGGGGTCAAATTTGACCCTGCCCTGGGAGCCACAAAATCGATTATATGCTTATATAGTGCCTATTTTGTGAACACTTAAAAAATCTTCCTGTCTTTTAACCATAAGGCTGTGGCACTTCTACCCTTATTTGAATATATTTGTGTTCAAAGGTTCGTTTAAGTCGCGTTGTGTAATTTTTTGTTTTGACTTAAATGTTCCAGGTTCGTTTAACTACTCATCAGTTTGCGAAAGAATGCAACAAGTCTTTTTATAACATGATAGGGCTACCAAATTCGGTATGTAGTGACATCTTATAGTTCTCTACCAAGTTTGTTCAAATTATGCCCCTTGGGTCAAATTTGACCCTGCGCGGGGGGTCACAATACTGACCATACACTAATGGGGCCTATTTTGCGAAAACTTTAAAAATCTTCTTGTCCATAACCATTGAGCCTAGGGCTACCAAATTTGGTATGTATAGACATCTAATAAACTTCTACCACATTTGTTCAAATAATGCCTCTGGGTCAACTTTAACCCTGCCCTGGGGATTCACAAAATTGAATAAACGCTTATAAAGCGCCTATTTTGTGAAATCTTAAAAAAAATCTTCTTGTCAAAAACCATTCGGAGCATTGCTACCAAATTTGGTATGCAGTAACATCATTCTTATAGTCCTCTTATACCAAGTTTGTTCAAATTTTGCCCTTTGGGTCAAATTTGACCCACGGTTCACAAAATTGAACATTATATACGCTCATATCTTGCTTATTTTGTGAAAACTTTTAGAATATTATTGTCTTTAACTCTAGGACCTAGGGCTACCACATTTTTATGTAGTGAGATATAGTGGTCCTCTACAAAGTTTGCTCAAATTATGCCCCTGAGGTTAAATTTGACCCAGCCCAGGGGGTCACAAAAGTGTACAAGTGCTTAAATTCCCGGGTGTACATTGTCCAGGGTAATCATGGAACTTAGGCTGGAAATCCATGGTATAACATGGAATTCCATGGAAATCCCTGGAATTTGAAACAGTTTCCAGGGTTTTCCAGGCTTTTTTTCTAGAAATGTCCATGAAACGTGGACTTTTTTTCCAAGCATTTTCCAGCCTTGGATGGAAAAGCATGGAAAAGGAATGGAAAACGCTGGATTAAGGCTGGATAACCATGGAAAATATTTCCAGATAGCATGGAAAGTGGAACATAGAATTTTTTAAGCATGGAAAAGACTCTAACATTTTCAGCTGACCCTGGAAAAAACTTAGACTTTATAAGAGGAGAAAATAACTTATAAAAATGCAACACATTTTATTCAAAGTAAATCAGAGTTCAACAATTTACACAACATATGAATAAAACATAAAACAATGTGCATAGTTTGGGCAGAAATAGTAGTAGTTATAGTAGTAGTAGTAGTGGTAGAAGTAGTAATGCTGAGGCTGGCAGTAGAATATGTTGTAGGAGTAGAAGTAAAAGTGGTTGTTGTATAAGTTGTATAAGCAGTTAAACTACTGATAATTATACTATTGGTGCAAATTTAAGTGACAGTAGCAGTAGTAGCAGTTATTATTGTGTTGTTGTTTTAGCATTTACAGGAATAGTAGCAGTAACGGTAGCAATAGTAGTATAAATAATAATAACAATACTAGTAGCAGCAGTAGTAGTAGTAGTTAAGGAAGTAGCATTAGCAGCAGCAGCAGTAGTAGTAGTAGAAGTAGTAGTAGTAGAAGTAGTAGTAGTAGAAGTAGCAGCAGCAGCAGTAGTAGCAGTAGCAGCAGCAGCAGCATCAGTAGCAGTAGTAGTAGCAATAGTAGTTGAAGTACTAGTAGTAGTAGTAGTAGTAGTAGTAGTGGTAGTAGTAGTAGTAACAGCAGCAGCAGCAGCAGTAGCAGTAGTAGTAGTAGTAGTCGCTGCAGCAGGAGTTGTAGTAGTAGTAGCAGCAGCAGTAGCAGTAGTAGTAGCAGCAGCAGCAGGAGGAGTAGTAGCAGCAGCAGCAGTAGCAGCAGCAGTAGCAGTAGTAGTAGTAGTAGTTGAAGCAGTAGTAGTAGTTGAAGCAGTAGTAGTAGTAGTAGCAGTAGTAGCAGCAGTAGTAGTAGTAGTAATAGTAGTAGTAGTAGAAGTAGTAGTAGTAGTAGTAGTAGTATAAGTAGAAGTAGTAGTAGTAGTAGTAGTAGTAGTAGTAGTAGTAGTAGTAGTAGTAGTAGTAGTAGTAGTAGTTGTTGTTGTTGTTGTTGTTGTGGCTGTTGTAATAGTAGTAGTAGTTTTGCAGAAATAGTAGTAGTAGTAGTAGTAGTAGTAGTACTAGTAGTAGAAGTAATAGTAGTAACTTTCAAAGCAATGTCTACAAGTTTAAATTCTTTAACCCTGTTCAAGGTGTATACACACTCAATATTTAACTACAGTCCAGGTTTGCAATTAACAAACTATCTGATAAACCTGTGTGTGAGTCAGATATGTCTGCTGCTAATCTATTGGTTATAAAATATCACAGCCTTTTCTGATTGGCTGAGTTCAAATACAGAAAGTTTACCTGTTAGATTGAAATTCTGGCGTATTGTAGAAAACTTGCAGGTTAAACTTGTTGTTAAAATGAAGTTAATGTAATGTTCACAAACAGTAGAATTAATGAGTTTTTCCATTAACAAGAATTTCTTAAAATAATAATGTATGGATATCATTTGGAAAGTGACATGAAATGTTGTTAAAAAGTGATGCATACAAGTGTTTCAGAAGTCTGTCTAGGAATAGAACAACAACTGAAGGTTTGTGCTTTTCATTATTTCTAAATATTCCTTTAAATTTATTCTTCTTATGTCATCATTGTAGACCTTTTTTATGTGACATTTTAGGTAAAAGTATGGCAAATATAGAAGTTTAAAAGCAGCTGTCACACACATTTTCACTAAGTGCAGTTTGCAGCTTGATAAAGGAAGTCCTATGTGGAGATATTAATAAGCTGGAATGTAGTATCGGAAGTTTATAATGCATGGCTAGGGAACTGAGGCTAAGGGAGTTATGTGCTGTGCATGATGAGAACTCAATGCTCATTAATGCTGTTAATGTTTATAAATAAATTAATTAAACCAATAGCATTGTGTTTTAGGTTTCACTGTGCATTTTCATACCAATAGAATGACACATCATTCTAATTATAGCAATAATAAATTTGTACTAATCATACCTACAAATTTTGTTATGCTTTGCTTTGTGATGTATTAACTTCATTGTAAGTTATTATTTAAAGACAATTTTACTAAATATTTAAAACAATACTTGAATTATTTTCTATATACATTTTCATTATGTGCTTTAACTGTAGCTGACCAGTTGATGGAAGATACTGCAGAGTTTGGCAGGGAAATAACCCAAGACAGCAAAGCGGCTCTTTTGGCGCATTTACCAAGAGGACTAACATGGCCACAAATTCATGGTAAATATTGTTATGCCCCGGGCTCATATAAGTAATTTAGTGTTAACCACCTGAAAGTATTTTGTCTTTTTGGTATCCAATATTTTGGTCTAGTTTCAATTACAGGTTATTTTTATATGAATTAGCAAATTAGCATATCTTTCATATAGCAATATCTGAATATAAAATTCCTATATATGTTTGAGTTTCCAGATACATGCTAGTGTACCCCGTTTTGGGGCATTTAAGAAAACAACAATATATATTTCAAAATAAAAGAGAGTCATATAAAAATATAAGTTAAATCACCAATTTATTCACTTGAAAGTCTCAGTTTTCCTGTGTGGTTGCCTGTTTGCAAGTAGATTAAAGCCCGCTTGCAAACTTTAAGAGAATAAATTTCAGTAAATGGAAAAGAAATATTTGCTAACTACTTAGGATCGTAAATGTTCGCTCAAATACAAAAAAGCCAGATGTACCGAATTGAGCAGTGATATGAAATATCTAAAATAGATTAAAATATAAATGAGCATTGAAGTATAGATATTCAATCATATGATTGCTGCACATTTACTTTTACAGATGAATGTAAAAAACTTATGACTTTCTTGTAATATTGTTTGCTTTGTTTTTCTTTCAGAGATCATGCAGGAGCCGTACAGTATAACAGCAGTACAAGTTCTATAAAAGATCCACGACCTACTGAAGCCCAGCTAATTAACAAAAAAGTTTTTAAAAACTGTAATTTTATCCCACCTGGGTACTTATAATTTACTAAGCTGCCTTCACAAGTTTTAGACTTGCAATTATATTTTAAACTGTCACTTGGAAAGTAATACATGTACATGCATTATGTTCTGAATTTCTTTGAACAATAAAATTATATGAAAGTATTTTAATGAAATTGAGCACCTAAATTGCATTAAAGTGAAAGTAGCTGAGAAAAATAGTATCCTTGTGCTCATGGGCAGCTACATGTATTGTGACAAACATGAAGTAGCTAAAATAACTTAAATTTTTCATTTTGTTTCTTGTATATTGTTTGTACAGGGTTCGTGAATTGTTACTGTATATTATTTGACTTGCTTGTATTTTGTTACTTTGAATACATGTTGTTAAGGTTGCATTATACTTTTTAACTTTTAAAGTTGGCCTGTTCTGTTATGTAAGGGCCTGATTTATGATAATGGACCTAGAGGCTTTGTAAGCATGTATTAGACAACACTTGTTTGATCTGAATAATTTGTTAAATAAATGTAACACAATTTGTAATCTGATGTTATATTTTGATGAATTGTGAACAAAATAATACATCGAAGAAACTAAGGCATTATGTTGATTTTTTGTTTTGTTTTAATCTAACCTTAAATTATGATTTATTTAAGCTGCGAGTATTGTATTCATTTAATACATGAATATTGTTTTTAGACCAGAAATTTCTTTTTCTATTCAGTGACCATGGTAAACGCTGGACAATTTTCCATGTTATACCAGGCATCCATGGAATATTAAACAAAGAAAAACCCTGGAACATTTTCCAGGGTTTTCCAGCCAGCATGGAAAAAATACCGTCCGAATACTCCATGTAATCTGGAAAACCCTGGAAAAAAATCCATGGTTTTCCATGGTTTTCCAGATTACATGGAGTATTCGGACGGTATTTATTCCATACTGGCTGGAAAACCCTGGAAATTGTTCCATGGTAATTATTCCAGGGAGCCTGGAAAACCATGGAAACTATTCCAGGCTATTTCCACATACCATGGACAATTTTCCACCCTTTTTTTTTAAATATTGACGCTGGAAAAGGCTGGAAACTTAGTCAGAATACTCCAGCCTCATATTTTCCATGGATTTCCATGGAAAACCCTGGACAAAGTACACCCGGGTAGGGCCAATATTTAAGTATTTGCACATGCCAAGAATATTTGTTTCAGCCTTTTCTTCAGCAGTGGAGTGATAAAGGGCTTTCATGGCCCTCTTGTTTGTTATTTGTGGAGATTTCATTCTCGTCAGGACATGCCTGCCCACCGACACTTCCAGAACTGCCATCACCGACACTGGTGTCATCAGCATGTGACCTGGCATACATGAAATACATAAATCTTATATATACAGTATTTATTTATTTATTTATAAATTGTATCGTTTAATAATCTTGTTGTGGCATTGTAGATATGGTGCCTGTCTAGCCATTGGGAGGCCACAGGTTTGATCCCTACTTGGGGAGGGTTCTCATGATCTTTACAAAAACACTATGTACTGGTTCTTCCCAGAAAACAGACTTGAGAGTATCTCAATAAGCCTAAGGCTTTGGATGCAGTCTAGCTAAAATGAAGAAGTTTATTTTTATACATACATTAATCTTAATGTTTATTTGAATGGTTTTCAATAAAGTAAATATTAATTTCCTAGTCCTACCACATAAAGCATTTTATGTTTTGTTCTCACAAAAACCATTCACGTCCATATTCAAAAAGTGGTTGTTAATCTTAAAAATCTTTGAACTAGAGGCATGTTACTGTTGAGTTAAAATTATATCTACATAAATATATACTTAAATGCCAAACCCTATAAAGAACAAATAGCCAATTTTGGAGACGATATATATTGATATCATAACCCATGAATTCATTCAATCTGATCCCTGGAATTACTCTAACTTGGTGGACTTGAAGAGTCATCATGACTGATAAGCAGTTTCAAACACCTATAAAAAAGTAATAGCAAGATATAAATGCATGTTTCTTTTATATAAATACAACAACACACAAATATACTGATTAAATGCAAATAACAATACAATTTATATTCAAAGGAGGTACTTCATACTCAAATTCTAATAATCAAGTGCCTAAGTGATAAGCTAGAAATAAAGGTCTGATGTTTTCAAATGTTATTGAATAATATTGCTACATACATGTATAAATATGCATGATCTGAGTGTCATAGAACATACATTTTTTAACTGTTGTTGTTTTTTGCACTATTTTGTAATGAAAAGTTTTAGTAAAAATGCACGGTCTATAATTAATTAACTTTGATTGCATATATGATTATGCCCCCCTTCGAAGAAGAGGGGGTATATTGTTTTGCACATGTTGGTCTGTCTGTCTGTCCACCAGATGGTTTCCGGATGATAACTCAAGAACGCTTAGGCCTAGGATCATGAAACTTCATAGGTACATCGATCATAACTGGCAGATGACCCGTATTGATTTTCAGGTCACTAGGTCAAAGGTCAAGGTCACAGTGACTTGAAATAGTAAAATGGTTTCCGGATGATGACTCAAGAATGCTTATGCCTAGGATCATGAAACTTCATAGGTACATCGATCATGACTGGCAGATGACCACTATTGATTTTCAGGTCACTAGGACAAAGGTAAAGGTCACAGTTACTCGAAATAGTAAAATGGTTTCCGGATGATAACTCAAGAATGCTTAGGCCTAGCATCATGAAACTTCATAGGTACATTGATCATAACTGGCAGATGAACTGTATTGATTTTCAGGTCACTAGGTCAAAGGTCAAGGTCACAGTGACTCAAAACAGTAAAATGGTTTCCAGATGATAACTCAACAATACTTACGCCTAGGATCATGAAACTTCATGGGAACATTGATCATGACTGGCAGATGACCCCTTTTGATTTTCAGGTCACTAGGTCAAAGGTCAAGGTCACAGTGCAGTGACTCGAAACAGTAAAATAGTGTCAGGATGATAACTCAAGAATGCTTATGCCTAGGATCATGAATCTTCACAGGTACAATGATAATGACCGGCAGATAAAATCTATTGATTTACAGCTCACTAGATCAAAGGTCAAAGTCACAGTGACTTGAAATTGTAAAATGGTTTCCGGATGATAACTCAAGAACACTTACGCCTAGGATCATTACACTTCATAGGTACATTGATAATGACTGGCAGATGACCCCTATTAATTTTCAGGTCACTAGGTCATAGGTCAAGGTCACAGTGACTCAGTAAAATGGTTTCCTGATGATAACTCAAGAATAATAAGGCCTAGGATCATGAAACTACATAGGTACATTGATCATGACTGGCAGATGACCCCTATTAATTTTCAGGTCACTAGGTCAAAGTTCAAGGTCACTGACAAAAAACGTATTCACACAATGGCTGCCACTACAATTGACAGCCCATGTGGAGGGCATGCATTTTTTTCCAAACAGCACTTGTTTATATTATATTCACATACTATAACAGCATGAGATGTATAAATAATTTAAAACGGGTTGATAGGCTGAAACGGTAATTCATCACCTTTATTTGAGATTTACATGTCTTTACTTTCTAGATAGAAATGATCTTTTGCCCGTGGTATTTTGTTGGCACCTTGTTCCTGTTCATGGAGTTTGGACCATTTCTATCCACCAATTATTAGAGCATACCCTGGTGTATCTGCAACATCAATATACGCACAAGGGTTTAAATAAATACAGAAAAAAAAAGAAAAAAAATGAGGCCATATTAAATCAAATTCTTTTTTTTTACCGATTTATACTAAATAAAATGTTTATAATAATACTGCTTGCCATCTACATGGTGTAATACTCCTAAAAATACGATATTTATGTACATCGACATATAAGATATCGATACACTAATGATACCTTCCCGTTTGGCATCGCATCTTGCCTGCTTATAGCTCTAATCCATGCGGTTTTCGTGGCATGATTTCATATATGCCAAATTGTCCCACATCAGGCCTTTACCTTGGGAGTTTGGAAAAAATCATATAATTTATAGTTATATACTTTGTAAGGTTATTATAGAATAAAATTCATATATAATAAGCATTCTAACACGGCACTTGACTTGTTTTCTATAGACAAAGAAGGAAATCAAGCGTGGGTTATTCTGCAATAACTTATGGGCGGAGCTTATACACTGAAAGCACGCGCTGAGCAAAACAAAACAAAACATGCCGATACATTTTCCACCAGCGTAATAATCCGGTATTTTATGAATGAAAGTCACGTGACAAACTACTACGCTATGAACAGATTGCGTAAAATTGACCCAATTTCCCACGGTGTTAGTCTGCTGCTTCGATACTAAAATGGCTGAAGTTCGAATCGGAGTTGTTTTCTTGTAGATTTAACACTCTGGCGTTAGTGAAAACATGTTAGTTTACGCAAGTTGCTGTTGTTCTTAGTTTACCAAACGTGAGAAATGAAATGGTTTTTTTCCATCCAGTTTGGCTGTTATTGAGGGCGGAGATCTGATCGACAGAACAGCCGAAAGCTATTTTTATGGGCGGAGCTTCACATAAAATAGTATGCAAGAAAAATAAGATACATTCTATAAATCTTTAGTAAAAATCGTGTTAGAATCGAAATAATTCGTGTACGTTATAGTTTGTTGTCGAATAACCCACGGCCGGAAGTTTAGATGCGTGGTTTCAAATCACTCGTGCTTCGCACTCGTGATTTAATCCCTACGCATCTAAACTTCCGGCCGTGGGTTATTCGACAACAAACTATAACGTACACGAATTATTTCTTAATTAGACACTTCTTTCTTTAAAAAAAAACACAAAAAAAGACAACAATGGAAATTGGGATTTTTTTTGTTCAATATTGGTTTGGAATCGGGTACCTTTTAGGGCAATTTTTACATAGCAGAAACTCCCTGATATAATATAAAGTAATTGTTCTATAATGAATATGTGCCATTTTATTGCTACAGTAGCCAAAATAATACATGTTTTCAGAATTATTGATTTATAAACATGAGTAATGAAGTACTTTGACTGTCACTACATGACATGTCTATAAATAGAAACTGAGTTCCTGGGAAAGAGACACTTTCTGACCTTGTTTGCATTTGTGTGGTTGTCAGATTACTGTACAGTGCAATATATTTTATAAATAAACAAATAACAAATTATATAAAATGGATACTCTTTAAATAGCTTTAGTTGGATTTTAAGAAGTTTTCAAACGTATGTATGCAATTAATTGAGAAATTTCAAAACATTGTATAAATAAGTACTCTTAAAAGATTTAAGTTGTTGTGCCTTGTGGTTGGATTGTAAGAAGTGTTCAAAGGTAGGTAATAATTTTAATAATTAATTTTAGCATTATGCGGTTGTTATTGGTTTTGTGAGAAAATAGATAAAAACGCATCAATATTTCTTCAGTCACATTTCAACATGTCAAACTTCTACACAATAACACTGATACTGAAGTTTATTGTCACTCTTAACTATTTTTTTATTGGAATCTATGCATATATTTTAGATGTGTAAAGGCTTATTTATAACAACATATGCGTAATACAATATCACTGCAGTATGTTTAATAAGATTATTTAACATTGACAGTAATTCAATATCTTGATGTTACTCTGTTTTGTAGTAGACAGGTGTGCTGTGAGTCCCACAGGAGACAGGCTGTACATCTCCAGCTACAGGCCGCAGCAGAAGCTTCTCACCCTGGCCAGGGATGGCACACTCCTGGCTACATACACAGACCCAGCACTAGGTGGCCTATGTGGTCTACATGTGACCCCTGCAGGCCAGGTGCTGGTCTGTGGACAATGGTCCAAAACTGTACTACAGGTGGGCTGGGAGGGAGAGAGTAAGCTGGCTAATCTTGCTACTGGGGAGGATGGAGTGAGGCAACCATGGTCAGTCTGCTACAGCAGCACCACATCATCCATCATTGTGGGACAGTGGTGGGACGACGACATCCTGGTGTTCAGAGTGGAATAGTGTGTACATGTATGTATGAGTTGTTGTAATTAGTATTTCAATTACCATGTGTTGTTAAGCATACAAACATAGTAGTGTGTGATGTTACAATACAACATTAAGTGTGTAGTTTAAGATACAAATAATTTATGTACACATATTGTTATCTAATTACACACTGTGAGGGTTTTTGTTGGAACATTAGATCTAATGCATATTATGTTATGGTGTCATAACATTTGTGTCATTATGGTCCTAACATTTAGTTCTTGTAAACTGTGCATGAAAAAACAAAGCATTTCAACTGAAAATTTCATATTTGTACATAAATGCACATGGACATAGCAACTAAGGCTATTTTTAGACTTTCATTTCTATAAACACCATGCCATGTAAGAAATGTATATGGATGAATATTTTTTATATAAAATATTGTTTAAGTAATCTTTGGAGGCGCATATATTGGAATTTTACGCAATGTTTACAGAAAGGTAACACTTGATGTGAGATTTATTAATTTGCCACATTTTATGCTGTTGAGCATTTGTTATTGATTTTCATTACATTTATATAAATTTGTGTGAATCCTAAATATACATACAACAAAAACATCAAGCTATTTTGCTGCTCCAGTCGCTGCTGAGTCAGGACAAGGATGCTGAGGATGTGGTGGACAAGGATGACCTGAATACACAGAAGGTAACAAAGACGTTTTTAATTATCAGGCCTTTTCATGGCCAATTTGGGAAAAAATGCAATTTTGGGATTTTTATTTTTTGTGTGCGAAAAGTCCATTGATTTCAGAAAAACAAATTTAATATAACTATTTCTAAAACTTAAATTTAAAGAATAAAATCATATTACGCTAGTAATATACTCTTTTTAGATCTTATTGAAATATAATTGAGACATATTAATCATAAGGCACTTATTATGCCCCCCATTTGTAGAAGAGGGGGTATATTGTTTTGCACATGTCGGTCCTTCTGTCCGTCCACCAGATAGTGTCCTGATGATAACTAAAGAACGCTAAGGCCTAGGATCATGAAACTTCATAGGTACATTGATCATGACTGGCAGATGACCCCTATTGATTTTCAGGTCACTAGGTCAAAGGTCAAGGCCACAGTGATTCGAAATAGTCAAATGGTTACCGGATGATAACTACAGAATGCTTAAGCCTAGGATCATCAAACTTCATAGATACATTGATCATGACTGGCAGATGACCCCTATTGATTTTCAGGTCACTAAGTCAAAGGTCAAGGTCACAGTGACAAAAAACATATAAACACCATGGCTGCCACTACAACTGACAGCCCATATTGGGGGCATGCATGTTTTACAAAACAGCCCTTGTTAAAGAAAGAAAAAACGCTTTGCGTATGGGTCCGTTTCACATACCCATAAAAGGAAAAGACCTGCTTATGTATTCCCTATGTATTAAGAATGCAAAAAAGATGAGGTGGAAAAGAAAAGTATGAATTTACTTAAGATAAAATACCCTTTTTACTTGTTTGTATAGTGTAAACTCATATATATATATATATATATATATTCATCCGAAATTTCGTGGTCAAAAAGACTTTTACGGACACATTAGTTTATTTTGTGGATTTCTCAGTTCAGAAAAATAAATGATGAATTTGTGTCAGTTACTTTTCTGTGTGTGATAAATTTGTGGATCAGTGAACCCTTAAAATCAACCAAAATAATGTCCCTGAAATAATAATGGTTTACAATGTAACCTGTGTATTAAGAATGTTATATCTCAAGGGACATAGAAGTTATGAGGTTTTTTTGAAACCTAAACGCAGATTTCGAAACCTAAACACGGACCCTAAGTTCAAGGTCAAGATCACAGGGGTAAAAATTTGTGTGCGTATGGAAAGGCCTTGTACATATACACATGCATACCAAATATGAAGGTTATATCTCAAGGGACATAGAAGTTATGAGCATTTTTCGAAACCTAAATGCAAAGTGTGACGGAAAGACGGACAGACAGACAGACGGACAGTCAGATCACTATATGCCCCCTTTTCTTTGAAAGGGGGCATACTTAAACCATTTTGTATTAAAACATTGTTGGCTAATGTTATACTAATCTGTGAATTCAAAATGATAATTTTCACTAAACTTTCAGAGATGTTATTTTATAAGCCAATATGCGGCTCATCAATAATATTAATTGTTGTCGTCTCAGATAAGCATGTCAAGTCCACATAAGCTTATCAGGTAGGACACTTTACGACTAGACTGGATTTTTGTAAAAAGGACACTTCCTTTCAACGAAAAAAACCTTTGAAGAGGAAAGTGTTGTCCCTATTAGTGTGTGCAGACTGCGCAGACTTATAAGGGATAAGAATTTGAGCACATGCATTAATAGGGGGAATTTTGACAAGATGAAATTGACAAGAATGATATGATTTAACAAAACATAAAATGGCGTCTTTTATTGTGTATATCATGTTTACAGCAGGACTTGTTTTACTTGAGGATCAATAACTCAAACTCTTCTTCAGCTCGATGCTTTCCAACTTATCATACAGGAACCTCAGTTACACAACACCCCGAGAATTTCTGTCATCCTCACAAGGCCTTGAGTTTTTATAAAGTTGTGAGATATTTAATAAAGCTTATAAATATGATTCCATGGAATGCATTTGTTCTCAATAAGAAGGACCCCGGCCTCATTCCCAGAACAGTGTAATAAAAGCTTTAGAGTTAGTTTTCATGCATGCAATGGCAACAATGTAAGGATGCATGTTATGGGAAAACAGGACTTAATGCATGTGTGTAAAGTGTTGTCCCAGATTAGCCTGTGCAGTTCGCACAGACAACACATTCCCCTTTTATGGAGTTTTTAATTTAAATGAAGTTTTTTCTAAATCAAAATTCCATCTATGCAGAAATTCCATGATAAGCCTGTGTGGCTGCACATGCTAATCTAGGGAGACACTTAGGGCAACATTTATTAAGCCCTGTTTTCTCAGAGCAAGACAGTCTACAATCTGTTACAGAGTTGTACAAGGTGATATAATGTGAGCATTGTTTTTGGAAAATGGAGCTTAATGCATTGTTAGTGCAATCCACTGGTAAGCCTAAGCAGTGTGCACACAGACTAATCAAGTATGATAGTTTACGCTTTTAGGAAATTTTCGTTAAAAGGGATTTCTTGTAAACAAAAATCAAGTCTTGATGGAAAGCGTCGTCTCAGGTAAGCCTGTGAGGACTGCACGGGCTAATTTGGGACAACACTATACACATGCATTAAGCCCAGTTTTGCCAGAACAGGGCTTAAGTTAAGTCTGCTTCAAATCTGTTGTAGAGGGGTATTTATAAATTCTGATAAGAACAAATATGAGACAATGATGTACATGTACATGCAAATTAAAAACAATTGTTGAACGATACTTATCTTAGGAATGTATGAGATTTTTATTACTTACTGTAAATGGGTAGTCAAGCTAGTAAACATAGTCTTATTAGATTGTGAAATCTTAATTTATTTAAATAAAGAAAGAAGAAAAAATGCAAGAATACAATAAAAACGTATGTAGAGAAGCTATTGATGTATAGTAGAAATAAAATAAAATAAAGCATTGCAAACACTTTATAAACTGTAAAATAGTTATTATTTGTGGGACATTAATTGTCGTTGAATTTGTGGGTTTACTGATGCATGAATTCAATTCAAACACATAACACCAGAATCAGAAATCCATGAATTTACGTGTCCAGAAAAAAGTAATTTTTTGAAAACTCCAAAATGTTATGTCAACATATATCTGATTGATGGGGACCCAATTTTTTGTGTCAGTCAGCACGTTTTTTTGTCTGGAAGGGACATGAACATTTAGAGCTTTTTTTCTTTCTTACGTAATGGCTGTTTTTTACCACAAATTTGATAATTTGACGACTCAAATGTTCACAATTTAAAAAGTTTGTGACTCAAATTTTCACAATTGTAAAAAGTTTGCGACTCATTTTTTGACAATTTTGAACAATTCATGACTCATTTGTTCATAATTTTGAAAAGTTTGCCACTCATTTTTTGACAATTTTGAACAGTTTGTGACTCATTTGTTCACAATTTTGAAAAGTTTGCGACTCATTTTTTCACATACTGAGGGGGCCACAGCCCCTTCACAAGGATGACACAAAACAAGCCCTGTGATTTGATTTGTGTTTGTGGGATTTTGGTTATTTTTAAACTGAAACATTTATTTTTCCTCAACTGAACATATGAAACCAAATTAATGTTTGCAAATTACTTGGAAAAACCGGTGCCATGGTATTAGTTACTGTGAAAATGTGGAGTTTTGGGCATCTTCACAGTACGGGCAAACTAGTTGTGTTAGCTGGTAGTTGTTCATGTTAAGTGGCCTTTTACTTAGAATTTTACTCCCAGGTGTATGTGAACAGTCATGTGTTTTCTTCTTTTTTAAGTACATGTAAAAGGCATCTTCTTATATGCTATTGGACTAATAAAATGAGCACTGAAATTGAACATTTCACTAAAAACACATGTAAAAGAATATGTTGATGGATTTGTGAAATTAAGTTCCATGAAATTAAAAAGACCCATAATTCCCAATTTGAAGATTATTTCACACTGCAAATTGTCCAGTTGTCAGGTATTATCACGCTTATTATTCCCAATTGGTGTGGTTCAGGTACTTTAAACAATTGGGAAAAAATATTGCTGGTGTATTACTAACGTTCTAGTTCAAAAGACTAACTGGGCTTCCATATTCCATATTGGTTTGCTCCATGTTACAGCTACTGCTCAGCAAAGAATACAACTGTCTGGTGAAAGGCTCGACCGTATCAAAGTCCAGTGATGTCGGAGTATGTGGCCGTTCCATGTCTGGGGATTGCATTTTAGCCGACACTAACAAGGGAGAGAACTGAAGATCTGCACCTGCAGTGAGTTGTTCCCCTTTAATTGCTGTTTAATTAATTTAACGGACAATAAAAAGGAAGAAAACTGAAGATTTGCACCAGCAGTGAGTTGTTTCCTTAAGTTGCTTTTTATTTATTTAGCCTACAATAACAAAGGAAGTAACTGAAGATTTGCATCAGCAGTGAGTTGTTTCTCTTTAGTTGCGGTCTAATTTTGTCTTCAACTTTCGTTACATATTAATTTACTTTTGAATGTTTTTCTTTTGTGAATTTAATCAGATTTTAACAATCAAGGATCTGGCATGGTAAAATTTTGTTTGTGTTTTTTTAACTTTGAGAAGACATTAATGTTAACTTTTTGCCTCCAATTTATTGAAACATAAATGTACAGTAAAACATCAGTGAGGGCATTATAAAAGAAAAGTTCTTAATAGAACGAGTACCATTTAAACATATTAGAGTTTTAACAAGTTGATGTTCCCTGATATTTTTATTGTTATGCAGGAAAGAAGTGGCTAAAAAGCTAAATAAGCCGCGCTCTGAGAAAATAGGGCTAAACACATGTGCTTAAATTGTTGTCCCAGATTAGCCTGTGCAGTCCGCTCAGGATAATCAGGGACAAAACTTTCCTCTTTAAAGTTATCTTTCTTTGAAAGGAAGTCTCCTCTTTATGAAAATCCAGTCTAGTCGGACATTGTCCTCCCTGATCATGTGGACTTGCTAATCTGGGAAAACACCTTATAATATTAATGAGATGCATATTGGTTTTTAAAATTACATCTGCAATCTGCAAGTTAAAAATATAAATTATGAATTAACAGGTTAATATAGTATTGACCAACAATTTAGATGTTTGAGTACCAAATGGTTTGACTGAATCAAATGTCATGCTATTTCAGACAAGGAACCAGTGAAATTCCAGATTCAAAACTCATGAGACTGAAGTTTTGCCGCTGAAATCCTTCACATCCTATCAAGAGGCATATTTTGTTATAGATTGTAATATAAACCTGTTTTACTAGTTCATATTACCTATGTTTTCAGAAGAGCACCAGCCTTGATATAGAGTTGATACGGCAACATCACAAGTCGGGCCCGCTGGAGCCCCAGTCCAGCACGACCCCTCCCCTGACCCCTAGCTCCTCCCATTTGACCTCCGGCATCAAAGAGTCAGCATTGTTTAACAATTCCATCCCATAGCAATTTCTGAGCACATAGAGTGTTTGCACATTTTTCTCAACAAGCGCAATGTCCGTGTTGAGTCTGCACTTGAGCCCTGATTGGTTTGATAGACTCAAGTGCCGGAGGTGGTAGAAGTGTTACAGACATAAGAAGTTATTGCAGCAGTTATGGTAACACTAACAGTCAGCTCTCGCTGTTTGACATTAAATTGAATATTACGAAAAAATACAAAGCTGGATAACTCATTCCATTCTTTTTGGGACAAACAGACCTGCAGCAAGGAACAGGAGAAAATCACGGGAATGTTTGAAGAGTTTAAGTCAGAAGCGTAAGCTTTCCACCGGGGATACTCCTGGATGGTCTAAACTTAAGGGACAGTCCAGGTTTGTCCTCTCAGGTGTCCAAACTGTCCAAAGAGAATGCATTTATTTTTGACGCAGTTGCTAACAAAGAAAGGCAGTACCAACTTCGTTGTGAAGAGTCAAGCATGGTACATCCCTGGGGCATGCCTCAGGTGGGAATTCCATCTGCAACAAGGTGCTAAAGGTGAACCCATCAGAGTGTGTTACTAACCACTTCAGCCTCACATTGATTCGACGATAAAGAAGGCGTTGAAAAATGACAGCAGTTTTGATGTGTCATCCAGTTTGCTCTTCGACTCTCAACCCAACGTTAGTTAGAACGCAAACTCAGCATTTAGCGTTATCAGCGAGGCTCGAAGGTCATCTCTGCTTCTTAAGCTTCAGGTGAGACCTTACAGTGTTATTTACTTTGTAAAAGTTGGGGCAAAAATTCAGCACCATTCCTAATATCAAAAAGTCTATTCCATATTTTTCCCATAATTACTGTCTTAAGTTCCCAACTAAAGATTTGCTTGAAAAAAAAATATTTATATTTAATAGGTTCCAACACGTTTAAGTTTAACATTGTCATAAGTGAAATTAATATTTATAGCACTAATTATAGTTTTTTTAAGTATTTGTTAAGAAACAGTTGTATTGTGTCACAGTGACATTTAAAGTGGCATAGTCTCACATTTAAATTTCTGAAGTTATGCCGGTTTCAAAAAATATATATATATAATTATGACACCTTGCTACATACTGTACTTTTCCATGTATTCCTTGCTGTTTTAAGCCCCAAACATTTCAATTTAATAAGTGTGTGCATGTTATTCATTATTACAATGCTATTGTGAGTGATAACTTGCGGTAAAAACACATTTTAGATGTTAAGAAAGGTGTAGCAGTATTCATATTCAAGGCTTATTCATTTGTCACTAAAAACACTTTTTATGGTTAACGTTCCATTTCCTTTTCAGATAAAATTATAAGCCAACAAGACGAACATCGTTGAATCATTTCGCACATATACTAAAACTCGCTTAAGAAATTCAGCACGTCACTTATGAACATCTTCTCGCAAGGCGGCTACATCAGCACTTCCAATAGCTGAGCCTTGGTGAGTTCCACTCCTGTCCCGATGAGTCGCTCGAGGTGAAACAATCTGATCCACAGATAGAGCAGACGCTGAGTGACTCGTCTGTTAACGTGACTGACCTCCATATGTTGCTCTCTAATATTGTGCCTGAGGAGCAGTGTTGGCCTACAGTCCCTGTTCAGGGCGGTGACTTTGGCGTCAAGACTCACACAATCTCTGTCTATGGCCCTGTCGCAGCAGCAGCAGCAACAAAAACAGGAAGTATTTCAGCTGCACTCTGGGAAAACAGGGCTTAATGCATGTGCCTAAAGTGTTTTACCCACGAAAGCGTGTTAAGATTGTCCAAGCTAATTTGTGACCACACTTTCCGAATGTACCTTAAAACAAAGAATTCCATAAAAGCTGAAAGTGTCGTGGCTGATTAGCTTGTGCAGACTGTACATGCAAATCTGGAACAACTCTACACTTATGCATTTAGCCCAGTTTTTAAAGACTTTAGAGTTGCACATTTAGTTCACATTACATCAGCTTTACTGACCTTTTTGGAGAAAAGTTCTTATTACCAATCAGGAATTTTGCAGTTTTTGACTGTTCAAACTGAGTTAATAAAATGCATATTAGAATTGATTTGATATCAGTTTTAACCATAGGGGGTAAGGGCATATTTTCATACTTTTTTGTTTGTTTTCACTTGTATATTAACCCCTTGCATAAATTATACAAAATACTGATGTTTTATTTAAATAAAACAATTATTGAAATGCAGTCAACATTTAAAATTTTTTTATCTGCATTTCATTTATTATTAGGTAACAAAATTTAATATATTTTTACATAAATTGAAATTAATCACCTGTCCAGGTTTTCAGTTTACAAATATGCCCCTGGAGTGAGAATATGAAGTGAAGATATTAATTAATTATTGCCCCCGGCTAATTGGGGTATATAGGAATCACCTTGGACAGACGTCTGTCTCTCTTTTCATATGTCTGTGGGCGTTCACTTACAATTCAACGTTAAGCATTCAAACTTTCAGGTATTGTTTAATCTCATACGTGGTTGTGCATGTACATTTTGTATCATAATACTCTAAAAATTACAAAACTTAGACATTATATAACCTCATGCTTCATAGACTTGTGGCATTGGGGGATATTCTATGTAACAATGGTTACAAATTATTGTTTGACTAGATGTTGTTTTCTTCTAAGTATTTTGAAGAAAAAAAGCCATATTTTTCTTTCGGATTGAGTCAGCCTCATAACTTGTTAATTTAATAATTTAATGGTCATGAAATAATTTCTATGGCCATTCTCTCTCTGATTCTAGTACGGCAATTGTCTGTTACTGGCATAAGTATATGTACTCAGTAAGGCCAGGAAAAGGTTAACTTAATGACCACACTACTTTGACTAAAATGCATTTTTGTGTGTGTAGGATCAATTAAAAAAAAAGATAAAATTCCAGTACTTTTTAGCTGTTTCCTACAGGACCCCGTACAATTACAGATTGGTGCACAGCTGAACAACAGGCTCTCTCTCCTAAGCCTGGCCTGAACGCATGGGGTCACTTCCTGTGTATGGGTGGTATGTATGGATATGTGTCCATGACACACAGGCTAATCAGGGATGAAACTTTCTGCATAGACTGGATTTTTGCTAAGAAAAACCTTCCTTTAAACTTAAAATACAAAAAACGCAGAATATGTCGTCCTTGATTAGCATGTGTTGACTGCACAGGCTAATCTGGGATGACACTTTATGCAGATGCATTAAGCCAATTTTTCCCAGAATGAGCCTTATATTTTGCCAACAAACATTATCTTTTGTGATGACCTTATATAAATGTTTTTGTAAACACCACAGGCTAATCTTGGATGACACTAAGCACATGCATTAAGCCCAGTTTTCCCATAACGCGGCTCATATCATGACAAGTTTTATAGTCACCAGCCAGATTGTCTGTAGCAGCTCAAAAATATGGTCCTGGAATGAAGGTAAAATTGGCAAATCAACCGTGTCTGCCTTTGCACTTAAATGTAACACAGCCTTTAAACAGTTGAAGTTTGTCGGCATTCTTGTCCTTCGTTTCATTGGTGTATAAACTGTCTGAAAAGTTGGGTCTTTTCTATGCTTAAAAGCAATCAGAATTTCTGCAAGTAGGCTTAATTTTCTCGACTGTGCATATGCATTTGAGTGTACTGCTCACATGGATAAACTTTGTAGTGCTTTGTTGTGTTTTGTTCCTTTGTCTAATTGTATGTCATTGGTGACTATTTCATTGGACAACATGTCAATGAACAAGGCACCCTTCCTTGAAAACCTCACCAAACTAATAAACAGTTTGACTGCGTTAAACATGACCGTTTGGGATTCCAGGCCAAATGTCAAACTAGTACCAATCTGTGCCCAAAAAGCAGCCGTAGCCGTGGGGGGCAGGTTCATGATGCAACCGTGGTCTCATTGCTCTCTGAACATCTCTTTCCCAACAGCAACAGTACAGCAACATGACCTTTAAGGCATATTCACTTGTCACTAATATAACTCTAGTTTTAGTTTACTTTCCATTGCCGTTTTAGTAAACATTATTAGCCAACAAGACAAACATCGTCTAAGTGAATGTTAATGACAATCCCAACTTTCTCAAACAAATACTCGCTTATTGGGTATTATTGATTCATGGTCTTGGAAAATGGTGTTTAATGCATGTTCGTTAAGTTTCTTCCCAGATATGCTTAAATTTTTTTTTTTGTTGAGAAGAAACATCACTTATGCAAAAAAATCCATAAAAGAGGGAAGTGTTTTCAGTGATTAACCTCTGCGGGCTGCATAAACGTCAGTTTTTCAATAATTCTTCTGACCTTTTGGGGAAAGGCATCCATTGGGAATTGCTTGTTTGAAATTGGTCAAACTGGGTAAATACCATAGGTAACAGTTGACATAAATCATTATTAAGTTGTGTCTGGTTTTTTGGCTGAAAATAAGCCTTTAAGCCAAACGTTTGTTTTGTTTTTCCCTTATATATGACAAAAATATCCCTTGAATAGAAGGAACAAACAGCCACATTTTTTTATTCAATGTCATTTTTATAAAACTTATTTGACGACTGGACATAGGTTCAGGTTGTGACACTCAATAGTGCTCCACCACTACATCTACCATCTACAGTGTGACTACGTTAACTGGCCATTAACGTTCATACTTTGTTGTTTATTTCTTTTCATAGTCATATCATACTGTAAATAGTTTATTTTAATGTTGTAAATAAATTGATTTATTGTTCACGTTTATTTGTATCTGGTTCTGGAGGGGTTATTGCGCTGGGTTATCACAGCTTCTGTAACCCTGACCGTTACAATTGCTCATGACTGGCAGATGACCCCTATTGATTTTCAGGTCACTAGGTCAAAGGTTAAGGTCACAGTGACTCGAAATAGTAAAATGGTTTCCGGATGATAACTCAAGACTTCTTACGCCTAGGATCATGAAACTTCATAGGTACATTGATCATGACTGGCAGATGACCCCTATAAATTTTCAGGTCACTAGGTCAAAGGTCAAGGTCACAGTGACTCAAAACAGTAAAATGGTTTCCTGATGATAACTTAAGAATTATTAGGCCTAGGATCATGAAACTTCATAGGTACATTGATCATGGCTGGCAAATGACCCCTATTGATTTTCAGGTCACTAGGTCAAAGGTCAAGATCACAGTGACAAAAAACGTATTCACACAATGGCTGCCACTACAACTGACATCCCATATGGGGGCATGCATGTTTTACAAACAGCCCTTGTTGTAATTTTATATAAGTTGACTGACAGAAAACATACATTATTCTATCAAAGCTGGAGAATACATGTAGTGAAGCTTTTGCTGTCTTTGAGACGGCTCTTGTTAAGGTGATATATACTGGTATCATGTTTTGGAATACATGTTTTGAAATAGATGTCTTGTTTTGTTTCCAGGGGTCATACCTTTGCCAGTTCAAGCTTAGAGGACCATGTTCCCCAAATCCAATGTGGCCCTATATCTCAACAGGTGAGTCTTTTCTCATGCATAATTGGTGGCAGTTATGTATTTAATGTGGTGTATACTAAGCAATTAGGTTCTGGATACGATCACCCCCCTGGGAGTATTTAAATTGATACTGTACAGCCATTATTGATTCTTGATCTGTAATATTTGTTGATATTTGTAGATCTGCTCAAAAATGAAATAAAATTATCAACAAACATTATGTCTAAAACCTATATTAATTATTATTTAATCCAGTAATTTAGGATGTACCAAATATTTCTGAGTCAACAAATCCACAAAATATCATGTCATAAACATGTACTTTGTTTTTTGATATTTAACATTGTTGCATTTTTAATGAATATATAATTAAACAGTTTTTTTAAATACTTGTAAAGCAATGAATTTGACTAACAAAAATACTAAACTTTTGCTTCAATGTTTAAAGGTCTAGTTGTCTTGCTTACAACAAGAGTGCCCAAAATTTGATCATGATCAAGGAAGAAAGAAAGCCACAGGATAAGACCCAATAAGAACAAATAGCTGCTTCAGCATCAATAGCCTATCCCTGTACAAGGCTTTCAAATGTAATATTGTAGTGACATAGTAGACATGTTGTCTTCCTAGCGACTGGGAGGTCAGGCTTGGATCCTCACTCTTGGAGCATTCTTATAAGGAGTCCTCCAAAGACATAAAGTAATCCTTCTAGCCAGAAAACAGGCTCAAAAGTGTCTCCATAAACCTTAGGTTGTTTTAGAATCGTGCTTAATAAACTGGATTAAATGAAATGTGTAGTAATTGTTAATACTTATATTGATACACAGACCTTTGGTGAATTATTTGTTTATTGACTGGTTAATTACAACTTTTCACATGCTTTATAATGATGTTATACCATATATACTTGATAAACGGACGGGAAAATCTACTTCTGATTTTAATTTAAATGTTGTGTACCACCCTCAAATTAAACTTTACCTATTTCAAATATGTGCAAGTATTTAATTTGTAATGCAAAGATACAACTATTTATGAACATTTACATTTTTGCAAATTTCAGTTTTTTCAATATGGTAAGTTGGGTAAAGTATTTAAAGCACTCTTCCTATGAGGTTGGTCTTAAATCTCACCTCTATGCTCAAATGTATTCCTTTGTAGCTCTTCAATTATTTGACAACGCGGCAATCAACATGGTTCCATTCCAGGAATACCTCGCAGAGCTAATGAACAGAGCCAGTGCGTAGAACATGATTTTTAGGAGGAATAGGAACCTAGGCCCAATATCAACCTGGTTCCAATCTCGCGAAGATGTCCACCGGCCGCCCCCTAGCACAAGCCTCGTTAGCCCCAAGGTGTTGTCATGATGCCCCTGGACAACAGCTCTTGTTGGGCTCTTCCCAATAGCAGTAGATCAACATGGCATATCAGGTGGGAACGTCAATTTACAATTATTAACCCCTCACAATCCAAGATTGTCATTAGCGTTTGAAACAAGCGATTATCATATAAAACTTAGCAATTTGGTTAGGGTCTAGCAGGCTTGTATGTGAAACAACCCATTGCTGTTCATAGTAATACTAGTAATAGTGATTGGTATGAGAGATAAAGAAAGTAAGGTCAGGTTCCATAATGATTTGAAACAAAGAATTCGATTTGCAACCAATTACTAATGACAACCCTTGGTATATTGGAGTCACTCTGTCAGTTGGTTGGTAGGTCAGGGGATTTTTTTAAAATTTATAATAGTTTGTCTCATCACCATAAAGTGTAGATGGTTTTCTCACAGATAAAGGTTTTGATTGGCCAAGCTATGCTTTGTGCCCAATATAAAGTAACATACCCTGTATCATATCGAAGAGTGGCAGTTTGAAACTGCATAACTAATATTCTGAAACCAATATACTCCTCAAAGTAAGTTTGCGTGGGTTGGTTTGCAAGGGTATATTTGAATCAATCTGTCGGTCGGTATGTATGCCTGCCACATTGTGCATGTGTACTTTGTGTCGCGTAGTTTTCCGCCTTTTAACATGAATATTTATTTATACGTTGTTTATACCATGTAAAAGTTCAAGGCATTGTTTTCATAGGTTGTAATATTATATAAGTTTTGTGCCCTTAAATTTAGACAAACCTTGGTTCAGAAACATCTTTGTAAATTTATGTGTACTCGTGTCCTGAACTGATCATTTAGTTTTTTGCATATCAACATGAAACTTTCTATGTATGTTGTTCATACTACCTGGAAGTGCAATACTTACATTTTGTCTATGTCACACTACTTGTTGCAAGGTAATGTGCCCTTGAACTAAAGCACATGATTCAAATAATTAATATGATGCTTTTTGTCTTTGCATGTGATTATTGTAAAGTACCGGTAGCTAATGACAACATTTTTTAAATTAATAGTACTAATACTCAAGTTTTACATCTTCTAGAGTTGTTAAATGGCGTCATAAGGTTGCCGTGGTGTAATAGATATGGTGTCCGCATAGCAACTGGGAGGTCACAGGTTCGATCCCCACTGTGGGAGCGTTCTTTAGATCTCCCCCAAAGACACCAAGTACTGGTTCTAGGCCCAGGAAACGGACTCGAGAGCGTTTATATAAGCCTAAGGCTTTCGATGCAATCGAGCTAAAGTAAATAGGTTTAAACTAAATGGCGTCATGGAAATAAACATGATGACGTCATGCAGTGTAGCTAATTTTGCCTTGCTATAAGTTTGATACTGTTAAATGAAACATGTACTGGGTAACATAAATTTGTTTCAGGGCTTCATACTGAATCTGAACGATGTGATACAGAGTAGTGAATACTAGTATATATTTGGTTTACGCTACACTCTTTGACCGTACGTGATACATAAGAAGCCATGTAAATGTAGATTATTTTCTTTCACAGCATGATGCCCCAAACCAGCGCTTCATATTTAGCTACCAGCAGTATCCATGCAACCAAACCTTGATCACTCAGCAACAGATAAATCAGCAGCAGGGATGGAGTTAGCCGTTTCAACGTCTGCTCAGTATGGTTTGTTTTAATATTGTGTAGTGGAGTTTAGAACGTTACTTGTAATTATGTCCCCCACTATAGTAGTGGGGGACATATTGTTTTTGCCCTGTCTGTTGGTTGGTTGGTCTGTTGGTTGGTTGGTCTGTTTGCGCCAACTTTAACATTTTGCAATAACTTTTGCTATATTGAATATAGCAACTTGATATTTGGCATGCATGTGTATCTCATGGAGCTGCACATTTTGAGAGGTGAAAGGTCAAGGTCATCCTTCAAGGTCAGAGGTCAAATATATTTGGCCAAAATCGCTCATTTTATGAATACTTTTGCAATATTGAAGATAGCAACTTGATATTTTGCATGCATGTGTATCTCATGGAGCTGCACATTTTGAGTGGTGAAAGGTCAAGGTCATCCTTCAAGGTCAAATATATGTGGCCCAAATCGCTTATTTTATGAATACTTTTGCAATATTGAAGATAGCAACTTGATATTTGGCATGCATGTGTATCTCATGGAGCTGCACATTTTGAGTGGTGAAATGTCAAGGTCAAGGTCATCCTTCAAGGTCAAACGTCATATAGGGGGACATTGTGTTTCACAAACTCATCTTGTTTTGAATGTTGTATCTGCCTAATGAAATCCCTCTCTTCATTCATTTAAGAAACAACGATATATTGATAAAGTTACTAAGAAAACAATATATACAAAACATATAATTGCAAATTTTATAAAGCAGTATATATCATATATATTGTATTGCATAATGCATCGAAAACACTAATGCATATGCTTGAAAACTAATAAATTAGTAGTGCAACAACAAAAATATGAATTCTTTAAAACTTTAATTTAATCAGGAAAAAAATCATTAAAGGGACCTTTTCACAGATTTTGGCATGTATTGAAGTTTGTCAATAAATGCTTTAAATTAATACATGTACACATTGGAACTAAAAAGCTCCCACTCTTCTGTCTAGGTTGCCTCTCAGAGCCAGTCGGCTTGCTGTGTTGCTTAGCCAATCCACTACTTATGTCGCAGCACAATATCTCATCTGGATCCATTCCACTGCTGGCGCAACAGCAGGTCTGTTCTCTGTACAGAGCCGTTTCTATGACGATGAAGTCCTACAACTCGCCCAGTACTTGCTTTTGCGTCAGGGTCAGGTTCAAGGCCTCATGGGCTTTGGTGGTCTGGGCAAGATGGGAATGTTAGACAGGTAAGATGGCACATGGTCTGTTTAAATTAAGATCTTGGTGCAAACTTTTTGTCTTCAATATTTAAATAACACAATGATTATTAAATTAACTGTTTGCCTTGGTCCATTAAACACGATGTTGACCTGTATAACTTGTTGTTACATGACATTGTTAAAATATCACAATACAAATAGTAGATAAACTTTTTTTATACTAAACTTTTTTTAACCAGGTTTTCCGAAGGAAAAAACTGGTTATTAGATTGGCGAATGCGGGCGGGCTGGCTGGCTGGCTGGCTGGCTGGCTGGCTGGCGGGCTGGCGGGCTGGCGGAATAAGCTTGTCCGGGCCATAACTATGTTGTTCATTGTCAGATTTTAAAATCATTTGGCACATTTGTTCACCATCATTGGACGGTGTGTCGCGCGAAATAATTACGTCGATATCTCCAAGGTCAAGGTCACACTTTGAGTTCAAAGGTCAAAAATGGCCATAAATGAGCTTGTCCGAGCCATAACTATGTCGTTCATAGTCAGATTTTAAAATCATTTGGCACATTTGTTCACCATCATTGGACGGTGTGTCGCGCAAAATAATTACGTCGATATCTCCAAGGTCAAGGTCACACTTTGAGTTCAAAGGTCAAAAATGGCCATAAATGAGCTTGTCCTGGCCATAACTATGTCATTCATTGTGAGATTTTAAAATCATTTGGCACATTTGTTCACCATCATGGGACGGTGTGTCTCACGAAAGAATCACGTCAATATCTCCAATGTCAAGGTCGCCACGACTAAAAATAGAGGTCATTTCAAAAGTTCAGTTTGAGTTTTCTCCCTTTATCAGATTTTTTTTTCACAATGAAAACCTGGTTTTGTGACAATTTTGTCCCTTGTTATACATTTGATTTAATTTATATTTATTTCTCTAGACACAAACAAAAACGCCCATAAAACAAATCTTGCAAAAATGTAAGCCATTGCAGCTTAATATCAAATTAACATTATTATAATCCATTGCAGTAACAGAGATATAGATCTAAATAGATATTGATCTCAGATATAAATTCACTTGCACAAGTTTTGGCCTCCACAGCTAATTATCAACCTAAAGTTTCATATTTTCATATTTCACTTACGTAAATATATTGGAAAAAAGGCATTATATCAGATAATTTTAATGGCAATTCATATTTTACTCCCTGATTTAAATTTCTGTTCTTAAAAAAAAATCATCAATTCATGTTTTTACAATTGCACATTTTACACCAATGTTTGAAGGTCTTAGACACATAGGGAAAAAATGGAGTCACTAAGGCACTTTCTGTTTTGAATTTAATCCCTTATTGAAAACGTGAATATTGTTTTATACGTTATCAAGAACAAACCTTTGTCCTCTGTAGAATATCGTTTATGGTTTTGGGAATTCGTTATTGCAAACTTTATTTTTATTAGAAATTATTCAAATAATGAGAAACATATTATTAAAGTACACTTTTGTATGATTATACAATTATTTGATAGTCACAAAGGTCTGTTTCCCTCATTCGAAATTACTTTGACAGTTTTTCTAAACATTGGTTTAGTAAAGGTCAAAATGATGTAGATCACAAGTTCATCGAAATATTATATTCTTTAAAAAGCCATTGACTGGCCACTTCAAAACCTGACATGTTGGACAAGTGTTGGATGACGACTATCAAATATTGATGTATTTTACATGTACTTTTTGTAAAGTGACAAAATTATCAAAGTTGGATTACTTTTTGTGCGTATTTTTATTCAAGAATTTTGAAATCAAAATGTTTAATGGTGTTTTTGTTAAATCAAATGCGTATTTATGCTTTTTATACTTATGTTATGCTGAGCTTTAGTTATATTGGGTTGCTTTATGCTTTTATCCTCACTTACGGCAAATCATATTGTATCGCAAAATGCATAAATGTAGCACAACTTTTATGATTGCATTATGCAATGATGGACATAACCGGGCTAGCTAATTCAGTTTGTAAAGTGCTGGACTAAACAACTGAAAATGATAGGTTTGACCTTTAGCCAAGCCATATAACAGCGGCTGTGATTAGTCATGAAATTATTGCCACGGTCATTCATCTCGTACCTCTGATTTGCGAAAGGCAGTTATCAGTTATTAAGGTCAACTGTACAGGTTTGAATAGCCGATATGTTAATGCATGGGATTGTTTATCTCTAAGATCTCAGTTTTGAATAGCTTTGAAGGCAAGTTTTGTGATTTTCTTTTTTGTTCTTTTTTAGCTCGGCTGTTTTCGGAGAAAACCCGAGGTATTGTCATAGCCAGCTTATTGTCTTCCGTTCGCCGGCATCGTGCTAAAACCTTGACATTTTGCTCTAAAATCAAAGTGCTTCCACCTACAACTTTGAAACTTCATATGTAGATGCTCTTTGATGAGTTCTACAAGCTTTATTTTGAGGTCACCAGGTCAAAGTTAATGTGACCTCTAAAAAAAACTAATTCTGACAAGCTTTCATTTATTCAAAACTGCACCCACAGCCAAGCGTTGGCACCTGTTATGCAGTGCTCTTGTTTAATACTTTTCTATGCCCCCGAAGGAGTGCATATAGTGATCACACTGTCCATCCGTCTGTCTGTCCGTCACAATTTTCGTTTAGATTTCGAAAAATGCTCATAACTTCTATATTGCTTGTGATGTAACATTCATATTTGGTATGCATGTGTATATGAACAAGGCCTTTCCATAGGCACACACATGTTTACCCCTTTGACGTTGACCTTGTACTTAGGATCCGTATTTAGGTTTCAAAAAATGCGTTTAGGTTTCGAAAAAATGCTCATAACTTCTATCAAAGCGTTTATCGGGGCATATGTCATCCTATGGAGACAGCTCTTGTTTTTATTATTCCATACACTGAATGTTTTGCGTTTCAATAACATATTCAAAGAATTGATTTAAACAATTATGAACAAGTTCCTTTTTAATTACAGTTTCATCTTTTGAAGCTTACAAAATGACTACACAACATCACATCAGGAAAAAAAATTACATGTCCTTTAAATATTGTTTATATGTTTACTGTAACTGAATTGCCTATGGAACACGAAAATATTAATGAACATATACCTTTAAATATTATTCTGTCATTAATAGTAAACGAGGTAACATCTGAACATTGCATCTATGACTACAATGAGGAAGTGAGACAAAGAAATACAAAGAAATTTTTAACAGCTTTACTTAAAATTGGTATATATGTGTTTTTAGTTCAAACCTTATTAAAAAAGTTTTCAGTTGAATGAAGAATGTTTTTGTTGAGAGAAACCTCAATATCTGTGAAAGATATCAGACTTTGCATGTTTAATGCAGTAAAAATATATTAATAAAAGCAATGGTTTTCGTTCAACATCGTCAGCCAAACAGTGTCAGTTACTTTCCTTGACAAATGAAAATGTGTGTAGAATATCTACACATGCGCCATCATAAAATATCAACAAAACTCAATTAGTGATGAAGATGCACAAATTATGAAGCTGGATGACGCTTTATTCCAATCATACTTATGGAGAAAAAAAATGTTTGACTTTTGAACACACACTTTAATGATGTCACAATACACATGTATAAGAAGTTTAAGCTTTGCTTGCGTATTCAAATAAAAAGAAAGTTTGTTGCTTTTGATGATTGATTAAATACTTGTTGTCAATCATAGTTTTATAAACTCGTGAACTTGTTTTTTTCTATCACCAAAATCATCAAATATTGTTTATTTAAGCTTGGTTGCATGGAATGACTACACAATTTCTAGTAATTTTCCAACTCCAAATTTAATTGCTAGAAGATTGGTTTTGATGATATCTGTTTATTTAAGCTCGCTTACTTGTATGTGAAAGCCTATGAATCTCTGAGACACTCGAGTCTGTTTACTGGGTGGAACCATAACATCGGCCATGTACATTTGTCCAAAAAATGATTGTATTTTCTTTTAAACTATTTGTTCCTTTTCTCAACTGACTTTTTTCCAGTAAACATGGATTGCATGGCATTGAGTTTGGTTTGGAAGCAGTTACTATCGCAGAACTCGAGCCAGCAAAGGTCATTCTCACAGGAATCCAGTATCTCCATGGTGCAGGACCCACAGTCTATGAACGTTGTGGAGCTTGAACCTTGGGTGAGTTTGCAAGACAAACTCAGGCTATTGTTATGGCCCAACATACAGAGGAGGGTGGAGTCATATAGATTTCCCTTTGTTTCGCCATATGTCATTCTTGTTGTCTTAATTTTTGTCTCAAGCTTAACTTAAAAAAGGATACTAATTCTGCAGTTGATAAAACTCTCCAAACATATAAACCAGCTGTTGAACTTGCACTCTTTGATCTTTGTGTTTTGTTTCTTTTGAGGTTAATGGAGTTTCAAGACAAAAGTGGAATGTTGGGTCATTCGTGACCATGGTTTAAAACCTTGTTCCTACTTCATTTAGGACGTAAGAGTTTTCTCAGAAATTCTTTTGATAATATGTAATATTGTTTCTTACAGCAAAAATTATCTTTTTCCGATATTCCATCCAAAATTGCCAAATTGATGGTTTGACTTTAAGGTATTTAGAATAAAGAGGTAAACAAAGACACAAACATTTAAATATCTATAATTTAATCTTATTATTCTCCTAAACTATGTAGTATTAGCTCGGCTGTTTTCGGAGAATCCGAGGTATTGTCATAGCCAGCTCGTTGTGTCCGCCGTCGTGTCGTCTGCCGTTCGGGTCGTGCTAAAACCTTGACATTTTGTCAATCTTTGAACATTGGCTCTAAAATCAAAGTCTTCAATCTACAACTTTGAAACTTCATATGTAGATGCACCTTGATGAGTTCTACATGCCACACCCATTTTTGGGTCACTACGTCAAAGGTTAAGGTCACTGTGACCTAAAAAAAATAATCTGACAAGCTTTCATTTATTCAAAACTGCACCCGCAGCCGAGCGTGGCACCCTTTATGCGGTGCTCTTGTTATTTATTACCAGTTATAGCCTTATAACAAGGGATACCACGCTATGGCAGAACTTTTCATAATCTCCTGCTTTTATTGGTAACAAAACGAAAAGATAGACTGAAATTTGCAATAACGTGTCTTCCTTTCTTTCAGACGCCAATTGAAAAATATCCAAACCGTCCAATCAGAAAGACAGTCTGTTGCAGCAGTTATTCAAACCTAGGATGCTTAGTGATAAACATAACACATGCTAGTCCCTAAGTGCCTGCATTGGCTGTTTTAAAGCCTTGCTGTCCATTCTGAACACTTAAATAGAAGCCCTCACCTTAGAATTTTGGGATAGGTCGAAACCCAGTGGCATGGTGCAGACTAACATCGCAGAATGACAAAGAAGTACAAGCCCTGTGACCAGCAATAAACTAATGTGGCCAGCTATGTTGTGTCATGTGACCAGCCAAGCTGTGTGTAAAGAGAAAACTATAGTTCATGTCTTGTGGGATTTATGACGCTTTAAGTGATTTGCTTTTATATGTTTTTGTGATATATATAGTTAATTATAATCAAGTGAAGATTACTTGTTTAAAGTGATTATGTAAAGTATTATTTTAAGTTCAAAAGAGTGCAAGCCTGTGTTGCTACTTTGTCTGTATTCGAAAGTTTGATCCAGATGTTGGTAAAACATAGAACATAAACATATTTTTTATTACATTGATTTAAAACTTAAGCAAAGTTGTTTAACTAATATTGTTAACTTGAATAAATTTTCAAACATTTATCGGCTTTTTACATGAAATAAGACAAACTACAGTATTGTTTTTTCCAGTAATATAGTAAGACGTGCCAGTTAAAAGAAATGGTTAAGAAATATTCATGGACGCTTCTATTTTGATTTGCCTGTCTTTGTGTCTGTATACAATACAATCAGTTTGCGCATTATAGTCACTTTTTAAACAAGAATCTTGAGTAGTGTCAGAAAATTATAAAAGAAAAATATTAATAAATTAAGGACAAAATTATTTTATCTTCCGTAAATTGTCAATTTTTGTATTGAAAACCGGTACTTTATTAATTAGTTACAATTTTTAATAATTGTATAAAAGCTGTATGCATTTTCAAAAAGCTGATAATAGACGCAAAACCTAAATTATTATCATTTGATGGAAGATTATTTGAATTAAATGAAATTTGGAAGATTATCTTAATTTGAATTGTAATGGTTTGTTTAATGATTAGAAAATATCTATAATTAAGTGGAATGCTTTTAATTTTTTTAAACTTAAGATTTTAATTTTTCTTTTAGTAAGCATGCATCAAGATGACATAACTTGTTAGTGTTAAATGTTCATTGTTAGTTTTGATCTTTGTATTGGGACACAATACTTCATGATGCTTTGTATAAACTGTGCATACTCGTATAAAAAATTAAATTTTCAAGTGAGTAAATGAGTGAATAATTTGACCAAGTCAATATATATTTACATTGTGCCATTGTGGATATTAAGCAAAACAAATCATTTGCTGGTGTCAATTGTAAAAAAAAATCAATTTGATCAATTAACTGTTTTATGTTATAATTTTGATGTACATCTTTTAGATGCAAGGCAATAGAAAGAACCTAAATGACAAATAAAAACACTTGTATACCATACTTTTTATCTGTCCAATAATAATTTAAGCAAATGCTTGAAAAAATATTTAATTAAAAATATTTATACTGGAAAATTTGAAATCAATTACATACAAGGGAGAGCAATGTGATGTGGTTTAAATTTTCAATTACTGCAATTGTTAATAAATGTTTTATTATTACTTTAGATACAATTGAATTCTCATTGCACCACAAACACTTGTTTATGTGTTGTAACAGAATTTATATGTAATTAATTTAATTTTATAAAAATATTAAATTTAATGACAATACAGGGTTGATTTTTTGTAATTCTTACTTTTATTATCACATGTTCTGAAAAAAATGTCACTGAGATATATTTTATACTATAACTATGATATAATACTTGCTAATTATTATATGCTTGATATATGGCTGATATTTAATTGTGATAGTTTACCAGTTGAGTTACAGTATTCTTCACGTTGACCTCTCCACATTAACCAAGAGTGCAATCACAAAAGCAAGTTTCAATAATTCTCTCGATTTAAAACTGCAACAAATGTCAGACTTTCCAAAAAATGTGCTTTTTTTTATTCAAGTTGTTTGAATGGCTGTTTTTGTTCTGTTGTTAATTAATTCAAATAGGTTTTAATATTTAAACTACATGTCATATTTCAATCATATCATATTGATTGTAACATAGAAAACAAAATAAACCTTTTTTATTAATTTGTGTGTATGTTAAGTAAAAGTAAATGCCATTTTAAAATCATGTCTTCATTTGTTCGTCTTACTCAAAAGTGACCTTTTGCAGTGGAAAGGCTCTATTGCATAAAATGAACTTTATCGAAAAAGCCCCAAGGCATTTTTTGATTGCTTGTGTACCACATACCGGTACTTATCAGGGATTTCTTATTTTTTACACACCAGTTTGACCTTTGTTGATATTTTCTAAATTGTGACCTTATTGTTAAGAGTATTTTACTAGTACATGTTGAAGTATTTCTGTTAAGTGTAACCGAATATTTGATAAAATTATTTAAACATGTTTAACTGTCTTTGTAATTAAATTGAATATTTTCTATAGTAGTTCATTCAATTACCATAGTGTTTTGTTGAGCCAAATCACATTATATGAATCATGGTTTAGGGTCAACCACTACTATAATCAGTGGTTTATTTGTAGAGGGATATAATCATGTGTTTGTATATTTGTGTACTTGATAAACCAAGTTTGTTGTTCCAATGTTGCTAAGGTATATATCTATCCCTGAAGTTGTCATATTATTGTACCTTGACTCTGTGTTGCTATCACAATTAAAAAAAAATCAAATTCGTTTTCCGACTTCTATATAACTTCATTATTTTAAACAAGAAATATCTTTTTCAAAGATATACGGCGTTGATGTTAATTGTTTTTGTTGGTTTTAAAGGATCGTCATGAAAATAAGATCAAGTTATGACTCATGTCGGGGATGTTTTTTTCTGAACAATTCTCAGTCGGATGATATGCATATAAGTTTAAATGAGGACGAACATACATATAATAATATCAGAGACCCTACTCCGATACTGTAAAATGTCCAACGAAGGCTAGAATTTGTGAAAACAAGCTTGGAGATAAAGATGTGGTGTGTCACTCTACTTATAAATCGCCTGGTCAACCACACGACATGAGCGCTCCAGATATAAAGTACAAGGAATATCTATAAAAAGACGTTAATTGCAAACATACGATTTCAAAACAGACAATTTTATATAATTAGACGTAGTTAAATTAAAAACTAAATAATGCTCAACGTGCACCACATGTTTATCTTGTATCCGTCGTAAATCTATTATTTAGTTAACTGTATTTTTTTATTGCATACACTGTTTATAAAGTTTATACGATTTATTATGGTATATATCGCGATGTGTTCACATATATATTGGATTATATAATTTAAGAGTAGTGTCACTGTGTCTATTTACTGAATAAATAAAATATTTATCAAGCACTCGTTTAATCAGATATGAACAGCTCACACGTGTGGTTAGATAATTACACAATTTTCCTTATATCATGATACTATTCTATTTCGGTATATTTGTTCTCACAGTGCAATTTAACGATAGGTTGTCAATTATTTCTTTCCATAGAAGTCATGTTATTTTATATCTTGAACGCCTAAAAATGCACACTCAACTGGGATACAAACGAATTCTGTTAGTATATCAGTCCGCGGTCACACTTTTATTCCGTTTAAAATCATGAGAATCATTTATTACAGAGCTTTCATATTACATATGGTGGTCGGTATTTATGTGTTGATTTGTGTTTAGTAGGTCAATAGTGACGGCTTTGGCATATCAATATATGTGTCAGAGATTGATTTATCGAAGAAAAAAACGCTTGCAACTCTTTATTGCATATGAACAACGGAAGATATGCGTTATCAATCAACAAATAGCTCGTTACCAAGCATTATGACGTCTATATACGCCCTGCCCCTTTTAGGGGGCATTTGGTAGACATGATATGTCACCCTTGAGAGGATTTTGATAAATATGCTGGTCTACCGTATTGATACCCTTAGAACATTATTTTCTTACCACCTCCAGGATCTATTCAGTCCACCCGACCCCCCCCCCCCCCCAGATAACTAAAAGCGGCTTTGTTATATTGTAGGGTCTTATTTTTTCGCTACTTTTCTGCTTTCTAAACGAGGAGGCACTTAACTATCTCTAGGTACAAACTACTTTTTACTGTTATATGCACTTGTGTCTCATGAATATTCACAAGTCGACAAAAATTGTTTTAGTTCTTTACCTCAGTTTTCATGACGATATATAACCCCGTGGATTTCGATCTTTTTTTAGACCGAATGCAAATTAGCGAGAGAAAAAATATTTCACTAAGTAGCGAATACTTACTATTCTAAAACTGCAATTTTCTTTAAGCATTAATGCTTGTGCGTAAAGCGTCGTCCCATATAAGCCTGTTCAGGCTAACCTGTGACGACACTACACAAATGCATTAAACCCCGTTTTCCCAGAACGAGGTTCATAACTGCTCCGCTCCTACAAAAATTCACTCAATGTTTATCGTTATATTTTTCTTTAAAATTAAAATCCAAAATAACAAGTTAAAGGTTTGAATATCTTCGTACTTGAACAGAATTCGCATCTGTATTCAGTTTATTTTTCAATTGACAAGTTAACAGATGTTCGTTGTTATTTACAAAACAAAACAACAAAATTTCACTTTATTTAGAAACAATGCTATATTTTTTGGAATTCCGTCATATAACTACAATGTATTGCAGTATATAAATATTCCTTTCACCTGATTTCGGACCCGCGTCGTGTGGATGAACAAATCGTCATGGTTACCACTGGATAATGTTCCGGTGTCGTTATACATGTAATAAATGCCTTTTCCCAAGCTGTCAGCAAAACTACAAACGATTCAAAGATTTATCTTGATTGATTTATTATCATAAAAAGTGCTATTTTTGTTTGTTTAAGAGCTTAATCTGTTTGTTTAAATATAATGTCTGCTTTCTCAATTAAATCTACATTGTTTTTTTTGCCGTCTGAACGATCTGTGATTAAAGCCAATTAAGAGGAAAACCAAGTATTAAGTCTTATATTTAGTACTTGTAAAACTGTTGGTACATGTACATGCGTTGTCAGTCAAGACCATTACTTTTAGAAGGTGATTGTGTATGACAAATGCACACGGAAGTGCGGTGCTTCTGTTACCGGTGGCGCTTTTGGGGTGCCCGGACGAGCAAGATGGTTCCGTCGTCCTTTCGTATGCACTCCGAACGGATATCGCGTCCTGTCTCGCATCTGACGGCACTATCTCCCGGATATGACAAACGGTCCTGAACTCACAGACCGCATGTGACCTCATTTAACCAATGAAAACGTGTATTCTGTTTTCACGATACGATAAAAATGCCAACGAAAATAAAATAAACATTAATATCTGTGGGTATATTATTAACATTCATGGTGTACATAAGCTGTTCGTACGAGATATAAAGCTCATAGCAGTTACTAAGCCCTTTACATAAACCTTCGTATGGCACTTTTTGTTGTGGGGAGTTTTTATTTAGCATAATCTATTGGGAAGTGTTTAATGATCTTAAATATTTCCGTCTTCGAAAATAAAACCAATATGGCTTACGCAGTTTTCGAAGAACACAGACGATAAGGGAAAATGTTACGCCACTTCAATATAAGTCCTATGAGCGAGCAATCTTTCTTGCGTAACTCCTATTCGTTCAGAATTATGAGTTGTGTGCTGACCAACATAAGCAATAAGTTCAATGATCTTGCAAACCATTACCTTAATATTGAATATTAAAAATTAACATTTGAAGATAGGTGTTCCTGGAAAAAAAACACTTTAAAAACATCATGAACACTATATTAAGGTTTAATAAAGTAATCTTAGATGCCGGTATATGAAAAAAGTATTTGAATAACATACACGTATACCAAGGAGCCGCGTTCTAGAAAAATGTCCGCCCAAAATGGGTTTTGTTAAAGATACATGTACTTCATTTAAACAAACTATTCCATAAAAGCGGAAACACTGTCGTCCCTGATTAGCCTCTGCGGACTGCACACTCTAATCCAAGACGACACTTAACGCACATGGCCTAAGCTCAGTTGTCCCAGAACCAGGTTCATAAGTGGGATTGGGGCTTTCAGATAGAAGAGAGTTGAATATTGTGTTACGGAAAACACGCCGCAGTTGTTGAATCTTAAAACTAAAAGACACTAACGAGAAGAATGCACGATTACATTGAAACTAATGCAGTAAACAACAAGTGAAAATGTTTGCAATTACTTCTTTCAAAACAGCATTTTGAAACAAGTATGCATTCTTTCATTATTCGACGGTTTATATAGAGGGGTGTTCTCTTTTTCTATACCTTTCTTATTCTGCACATAAATACTGTTATAGTCAATGCAAGTCATGTATCAGGTTTTGTCAGATGAATTGTAAGTACAACGACTTTTTACTTAGCTCAATATACATTTAAGGCTGCGCATACATCGTGCGAGGCAAGTAAACAGCCGTAACATTAATTGATGTTATAGAGTACCATGTTTTCCCAACCATCGACGTAATATTATGACAAACGTTAGCTATACCCTATTTTATTACGTAATTGTGTTTACTTCCGTTGCGTCATTTAACGTTTCTGATTGAATATCAAAAGCAACATTATTTAACATGGACAATTATCCTAATTTTCAGTATACTCGTTGTTTTCGTTGGCAAAGCTAGGTCACATGTACATGTTTTTATCTATATTAGGCAAGTTGCTTTTTATATGCAGTCAGTATCATTAAATGACCTCCTGGAAGTAATGAAAACGTCAAAATGACGTCATTAGATACATTATAATCTGCTCTGTCTTTACGGTTTGCTTGAAAATGAATGGTGCTCGGTAAGATAAATTTGTTATACGTCTTCTTACTGGCCCGCACGATGTGAAACAGGACAGCACACGTATATTAATAATTAACCAATATTAAAGCTCAATTGGTCGTTATCGACTAAGCTACTCCTTAAAAGTAGTTTACTAAATGAACCCTGGGTACGGAAATACGCTTAAAGCCATTTGACTATACCCCAGGGTATTTTAGTATACATCTCCCGTACCCCGTACTTTGTAGTATACTAAAGATTATACCCGGGGTACTTTTAAGTAATACCTGAGCCTACAATGACCAATCGATTTATATCAAAACATACGGAGTAAATAAGAAACCGTGTGACAAATTATACACGGTCAGCATGTGACTTCATTTAAATAAAGATAAACGTGTATTCTCTTCGAGCTAAGATAAACATGCACTGAGATCAAAAACATACATTAATTCATCTCTGTGGGTATATTAGGATTAACATTCAGGGTATACATTTGCTTTTCATACGAGATCTAAAACCCTTCGATTGCGGAGTGCTTATTATTCATAACATAGGAATACTAATCCCTTTACCTTATGAGTATGGTTAGTGTCGATGTTATTAATGAACAAGTTAACTGACTGTAATAATTTATTTATTTATATACCGGTACATTAAATGCATATTCTACCACAGTCGAACACGCATGCATATAAGAATGAGAAGGGAGCTTACCGTGGGCTATTACCCCGATATACCAACGATTGTTAGTATGACGTCACTTTGATTATCCGCGCACTGTTTATGAATGAAGACGACGTCATTTGATTTCATCGTTGTGGTGACGTCACGTTTTCGCGGAAAAGTGGATGAAGTTCGGTTAATATAATCCGCATTTATAACCTTTAAATCGCGTATAACTTATTAATGAAATTGTGTTAGAATCAAAATAATCGACGTGTAAGCGTTGGTTATTGCGGTAATAACCAACGGTTCGTCGTTCCGATGCTTGTTTCCAAACAACTCGGGCTACGCCCTCTTGGTTTAATTACTACGCATCGGAACTCCAAACCGTTGGTAATAACCACAATAACCAACGCTTACACGTCGATTATTTCTTTAAAAATATACCCGTGAATTAATTACCGGTAGTTAATACTCATGTTGCAGCTATTCTGTTTGTATTATGTCTCAATCTACACGCCTCAAATAAGCCTTTTTCTTTGACAACTAGGTTTAATGCATGTGCATAAAGTGCCGTCTCGTATATGCCTGTTCAGTGTGCACATGCTATTCAGGAAAGACACTTTCCGCTTTAATAGTAATTTTCGTTGAAAGGAATTCTCTACTTAAAGTTTATGCTTAAAGAGTTGTATCTGATTTGCCTGTGCACACGAACAAGCATTTAGCTCAGTTGTCACAGACCGATGTTTAAATAAATACGTACTAGGCATGTCCATATAGTTCTTAGCAATCTTCTTTCATCGTTTCACGTGTTTAATAGCGCAGACTTCTCTAAACATATTACTGTTTGTTTTCTCCGGAAACCACCTTAGTAAATTTTGAAGCGAATTGTATTTTAATTTTTATTTGAACGGCGGCTTCATGATACACATTTTGCAAGAATATGACCAGAATATATTAGATAATATCTTATCATAAGGCATAGCTATGGTATGTGAGAAAATCCCTGCACGACAATTGGAACACGATGTAACATCCAAAACTGCGTATGATTTAGTTAACACTTGGTCAAAGTCAAGAACCTCGTGAAAACATTACGCTACGCTCTTGGAAGAATGGATTTAGTGCATGCGTAAAGTGTCGTTGTAGGTTAGCCTGTGTAGTCTGCACAGGCTTTTCAGAGACGCCGCTTTTATGGAATTTTGCGTTTACAGAAAGTGGATTCTAAAAGACAATCCTGTGAAGGCGGAAAGTGTCGTCCCTGACTAGAATGCGGACAGCACAGTCTAATCTGGGACGATAATTTACCCACATGCATGAAGCCCAGGTTTTCCAGAACGAGGCTCCATTCTGTATTTTACACGGAACAGATCACCAAAGTATCAATAACATGCACGTGGGCAATTGATAATGGCATATATTTAAAAAATAAAATCGCGTGTATAATGATAAGCGGTAGATCAGCCTCAATTTCCCTGTTTCGCTCTCCGAAAATATACCCAATATGGGTAATGTAGTTTCCAAAGAACACAGACAATAAGGGAAACGGTTACGCCTCATCGATATCCGTCTTATGAGCAGTCTTTAAACGAATCTTAGTATTGCGTAAGTCATATTAGTTCAGAAACACGAGTAGTGTGCTGACCAATTAAGCAATAAGGTCAGTGATCTTCCAAAGCAATACCTCAATCATGAATATTTAAAAATAAGACATTAATGGAATGAGTGTTTGTGAAAAAAAAGAAACTTGAAAACATTATTCAAAAAATATTTTATATTAAATACAATAATCTTAGATGCCGGTACATAAAAAAGTTAAATCACTTGAATAACATACACGTATACAAATGAGAAGCGTTCTGGGAAAACTGGGCTTAATGCGTAAAGTGTCATCTTAGATAAGCCTTGCATTCCGCATCGGCTTATCAGGGACGACACTTACCACTTTTAATGATTTTTTTTCGTTTAAGGAGGTGTCGTCCAAATTTAAAATCCAGTTTAGACGGAAAGTGTCGTCCCTGATTAGACTTACACACTTTCGCACATGTATTTAGCCCAGTTATCCCGTAGAGCGGCTCAAACTATAACGGGGCATATTCTCAATCCTGAGAACAAGGACCAATGCACTTCCATAGAGGAATTTTAATGTAAAATTCCTGTCTTATAAGGAAACGTAAGTTATAGTACATTTACAAATAACAAACATCGATATGCTGTAATAAGAAATCTTTATTTAGAATATCAGAAGAATTGTTTTAATGGCATCTTATACTTGTTTTAATAAATTGTCTTACAATTTTTAATAACCATTATTTTCTTGAATGTTATGGAAAAATATGTGAGTGTTTAAATGAAAATATGCTTTCGTCCCTGTACCAAACTGTAGCTGTGTACGCGGCCCGCTAGGCTCACTCGGTAACTCTACTTGTTTGTATAGGGAGAGATTTAGGGTACATTTTGCACATTCCGGTGACAATTACGATGTCTTAGCGGTTCTTTATACGGATTTTTGTTCATCACATACAAACGTTACAGGTTAGCGCTAACTTACATTTTATATGTGTGCTTTTGAATCTGATCCACGTTAAATTACATAAAGCAGGAGTGCATCATGCTGTTTTCATATGGCCCGGCATCTGATATTGTTTTATATACATGTATTTAAGAACATGTTCAAATATTCAGTGCAATTATTTGTCAAACCATATTTAAAAACAACTTTTAACATAAAAAACAACAACAACATATAATTGCGTATATTGAACGTTGGCATAAACTATTTAAAATACCCGTTTACAGTATATTTTTAACGCCGCATATGCATATGCATAAAAAGGACGTCCAAACCAATGGGCTTTTATGAAAATTGATATGTTTTACTAGTGTTGGATCATAACCGAACGCATTGCCTTCTTGAAATGGATACAAACCTGACCGAAGCATAAAGCCTTACGAATAAACCCCTTGATTAATCTTGTATACAAAGAGTATACATATGTCAGTTGTTGTATTTGGTGAGAGTTATTATAATCTGCTTTTTCACACCGAGTACAATAATATACTTAAAAATAATAAAAAAAATATATATATATATATATTTCACATCAATTTGGCGACTGAGAGAGCTTGGGCCGTTAACCACTGCGGCCTCAAAACAAATTGTTATTAATTGCTGAGCATATTACGCTACACAATTTTTAATGTCAATATAGCGCAGTTGAAACGTGTCAAGAAAGCATAAAGACGCTATGGGAACACCAAACGTGTATGCGCATATCGCAGCTAATGAGGTCCTTCGGCACCGGAGGCTGCATTATGTGTGTAGCCGGTGTATGTCCGAGCGCTAATAATAACGTGAGATGCTCGTGTACGTACCATGGCGTAAAACGGAAATATTTCTTGGTGGAGAACTAATAGCGCGCCATGTCGCGGGAAATATTTCTAAGTAAATCCCGAAGTTTATCTTATTGGTGGCGTCTTTGCAACAGCGACCAGGTAGAACGCAACGATACACAGATGAAACGCAGACGCTGTGTATCCGCGGAACGGCACAGAAATCAATCGTGGATCGCTTGAAACTCTACAACAATCTTACTGCATTCCGTCCACAGGGTCCAGTATTTAACTGTCGCGCCGATGGCGTGCGTATGCCTTATGGGCTGGACTCATTTTTCGGCGTAAGCTGTATTAAAGGGGCCTTTTCACAGATTTTGGCATTTTTTTAACTTATTCGTTAAATGCTTTATATTGATAAATGTAAACATTGGATCGTAAAAGCTCCAGTAAAAAATCAAGAAAAAAAATTAAAAGAGGAAAAGAACATTGCCCGAAGCAGGTTTCGAACCAGTGACCCCTGGAGTCCTGCCTGAGTCCTGAAGTAAAAACGCTTTAACCTACTGAGCTACTCCGCCTAGTACACATGGTTGACGTATTTTATACCTTATATAAGCAATCTTCGTAGTTTCACAAAATTTAACTATAAAAACAGAACTCTCCAAATTATTCAATCGTTTCGCGTGCAACGCTTTATAATTTTTAGGTTTTAAAATCGTCAAAAGATGCATATAATGGATATATTAGAGCATGGTTAATGTTCAGTATTACTGTTTCCTCACAAATATCATAACTAAAACGAAAACTTACGAATCTGAAACAACTTTTTTCAATTTTGTCAATTTACCAAATCGTGAAAAGATCCCTTTAAGCCAGCTTTTCACCTCTCCTGACCTTTGTAAGTATCCAATAAAATTCAAATAAAATTTCCCGCGGCTAGGTACGAATGAATACACTTCATTTATTCCATTGGCTGATTTGAGTATTCCACCAGAACATTGGAAACATATCCGCGTCTTTGTAACACTGTTTAACTGCATGAAACAATTTTATTTCTAATGAAAAGGCTTAATAGATAGAACAGTTTTACACTCAATTCTCGACATCAATACAGTTTGTGCGTACACCTTTTATTTTCAGAGAATTGCCAGCGCAACGCGTTTATATTTAAAGGCTATGCTCTCATATTTAGTACTTACTTCCATATTCTTGTCAACATGTTAACATGTAAAAGTATAAAGAGCAGTGGAAGCGAGGCCTCACTTTAATACATTGCATTTCAACGCGGGTCAATTCGCGGCCAGTGTATGGATGTCAGAGTTTATATACAGGTCATCACCGGAGTTCGCAGCCAGTAAAATAATAGTTATATAATAAATACGCTATCCGTGAACTAGGTGACCTGGAATTTTCTTTAGACCAGAAATATGTAGATTCTTAATGGGTTTTCAACAATACAATGATAAATATTATTTTTGATTAATTTAACAATAATTATTCCACCATATTGACCAATGTATTAAGCATGAGCGCGATGATTATCGATACTGTTAATAATCGAATCAAATAGCAATGCCCGACAAACCACTAAAATAGGTTTGTTCGAAGAACGCGCCTATAAATACGGATACTTCTCGTGTGGCCGGTTGACTCGTATGTTTTAATTTCACTTCCATTCTTCTTTCGGTTTTCTGTTTTGTATCTATAGGTTTATGACCAGCAATATGTAATAATGTCAAATAAGCCGCGAAAACTCCGCGTAACATCCCGTACTGCGTGTGATGCAGCTAAGAACTGCACAGAAAAAAAGACATTCGCTATCCTTGATCTCATTCATTGAACTATCAACGCCGTATATCTTTTTTAAAGATATTTCTTGTTTTTACTGAGGTCTAACGTTTATAACACTAGAAGATACACCATTACTTCTATGCTAATATTAATTGTCAGTTTTCACTTATATTTCCAATTTATAGTGTTGGTGGGTTGGCCAACCTGTTATCGTTGGCAGTTTTTAATATGAATACAGAAATTTTAAATTTAGATAAAACAGGTAAATGTATAATTAATGTTAAGAAAGTTATGTGTCGAGTTGATGAAATTCTTTTTGAATTAACATTTTTATCGAAAACATATTCCAAGCTTGGTTTTCCATACAGATATTAAAGAATATTAAATTATGGTCCTGCCCGTAGTACTGTGGAGGTAACATTGGTAACATTGCTGTTTTCTGGCCTTGCTGTATATAATTAATAACATGAATAACAGCTGAAAGTATTGAACGTATAAATAACTACGTCTACAAGCAATCTGCGGTGGTATATATTTCATATGTAATATATATAGCTATAATTATAGGTGTTAAACAAAGATCAGTGTAACAGATTTTGCGGCATGTATAACGGCTCTTAGGTCTAGTTGGACTCATGGTACACTTTATTTCAGTATTTAATATGCATTTAACTTATTTATTTTCAGTCGCTTACACATAATAGTAATTGATAAACGATTTGTGAACATGTTTTACGTTCTATCAATATGGTTCACGAGTGTACAGACTACCGACTTTCCGTTGTTGTTTGTGTATTCGTCTAGGCAGAGGAATATACACAAATTACTAAATCACTTGATTGCATATGATAGAAATGTAGGCTTTAATACACCTAGATCTATACGTACATGTAGGCTACACCTATACTCAATTATAAATGAAATATATATTTACACTGCTTATTGATTCTGGTTATTACGTTTTATAATGTGGCTCTTATTTTTCTCAACGAAAAAATGGCATCATTCGTTCTTTTTACGAAACTTTTTGACCCTTTCAGTATCTATCTATTGTTGGACCTGAACATAATTTGTGAATATTTCATGACAATAAGGAAACATTTCAATGCAAACGTTTTAAAGGAGATATTTATTACAGTATTTTTTATACGATTGAAATGGTTTAGAATAAGGTACATATTGCTCGTTCCGTTCACTTAAAACCCTTTCCGTGGATATGGGCCCTCTGTGCTCCTAAGTCATATCAGTATCAGTGGCTTTATAACCAACAGAGTCCATACTACAAGCAGTGTTGATAGTATGCTGGAGGAGCTAAACCTAGAAACACTCGAATCACGCCGCATTAAACATCAACTGACAATGCTCCACCGCATAGTAAACAAGCTGGTTAACATTGATGCCAACAAATACCTGAAACCACAAAAAAGATACCTAGACACCCGCACGGATCAGGCTTCTTGCTTGTCACTCCTACATCTGATACCCTCAAGTACAGCTTTTTCCCACGCAGTATACCACTTTGGAACAACCTACCAGCATCCGTTGCTGAGGCCCCCTCTCTGGCATCCTTCAAAACTGGGCTATCCAGCCTAACCTTCTAAGGGGACACCCTCCCAGTTACGAACTAAGCATTTAAATGACGGACTTGAGCTTTGTTGGCGGGGCCTTGTGCCCTGGTATCGTCATGGAAGCTAAATTGGTCTTGACCTGATGTCTGTGAAAAGTAACTGGGGCCTCTACTACACTCTCTTACTTTACTTTTTTCTACCTTAACTATTTTAACTTTACTTTATACTTTTGTCTTGCGCACCGTCAAAGAAATGTCAAGCCATGACACTTTAATGAAACCATGTAGATGTCGATGTAGATGTAGATATCATACCCATCGCGATATTCTGAAGGGAGCAACAGGGCATCTTGTTGAATTTATGTGATTATGAAGCAACTGATATTAGTTGGCATTTTTTTAAATGAAATTTTATACCTTTTCTGTATCATGATTAGGCATAGCAGCGACGCTATCACCGAGTTTGGATAAGGAATTTATTAACACTTTTGGTACGAAATTCGGAGGAACGAATTGATCTAAAAGAAGCGATTTTCACGACCATATAAAATATTGACACAGTAAACAACGCGGGAATAATTTGTGTATATCAAATAAACGACCAAAGCTCCATTCTGCAACACCAACGATGAAAGAGCGGTAGGTCCTTTTTATAATAAGTTCATAGTGTTTGTATACCATATATTAAATCATAAAAAAGTACAATTAACCACATCATGACACTGATGATTCGCCCCACGACGGTTCGATCCAGTTTGCATGGCCGAGCCCGATGCTAATAAACTTCCGTTAACAGGTTTTTAAGTAAATTCATACCGTGCTCTTAATTGCTAAGACAACACGTGGTTTCTGTAATGCATGTTTAGTTTGATTAATCTATATAAAGCAGTGATTGTTTTGTTGAAATTTGCCCCCAAAATGCCATGCTTTTACAATAAGCTCAATAAGATGGTTATAGGCCAGTTCATTGTTATTGTTTTGATTCCCGATTTTCATGCATGCGCAATGCACTTGTAGTCAAAAGCATTGCTTACAGCTAACGCAAAGCATATGGATAACGAGACTTGTTTAGTCAATAAATCGAAAAGAAACTAAAAAAACAACACCTAAATAATATTTTAAAAATATAATGTTTAGTGCCAAAAGAATGCATTAACACATTTATTTGCATTTTAAAGAACGCGTCATTAGCATAAAAGTAATTAAGATTGTCTGAAGACTGAACGACAGACAATTCGAGGCAACAAAGAGCTCTATGCATTAGCCGTATAATAATTTTCAGAAAAGCTTCCATAAAAATAATGATACATCTTATTATAAAATTATAAATATCAATTGCATGTGTAAACTAGAATAATAAAAAATTAGTGATAGCTAGAATGTGTCAGTGTTTCATTGAAAATAAACGTACTACAAAGCCCTATTAAAAGCGAAGTTCATGACGGTATTTACATGTAATTTTAATTTGGATGGGTGTTGTTCAGAGAATGACTTGAGGAATATTAACATTTAACTGAAAATCACACCCTCACATGATGCAAATTGAACTGTGTATTCATGTATTTTGTAAACTCGTTACTAGTGATAGAGTATGAGTGACAACTATCTAACATTTAACACACACGCACAAACACACACACACAAAATAATATATATACATATATAATATAATATATACACATTGTTTCATTATTATTTACCCCCATTGATGTCAAACGTAATTTCTTGTTTTTATGATGTATTTCGTGCATTGCCGTAACATTGCATCTTCATACGGAATGACGTATTTATAATTAACCGATGCCCGCTAAATATGTTAAATTTTTTTTTTTACATTTTATAATTCATAAATACTTTTTTTTTTATATAAATAAAACGGGTCTTTTTCTTTACCGTGTTCAATTTCCAATAATCTATAGACTTCAAATTTGTACAATAATTATGTAACATATCTAATTTAAGCAACTGTTAAGTATGTCGGTGGTAAATTTATTCAACCAAATGCCTAGTTACTTAATACTACCAGAATGAAGACATGGGGGCATCATCAATTGCGTTTAATGACCAGACTGTCATCTGCCACCTAGTGTGATTTATGACACCATGTTGTTAGTAAGGCTCTATTGGTCACTGTCGGCTCGGGTACTACTAACATGTACCCCGGGTACTCTTAAGTATACTTACATGTACCCCGGGTACGGTAAATATACTTAATCGTACCCGGTCGATATTAGACTGTACCCGAGTTGTATTCCCGCCTAAAATCCGATGTCGTAAAACGCGCTACCGATTATCTTAAACAAACTTCTCTTTAAAAAAAAACTGCATCAACATGCTTTGTGAGTATGAGTTTCGATAATATAGAGGCCATTTTACAGAAAATTGACATACATGTGTATATAATTAATTTAAAAAAAATAGCCGACAACGACCGATTTAGCGTTAAATTTCCCGGGTATATTTTAGTATATTTACCGTACCCGGGGTACATGTAAGTATACTTAAGAGTACCCGGGGTACATGTAAGTAGTACCCGAGCCGACAATGACCAATCGAGCGTTAGTTAGGTCTGGACAATATCTGATCAAAACGAGATAATCGGATTAGGCAGAACAAAGGGGCAATTAAACACCGGTATACAAAGGCTTAAACGATTTTAAGATTGATGCAAACAATCTATTGCATTTAATTTAATTTAATGTTTATTTAATGTTTTAAAATGTTAGTTTTCCCGGACCAGGGTAAAGGTCCCTGCCCAGACATTATGGTTAATTTGTAAATGTTTTTAATTTGGTTTTGATCTATTTATTCATTGTGTTCAATCTTATTTGTTTCAGTAACGTATAACAACTTGTTGGCATGTTGAAAAATAAAATCTAAATATAATCGTTTAAATTTAACTGATCACGCTCTATTTCTCCCCATTGATTGTATCTTTCTTTTGACTACCAATATAGCCCGGATGTAAACACGCAGGTGCGCGTGACGTCACGCGTGAACTGGTCTATACGGCGATAATTTCATAGTTAGTCAAACTGAACATGTCAAGTTGTTGCTGAAAAACAACAGACTAATTATTGTACGTTGGTTTGTTCTTCTGTCGCGTATATCATTATCATGAAAATGACAAAAACAATCAAATTTAATTATGGACATACACAATGTAATATAGTTATTCAGGATAAATGCAGGGCTCAACACTAACGGTGGTCCGTTGACCCGGGGTCAGTAAAAAATAGGGAGGACCAGTGAAGCTAGAAATTTAGTTGATCCGTCGGACCAGATAAACATCCTGGCCAGCTTATTGTGAAATACTGGTGGAAAACCGTTTCATCAATAAAACAATTTTATATGTTCACAGGGTTCGCACAGGGCTTAAAAAGTGCTTAAAAACGAGTCCTAGGCTTGAAAAGCCCTTGAACAAAGGTTGGCCTTGAAAAAGTGCTTGAAAAGTGCTTATTTCATGTAAAAAAGCCTTGAAAATGTTTATTTCTTTTCAAAATTACATGTATCATCGCTTTTATTATAAACTTAAATCGTTCTTAAGGGGAAAATTATCATAAATTCCTTCGCGCAAAAAGTTGAGTACGAAATATATAAGTTTCGTAAACTATTGAGTACGAAACGTTATGTATACACATCACATATTATGTGTACTACGTCAGAGGTTCTCAATTGTGATCAATTTTCGCGAGTGAAAACGCAGCGATGGGGAAGTGTCATTTCAAACCAGGGTGGTTAACTGAATATTCCTGGGTACAGAAAACAAATGACATTCAAAAAGCACATTGTCGGGTCTCTATGAAGACCGTTGATGTCAGGGGATGGGGGAAAGCGCTTTGAGAAGCCATGAGAAAGGGGAAACCCACAAAGAAAACATGAAATTGAGGAGCAATGTGTTTGTTTGTAATAACTTTCAAAAGTAAATACATACAGTCAGTACACCAGTTTAGAATCGCGAGGCAAAAACGTTTATTCTTTTTACCACAATAATTTTTTTCGGGATTTAGTATCAATGTGAGAAGATGTAAAATAAAGGGTAATATTTATTTTGTATGATAACAGGTTAGGTCAGACGGCATATGCAGTTTTTGTCATAAATAGCCAATTAAAGTTCAACCTTAGGAAAATTATTAAAAATCATTCAGCTTACAGAATTAGTATTTCAAAACATTGTCATAGCATTTGTTTTCAATCAGCAAAAAGTTTATTTGAAAATAATAAAGCCTTCTATATCCATATGCACATTTCAAAACATAACTCATTCAATCAGTTCCGGTCACCTTTTTGCTGCATTTTTCCACCCTGTAAGCTATTTACAAAAGATTTCTTGCTAAAACTTTGTTAATTTATTCCTTTACCTAATCTATACCTTAGACACTTATCATTTTGTTTTTATTGGGGCATTATGGAAAATTAAATACAAATTAATCGGAACTGCTGATTATCCGGAACTGGTTGACAAACTGTATGTGAGACTCATTGAGTTAAGGATGGATAACATGTATGTAATAACTAGAAATAACATGTATGTGTTATTGTGGAATAAGTTTAATTTGTTTAGGCAAATATATGATATTTACTGTGTTAAATTTGCTTGAAAATGCACTTTTTAAGGAAACTAACGTACGGTTCTCGGCCTTGAAAATGAAAATTTGGCCTTGAAAAGTCCTTGAAAAGAGCTTGAATTTAGGTTTGAGAATTCTGTTTTAACCATGGTTCATAATAAACCGATAATTTCATCATAATTTTATGTACCGACTCGAGACCGGGATAAAAATAGCAACATATTGGACATTCTAATTTTTCTACATTCTCGAATTACAAAATCCTGTTGTCAGATCAAAAAATCTATTTGCGTTCCGCAAACGTCTCCGGACTTTGCCCTGATCGATACACAAATTAACATACAATTCGAAGCGTTCGGATCGAGAAATGAAAAAAATGGTATTTATTATTTTGAAAAAGCAGCAATAATCAGCATTTTATCGATCCTAGTACCATCAGAATATACTTTGTTTACCGTGCGAATTTACACTGTATGGCGCGGAATAATGTTTTAATATTGCCGGAGAGTAAACGTGCGTGCTTTCAAGATAACAAGTTTTCGAGATGTAATAATACAGAGATTTGATTCTGTTGCAAACTGGACTTATTGATTAAAGATTAAGATACAAAAATTGTTTTCTGGTTGAATGAAATAGTGTTTAGCCTATGTGCTAGAGTTATGTTATTGTACCATGTGTACAATTAATATTGAATTAATACAGTATAGTTTTCTTTTTATAAATGCACAATATATTGTGTATAGTCCGTAAAGTAAGTTGAAATTAAGTTAAAATTACAGAAATTGACGGACCACTTGAAAACTTGGCGGACCAGTAATTTCTGAAAGCTGGTGGTCCTTTGGGTCAGTAGGTAAAAAAAGTTAGTGTCAAGCCCTGTAAATGTCATGCATATTTCAATTAATAATGGTGAATACATTTTATTTACAAACATCACATATTTATTGGAAATTTACACATTGAATGTCACTTTTGTATGTCACGGAAATGAGTGTTAGTAAATTGGTGTTTAGTCTTGTATAAAGTAAAAATAGTTTTGACGATTATAATTTGAAATGACAAACATGAATTGATTTATATGTTAGCATATCTTTATATAATCAGATTTATAATATGCGTATTCTACTTTATTTTGCTTGTCACAATATGCAGTTAAGTAAAAAAACATGGGACTGGAATTTGATATTGCAATAGTTTTTTTAATCTGATTATGGGGGAAGGACCTGGCCTTTTTTGAGGAAAAATCAGGCGAAATGCCGCATTTTGGGGCAAAATACGGAAAGTTTTAATTTATCAATATAACATATTTTACTGTTTTTATAAGAAATTCAAGGCGACTGATAATTTAATTATGCAATATTTTTCTTTTTTCTGCACTGAATCAGGTAAACTTATATAGGGGAAAAATAGATCATGGAAAAAGGGTCGATATTCTGCGCGTCTCAAAGAAGGAAAAAAAAGTGTTGCAAGATATTGAAAGGTACATATGAATATAAGGTAAATATAAATTAAACTCAGATTAATACATCAATAAAATAACAAGAACACTTAAATGTATATATTTACATTTGTTAATTATTTCACTGTAGTTTATTTAATAAAAGAAAAACATCATTTACAGTATTAAATTCATAACATTGAAAAAGTCTATGTTAAAACTGTGTACTTGTCATTACATAGATTATTGCAAGTATAACGGGGCCTCTTCACGTTTTGGTAAATTGACAAAATTAAAAAAGATTGTTTCAGATCATTCGCAAATTTTCGTTTTAGTTATAACATTTGTGAGGAAACAGCACTACTGAACATTTACCATGATCTAAAATATCCATTATATGCATCGTTTGACGATTAAAAAACCTGAAAATTATAAAGCGTTGCTACGCAAAACAATTGAATAATCTGTTGTTGTCGTTGTATTTTGTGATTCTACAAGGATTGATTATATAAAGTATAAAATACATCCCACATTGTATGAGCACAGATTGCCGAGTGGTCTAAAGCGGTAGACTTTTATTCCGGGACCCCAGGAGTCAGTGGTTCGAGCTAAGTTGTGTGTTACTCTTTTTTTTTTGTTTAATTGTATTCTTGTTTTTACTGGAGGTTTTTAGATTCAATGTTTACATTTATAAATATATAGCATTTAATTACAAACTTCGATACATGCCAAAATCTGTGGAAAGGCATCTTTAACATGCATATGAAAGGATATTAATCAAAGATTGTCACCATCTTGATTGTAAGAAAAAATTTAAGCTGAACTTTATTATATAAATTAAAACATGCACTTATAAACAATTGGTATAAAAACATGTTTACTGCTATTTATATACTTATAGATAATGTTTAAATTTTCCCAAACTCATGGTTTATCATGTTATTTTTCCCAATCGAAAAGGCACAGGCTGTAAAATATAAAGCAAATCAAAATCACGCTAAAGAAACTATTGGTATTGTATTACTGACTAGACATGTTTGCGTAAAATACCTCTGGTATTGAAATCAGTGTTGTTTTTAACCTTTCGGAGAAAGGTTGAAAGTTCCAGCGGGCTTTTCTGATAATAAGGGAAAGGTAGCAAGTTATTCAAGCGGGCTTATATGATAATAAGGGAAAGGTAGCAAGTTATTCAAGCGCATATATGATAATAAGGGAAAGGTAGCAAGTTATTCAAGCGTGCTTATATGATAATAAGGGAAAGGTAGCAAGTTATTCAAGCGCGCTTATATGATAATAAGGGAAAAGTGGCGAGTTATTCAAGCGCGCTTATATGATAATAAGGGAATTAAAGGTGGCAAGTTCTTCAAGCAGGCTTTTCTGATAATAAGGGAAAAGTGGCAGTTCTTCCAGCAGGCTTTTATGATAATACATGTAAGGGAAAGGTGGCAAATTCTTTAAGCAAGCTTTTCTGATAATAATCTATTTAAAAAAAAAAATATGGGCTATTGTCATCATCTTGGCGTCGCCATCGGCGTCTGGTTAAGTTTTGTGTTTAGGTCCACTTTTCTCATAAAGTATCAAAGCTATTGCATTCAAACTTGGTACACTTACTATAATCATGAGGGGACTGGGCAGGCAAAGTAAGATAACTCTGGCTGGCATTTTGACAGAATTATGTGCCCTTTTTATACTTAGCAAATTGAAAATTTGGTTAAGTTTTGTGTTAGGTCAATTTTATTCCTAAAATATCAAAGCTATTGCTTTCATACTTGCAACACTTATTAACTATCATACGGAGACTGTGAAGGCAAAGTTATGTAACTCTGACTGGCCTTTTGACAGAATTATGGCCCCTTTATACTTAGACAATTTGAAAATTTCACTACCTTGTGTGTTTTGGTCCACTTTATAGCTATCATAGCTATTGCTTAGAGACTTGGAATACGCGCTAATATCATAAGGGGACTCTACAGGACAAGTTGCATAACTCTGATTTTCATTTTGGTGGAATTATGGCCCTTTTTTGACTTACTTTGAATACTTGGTTAAATTTTGTGTTTACATCCACTTTACTTCTAAAGTATCAATGCTATTGTTTTCAAACTTCAAATACTTTCATGCTACCATGAGGTCACTGTACTTGGCAAGTTAAATTTGACCTTGTCCTTTGAATGACCTTGACTTTCAAGGTCATATTATTAAATTTTGCTAAAATTGCCATTACTTCATTATTTATGATCAGATTTGATTGATACTTTGACAAAACAACACTTACCTGACATATCACAATAGACTCCACCCAAACCATCCACCACGCCCCAACCCAGAATCCCCCGCCAAATAAAAAGTAATTTTTTTTTTTCAATTTTATTTTTATTTTTGAAAGATCATCTAATAAATGACCACACTATACCCCTCTCTCACCACCCAAAAAATAAATATTTTTTTTAAACATGGTTAAAAAACACAACTATTTATTTTTGTTATTTTGTTTTTAAAAAACCGTCCAACCATCCCACCCTTGAATCCCCCCTAAAAAATAAATAAAAATAAAAGAAAAATAGATGAGCGGTCTGCACCCGCTAGGCGGTGCCCTTGTTTTAAATTGGAATGGGTCCCCCTACTGGAACCAAATTTGAACGAAAGAAAAACCACTGGTTTGTGTTGATGAAATTCGTTAACACCTTTAGCGTCATTTATGGTCATAATAATTTATTTAGTTTGATGTAGTAATTATAAAGGATGATTGGATATATCTTTACATGTATTAGAAGAGCAGTATGTATGCAGTCATCACTACAATAGGATTTATACGCATGTATTGGCCAATGACAACCCAACTTTGTTCCAATAATTCAACTCTCAGCTGTATTACCCAAAGGGTTGCTGAGCTGTCACAACACAAATTATCAAAGGCTCTGGGAGTCTGTTTATACACGCCGGGTATGCGAATACTTCGTTTACGGATGGCACTTCACTAACAGAGAACAACAAACGCCACGCGCTAGAGGTAAGTTCCTCTGTTTTATTTAAAGTTATATCCTAAAGATTAGTTTTTAAGACAAGACACATGGTCGAGTTGATAAATGGTGTATCCTTTTGTATTGGGAATACACAATTTCACGGAAGAATGGAACAGTTTTGCCCAAAAAATAGAAAATTTGATCGGAAAACAGCATAAACTGGATGAACAGTAAACATTTTAACAAAATAAAACTACTTAGAATTATTGCAAGAAATTTTTTGCTATTCCAGCATGTAGAGTAATCACTGTGCTTCAAATACTGAAATTTTGATAGCATTTAATGAAATATAAACAAAGATAGTACATTTTGTAATAGGTGGCATACATAAAGTTGCAGGCACTTTGTTTACCGATAAAGGGCACTTCAGATTACGGAGACTTTCAACAAAGCGAGCACTCTAATAACTGAGTTTTATCTTCTACCTCAAATGCATTTATTTATATTATGGCTATTCATACGAAACATTTTTTAAATATATTTTTCAAAAATCACATGACTATTAATTTATACTATGTTTATTATAATTGCAATTTTCAAATAAGATAATATTTATTATTAAATAAATGTGTACGGATAACGCGAATCAACACAATCGTGTTTAATTTTACTTATAGCAGGGCTCTAGATAACGGTAGTGAAGGGGTCTTTATGACGCAAATACACATTTGTTCTTCATAAAATCCTATGTCGGTTGTGCTTATTTGAATCGCATCATCAAGACGATACTTATGCGTAGCAACAAAATTAAAAAGAGAATGGTAAAACTCCCTCTATTTTGAGCCCTGCTTATAGGGAGCACTTCCCCTTACGCAACGCTAACGTTTGCTCGAAGTGCGATTCACCTGACCCTAAATCACTGTATTGGTTGAGTTTTAAGAATCACGGTTAAAATTAAATCGTAAAATCAACTGATTCTGGAAAAAAAGGAATGCGTACATAAAATGTTTAAATGTCATATTATGGAGTCAATACTTAGTATACCCACACAAACGAAGTTTAGGGTGCTATATTGGATAGAACTTCATATGCAGCATGTGTTGTGTTTATATTTAAAAAAAGACGGATATGCATAATTTTTACACCACTATCGTGTGATTAAATCAACCCCGCCCGTTCTTTTATTGCTATTTTCGTTTATTGGCATTGAGCCAAAAAGTTCCAATAGAATTTCGAACCTGCATCGCTGCTGATATAAATCTCTGAGAGGCAGTGTAAGCAGAGTGATTATTCATGACATGCTATCTAATATAAAAGAAAATAGCCTTAGTACCTTCATTTGGACATAAAGATAAATGCTTTAGATCAACCGCTTAGAACGTAATTTAAAATATATGGTCATATAGATTTTACTCATTAGACATATCCAATTTGTTTAACATTTATCTTTCACATTTATACCAAATCATAATCATATTTCAAAGGGATAAGAACATGCTTCGGTTATTCGTTTTTTATTTGCGTACTAAGTACATACATTTTTATTTATTGCCTGCTTACTTTAACAGTATTCCACAGCGAATTCTGCATTTTTGATTCAAAAAATACGAGTGTGTTATATCTGGAAAAAAGTGTCTAGATGTCAGGAAACGAAGTGCCATTGTTTTTTAGATGATCGGTAAACGAAGTGCAGATGAAAAATGTGCATGCGACTCTTAAAACATTTGAATTTTATCAAATACATTAGTAAACTAAAATGTAACATGTTGTAACATTACTGGATATATTGATCTTTTATTTCGAATAGTAAGCACGTTCTTGATTTATTTCCAAGTATGTTTATTTTGTTTAAATATGTACTGATCATTCAATTCATGCTGATTATCGATGAAATTTTATCGTTTTTTTTAAATAATTCACCGTTTTTCCGCGAATTTCTTTCTTCGCAATGCGAAGTGCTATACCATTAATCACCCAAACAATGTTCTGTGTCTAAAAACCAAATAAACAGAACATAAATACAAAAAAGCTGAAGAACTCACCTCTCGCGCGTGGCGTTTGTTGTTCTCTGTAAGTGAAGTGCCATCCGTAAACGAAGTATTCGCATACCCGGCGTGTTATATGGACTGCACACATCCTTTACATAATTTATGCTCAGAACTTATAATGATAGTATGTTTATATCTCTGTCTTTGACTTGGACCCCGTCATCCGCGTTACATTGGAGTAACAGTGTTTATACATGTAATCTGTAGACTATGACTAAAAAGAATAATATGGCCTGAATAATAACTTTAGGATTTAAAGTTCATGTTGGTTAATATCAAAATGTGAAGAATTGTGTGGAAATGTAATACAATTTCGCAAAGATACAATGGCTAATGGGTAGTGTGTGCTTTAAAACCTTATTCCTTCAGGGGAACACCCTGTACCTTTTGTATTCCAGATTTTGTCTTAGCTTGATAGGTTGAAATATGAATATTACCATTGCCCAATGTGCTCACAGCTCTACTACTCACGTATACATCTGCTGTGTAGTTTTATATAAAGTATGTGATACATGTCATTTCCAAACTAGCATCAAAAAATGTTACTAGAGTTTTATGCAAACATGTTTGATCCTTTTCAATATTACCGTGTAATGTACTTTTTATGCCCCCAGATCGAATGATTGGGGGTATATTGTTTTTGGCTGTCTGTATGTCTGTCTGTCCCAAAACGTTAACATTGGTAAAAGTTTTGCGATAACTTTTGCAATATTGAAGATAGCAACTTGATATTTGGCATGCATGTGTATCTTATGGAGCTGCACATTTTCAGTGGTCAGAGGACAAGGTCATCCTTCAAGGTCAAAGGTCAAATATATGGCTTCTAAGCGGCGCAATAGGGGGCATTGTGTTTCTGACAACCACATCTCTTGTTTCTTTTTTGGGATCTATTGAAAATATAAATGTCCTTTTGCCAATCTGTGGAGCGGTGCATTTTTTAAAGTAACATTACTAAATGAAATGATTTAATTGAGGAGATTCTTAAAGCCTCAGTTCACCAAATGTAATTAAATGTGAATTGAAAGGCATCAGTTGTTATGCAAAACAATTATGTTTATTTCACTGGAAACTATTGCATTGTGAAAGGTGCCTTTAATAATGTTGGTATTCCAAACATATTTGTGCAGTTACAATATTTACTTTACACTAGGTTTAAATGTATTGTAACATGGTTTTGTGGTTGCCTATTATTTATCATTAAATCATGACCCTAAGGCTTATATAACATGGTTAAGTGGCTGTCTACTATGTTTCGATTAATCATGGCTTTGGCGCTTATGTAACATGGTTTATTGGCTGTCTACTATGTTTTATTTAATCATGACCCTAGAGATTATGTCACATGGTTTAGTGGCTGTCTACTATGTTTCAATAAATAATGACCCTGTGGCTTATTTAACATGATTTAGTGGCTGTCTACTATGTTTCAATAAATCATGACCCTAGGGCGTATTTAACATGATTAAGTGGCTGTCTACAATGTTTTAATAAATCAAGACCATGGCGCGTATGTAACATGGTTTAGCGGCAGTCTACTAAGGTTTCAATAAATCATGACCCTGCGGCTTATGGAACATGGTTTTGCGGCTGTCAACTATGCTTCAATAAATCTGGGGTGTATGTTGGATGGTTTAGTGATTTTTTATCAAAAATCAAAATCGATTTTGATTTGTGTCAAGTTATTTCTTTGTTTGAACATGACATATCTTTTTTTAGCTCATCTATTTTGGAAAAAAAATTATGAGCTATTGTTGTCACCTTGGCGTCGGCGTCGGCGTTGGCGTCCGGTTAAGTTTTGCGTTTAGGTTCACTTTTCTCAGAAAGTATCAATGCTATTGCATTCAAACTTGGTACACTTACTTACTATCATGAGGGGACTGGGCAGGCAAAGTTAGATAACTCTGGCGTGCATTTTGACAGAATTATGTGCCCTTTTTATACTTAGAAAATTGAAATTTTGGTTAAGTTTTGCGTTTAGGTCCACTTTTCTCAGTGAGTATCAATGCTATTGCATTCAAACTTGTTACACTTACTTACTATCATGAGGGGACTGGGCAGGCAAAGTTAGATAACTCTGGCATGCATTCTGACAGAATTATGTGCCCTTTTTATACTTAGAAAATTGAAAATTTTGGTTAAGTTTTGTGTTTAGGTCCATTTTATTCCTTAAGCATCAAAGCTATTGCTTTCATACTTGCAACAATTACTAACTTTCATAAGGGGACTGTGCAGGCAAAGTAATGTAACTCTGACTGGCATTTTGACAATTATGTGCCCTTTTTATACTTAGAAAATTGAAAATTTGATTAAGTTTTGTGTTTAGGTCCACTTTATTCCTACAGTATCAAAGCTATTGCTTTCATACTTGCAACACTTATTAACTATATAAGGGGACCGTGCAGGCAAAGTTATGTAACTCTGACTGGCATTTGGACGGAATTATGGGCCCTTTATACTTAGAAAATTGAAAATTTGATTAAGTTTTGTGTTTAGGTCCACTTTATTCCTACAGTATCAAAGCTATTGCTTTCATACTTGCAACACTTATTAACTATATAAGGGGACCGTGCAGGCAAAGTTATGTAACTCTGACTGGCATTTGGACGGAATTATGGGCCCTTTATACTTAGAAAATTGAAAATTTGGTTAAGATTTATGTTTTGATCCACTTTACCCCTAAAGTATCATAGATATTGCTTTCATACTTGGAACACTCAAAAACTATCATAAGGGTACAGTAAAAGGACAAGTTGCATAACTCTGGTTGTCATTGTTACGGAATTATGGCCCTTTTTTGACTTAGTACCTTCTAATATATGGTTAAATTTTGTGTTTCGATCCACTTTACTTCTTAAGTATCAAGGCTATTGCTTTCAAACTTCAAATACTTTCATGCTATCATGAGGTTACTGTACCTGGCAAGTTGAATTTTACCTTGACCTTTGAATAACCTTGACTCTCAAGGTCAAATTATTAAATTTTGCTAAAATTGCCATAACTTCTTTATTTATGATTAGATTTGATTGATACTTTGACGAAACTACTCTTACCTGACATACCACAATAGACTCCACCCAAACCGTCCCCCGTGCCCTCCCCCCCCTCCCCCATCCCCCCCTCCCCCCCCTATTTTTTTTTTTAATATCATGTCACAAATGACCACCACACCCTCACACTATACCCCCACCCCACCCCCACCCCACCCCCCACCCCACCCCCCACCCCACCCACCCCCCCAATAATTTTTTTTTTTTTTTTTTTTTTTTTTTTTTTTTTAAGATCATCTCACAAATTACCACCACACCCTCACACTATACCCCCCCCCCCCCAATTATTTTTTTTAAACGGTTATGTTTGAAATACCGTCCAACCATCGCACCCAAAAAATCCCCCCCCATCGCCCTTCCCCCCACCCCCCCCACCCAGCCACCCCCCCCCTCCCCCGCCCCCGATTTTTTTTTTTTTTCGCTTTTTTGGAAGATAATGTAATAAATATCCACAACCCACACTATACACCCCTCTTTACTCCACCCCTCCCTCCTTTGTGATTGAAAATGAGAGTCCCTTCACCTTTAAAAAGAAAATAGATGAGCGGTCTGCACCTGCAAGGCGGTGCTCTTGTTATTGCTTAGCTATAAAATAAAAAAAATGCTTCAAATTAGGGATAGAAGTGTTTTCAGTATTATTTTACTAAGGTCCTAATGTTTTTTCGAAACCTTCATTTGGGAATTTTTAGGTCCCCTTTTTGGGAAAAATGTATACTTTGTATTACCCGGATCAAATGTTTGGGGGTATATTGTTTTTGGCCTGTCTGTCTGTCTGTCATTGTCTGTCCCAAAACTTTAAGGTTGTTCATAACTTTTGCAATATTGAAGATAGCAACTTGATATTTGGCATGCATGTGTATCTCATGGAGCTGGACATTTTGAGTTGTGAAAGGTCAAAGTCATCTTTCATGGTCAAAGTCTTATTTTTTCTAAAATAGCTGCCTTGCGGCTTCAAAGCTCAGTAGGGGGCATTGTGTTTCACAAACATGTAGTTTTGTTCCATTCAGAATGGGGCCAAATACCGGACTGGATTCTTCACGGAAAAGACACTGCTTAAGTATTGGACAAATGTTTAAAAAAGTATGTCCTCCTTCCAGCCCTAAAAATTTATAAAGAATATCTCAAAATCTTAATATTTAAAAAATGACTAATGTTTAACTGTAAAAAATTCCCCTTGAGCAGTGATATTTTTTGCAACATAATAACAAGTTGACCTCTAACATGATTGCTGTAATTTGGGCTTTGAGATCCTTCAGTTACAAAGCATATTTAAACAATGGAACATATCTCTTTAATCTGACTGAATGTAATAGCCATAATTAAATAACAAAAGCACTACCAACACTGGTCTATTATCATACTGGTCTTCGATTTATCTTGAGCGTCTTTGACCCTGTCTGTTGAAAACAATTTAAGCTGTGACAAATACGTCTTTATAAATGTTATATTGTTCTATGTTCATATATACAGATTCAAAAATTTTGAAAAGAATCAGCAGACATCAGTGGGCACAAGAAGATTTAAGGCTCCTCAAAACCTATCCTCTTTCAATCAAAGTTAGTTAATTGAGTGACGTATCCTATCAGAAAATCCAAAATGTTGAAAGGGGGCATATGCATAATATTTCCCCATGACAATGCATATTCTTTCTTTTCAAAACGGTATTTATCTAAAAAGATGTTTTATTTTTTTGTTTTACATACATGCCTTTAGTGGGATTTGAACTCATTCCCATACAAAACCTACTTCCATGAAATTTTAACTTCACTAAAGTCCGCTTATTAATAGTGTGCATGTGTATAGTGGAACTTAATGTAAATTATATTATATATTATAACTAGTGCTGCAACAATATACCGGTATATCGGTATATATCACAGTACGCAATCCGCATATTGTATTGCGATACGATTTCATCATACCGGTACAACATTCTACAAAACTTCATCCACATTTTGTCCAAAAAAGCCATCCGAAATAATGATATCAAGGTTACAAAAACAAAACAAATTGGTGTTTAGTAAAAATAAATTGTTATGTAAAAATCGCATTCTAAAAAGTTTATTATACGGAGTAGCGTTTATACATGGGAGTCCGTAAGATCTGTGTTTGCTTGTCATACTGATAAATTTATGATGAATCTTGTGGAAATGGGAAAAAAATGCATAATACATTGTAAAACTGTAAATTGATGTTATTATAAACAGGAGTAATAATGATGAAAATTTTTTTTTACGTAACAGCATTCTGATAAGTTACACAACCAGCTTTTAAACATCCCCAATTCTCTGTCAGGCTATAACTAGAACCTAAACAAACAATACAAAGGTTATGTTCATGTAATTAAGTTGGTTGTTGGTGATTAGCTGGCGAGTTATAATTCTGGCACAAGTTAACAATATATTGCCATACGGGTTTTGAACTGACAATATATTGCAATACGGTTTTTGGCGTATTGTTGCAGCACTAATTATTACTACTACCATTATATTGTCCAATGCATACTAAAATTGCCATGGCGACAATTTTGAGCTCGACTGTTATATACCAAATATATATATTGGAGTAATCCTATACACCCCTGTGTCAGCGTGAGCGTGAGGCTTGGATTGTTAAAGTTTGCGAACCACCTCAAATATTTTCTATGTCCCTTAACATATTGCTTTCAGATTTTGCATACTTCTTTACCAACATGACCCCAATCTATAAACAAGAGCAGACAACTGTATCAAGCACTTTGTAAGAATTAAGGCTCTTTTTGGACTAATAATATGCATATTATTGATAGATCTTTGTTAAAGTTTGTGTACCACCTCAAATATCGTCTATGTCCCATAACATATTGCTTTCAGATTTTGCATACTTCTTTACCAACATGACCCCAATCTATAAACAAGAGCAGACAACTGTATCAAGCATTTTGTAAAAAGTATGTCCCTTTAACCACTTAGAATATGCATATTATCGATAAATCTATGTTAAAGTTTGCATACCATCTTAAATATTTTCTATGTCCCATGACATATTGCTTTCAGATTTTGCATACTTCTTTACCAACATGTCCCCAATATATAAGCGAGCAGGCAACTGTATCAAGCACTTTGTAAGAATTAAGGCTCTTTTTGGACTAATAATATGCTTATTATTGATAAATCTATGTTAAAGTTTGTGTACCACCTCAAATATGTTCTTTGTCCCTTGACATATTGCTTTCATATTTTGCATACTTCTTTACCAACATGACCCCAATCTATAAACAAGAACAGACAACTGTATCAAGCATTTTGTAAGAACTATGTCCCTTTTTCCAGAATATGCATATCATTGATGAATCTATGTTAAAGTTTGTGTACCACCTCAAATATTGTCTATGTCCCTTGACATATTGCTTTCATATTTTGCATAATTCTTTACCAACATGACCCCAATCTATAAACAATTAAAGACAACTGTATGAAGCATTTTGTAAGAATGAACGCCCTTTTTCAAATTAGAATATGCATATTATTGATAAATCTATGTTAAAGTGTGCGTACCAGCTCAAATTTTTTCTATGTCCCTTGACATATTGCTTTCATATTTTGCATAATTCTTTACCAACATGACCCCAATCTATAAACAAGAGCAGACAACTGTATCAAGCATTTTGTAAGAATTATGTCGCTTTTTCCACTTAGAATATGCATATTATTGATTAATCTAATATGTTAAAATTGCATACTACCTCAAATATTTTCTTTGTCCCTTGACATATTGCTTTCATCTTTTGCATACTTCTTTACCAACATGACCCCAATATATAAACAGAGCAGACAACTGTATCAAGCATTTTGTAAGAATTGTGACCCTTTTTGCACTTAGAATATGCATATTATTGATAAATTTATGTTATAGTTTGCATACCACCTCAAATATTTTCTATGTCCCTTGACATATTGCTTTCATATTTTCCATACTTCTTTACCAACATAACGGTACCCCAATCTATGAACAAGAGCAGACAACTGTATCAAGCATTTTGTATAATTTATTATGTTTCCTTTTTATACTTAGAAAATTGGAATTTTGGTTAATTTTTATGTCCCCCACTATAGTAGTGGGGGACATATAGTTTTTGCCCTGTCTGTTGGTTGGTTTGCGCCAACTTAAACATTTGCAATATTAAAGATAGCAACTTGATATTTGGCATGCATATGTATCTCAGCGAGCTGCACCTTTTGAGTGGTGAAAGGTCAAGGTCATCCTTCAAGGTCAAAGGTCAAAATTATGTGGACAAAATCGCTCATTTTATGAGTACTTTTGCAATATTGAAGATAGCAACTTGATATTTGGCATGCATGTGTATCTCATGGAGCTGCACATTTTGAGTGGTGAAAGGTTAAGGTCAAGGTCATCCTTTAAGGTGAGAGGTCAAATATATGTGGCCCAAATCGCTTATTTTATGAATACTTTTGCAATATTGAAGATATCAACTTGATATTTTGCATGCATGTGTATCTCATGGAGCTGCACATTTTGAGTGGTGAAAGGTCAAGGTCATCCTTAAAGGTCAGAGGTCAAAATTATGTGGACAAAGTCGCTCATTTTATGAGTACTTTTGCAATATTGAAGATAGCAACTTGATATTTGGCATGCATGTGTATCACATGGAGCTGCACATTTTGAGTGGTGAAAGGTCAAGGTCAAGGTCATCCTTCAAGGTGAGAGGTCAAATATATGTGGCCCAAATCGCTTATTTTATGAATACTTTTGCAATATTGAAGATAGCAATTTTATATTTGAAATGCTTGTGTATCTCATGGAGCTGCACATTTTGAGTGGTGAAGAGTCAAGGTCAAGGTCATCCTTCAAGGTCAAACATCATATAGGGGGACATTGTGTTTTACAAACACATCTTGTTGTGTTTAGGTTCACTTTATTCCTTAAGTATCAAAGCTATTGCTTTCATACAAACATGTACTTGCAACGCTTACTATCATAAGGGGATTGTGCAAGCAAAGTTATGTAAATCTGACTGCTATTTTGACAGAATTATGGCCCTGTTTATACTTAGATAATTGAACATTTGGGTAAATTTTGTGTTTTGGTCCATTTTACTCCTTAAGTATCATAGCTAATGCTTTTCGACTTGGAAAACTCGCTAACTATCATAAGGGGACTGTACATGGCAAGTTGCATAACAAGTAATATATTCCCACTTGGAATATGTGTAAATGGGAAGAAACTTAAATCACTTAGTCAATGTGTCTCTATGTTGGTCTGCATTACTTAACATTTCCTGAAAACATTTATTTTCACTCATACTATTTCAAATACATGAGTTTCTTTTATAACGTATATCATACAACAGTCACAAACACTCATTAACAAAGGGTCATTAAGTGTTGACTAGGGCTGTCACGATTCACCGGTATACCGGTATATCGCGGTGCATGTCGTGAAAAAAATCGCACCGCGGTACGGCGTTGCCGCACCGGTTTTTTTAATATTATTATATTAGCACAGATATAAATACATTACATAATAATTTTGATATAGATATCGTTTTGAAAAATGTAGAAGCGGTTCAAAAGGGCTAAATAAATAATCCGTTAATATCCAGGTCAAGCAAGCGCTTCCACTTGTAGATGTTTAACTTTCACGTTTAAAATACGGCGATGTATGGGTCCGTAACTTTTTTGGAATTAGGGACAGATTTCCTTTGCAAATAAGTTCATAATTATCCAAAAGATGTTTATTTTATTTCTTATTTTCTTTCTTTAGTATATCGATCGTTCAAAGCATGGCACTTCCGAATCATGTTATCTTAAGATTCTGAAAGTTGAGGAAGAGTCAGAACGCTACGGATTTTCAATACTGGGCCCGCTGACTCCGCATTTTGAACATGCCCTTGAAGCGTTCGATTTACACAGATCGTAGTCACAGCTATTGTAAACAACATGGCGGACATTTTAGAAAAAGACGCGAACAATAACAATGACTACTTCTATCAAGTTTATTACAGTTTCTTTTACAGTTTCTAGTCATACTATGATACCAGTGTTTTCTGATTATTGAGTTTAATAAAGTTTGTAAAACTTGTTATTCTGCTGTTTTCTTCGCAGATACATATTCTGTAAAAAATCGCGGTACGTACCGCGATACAGTGTTGACGTTCCACGATATACCGCGGTACGCTCACGGCGTATCGTGACAGCCCTAGTGTTGACCCCATGCGCATGTCTATGCAAGCTTGGTAGCAAACATAGTGGGTCTGTACACTTCTTTCAACACGCCGTTACTAAACCAGGCCTCGTGTTTCTTGCCCCAAGGGTGTCTGTGGCTGTAGCATAAAACAGCTTTCTGAGTGATGCCCAATGCAACACTCTTCCAGAGCATTCACAAAGCACAGTTTGCAGCCGGCAGTCTTTATCTTGGCAATGTTTAAGGTTTAAGGAGTCTTCTTTCTTTGCCAACGATGTTTGGGCTGAATATGTATATTGGGCTTGGTAATGATGATTCGGTGATCTGTCCAGCATTTAGCAACCGACATTGACTTGGTCACCTGTACATCCCGCCTGTAACTCTTTCTCGAGATAACATAATCAATAAGATGCAAGTGTTTTGAGCGAGGGTGCATCCATAATGTTCTGTAACAGGTGTGAAGGGGCAAGGTAGTGTTTGTGATCAGAAGTTCATGTTCATCTGGAGAAAAAGAAGACAATTGCTGTTGCTGGGGACCACTCCATGGTGTCAAAGAACTCCTTCCTTGTCAGTGCCAACTCTTGTGTTTAAGTCAATTAAAAGATTTGCCTGCCTCAACATTACATTATTTGATTATTTTGGTCACCTCTGATGTTTATCATATAGATATATAAATAAAGTGTATTAAGACTTATAAAAGTGCCTTCTTGTAATTAAGGAAATTATAGGAAATTATAGTTGCTACAGTAATAACGTAGTCAATGACATTATTCAGTTGTAATTTGTTATCCCCTGCCATCGGCGGAGGGATATTGTTTTGGCGTTGTGTGTCCGTCTTTCCGTCCGTCCTTCCGTCCGTCTTTCCGTCCATCTTTCTGTCTGTCCGGAGCCATTTATTGGAAGTGCTTTGATGGATTTCATTATCCCCACGCTTTTTGAAAAAAAGGTGGGGATATTGTGGTTATCTCCGCCGTCCATCCGTCCGTCCGTCTGTCCGTCCGTCCGTCTGTCTGTCCGTCCGTCCTGGCCACTATCTCCTCCTACACTAAAAGCACTAGAACCTTGAAACTTACACACATGGTAGCTATGAGCATATGTGCGACCCTGCACTATTTGGAATTTTGATCTGACCCCTGGGTCAAAAGTTATAGCGGTTGGGGTGGGGCCGCGTCAGAAATTATCACTCATTTTTTTAGGTTATTTTACATTTACTTCTTTATTTCTACACCGATTTACTTCAAATTGATACTGGACCTCTCTTATGACAATACGGTTAATCTCAACCATGCATGGCCCCATTCCCAACCCTGGGGCGCCCCGCCCACATAGGCCACACCCACCAAAAATTTCCATTTACTATAATTTTTTCATTTCTACACGGATTCACTTCAAATTGATACTGAACTTTTGTTATGACATTAGGGTCAATCTCAACTATGCATGGCCCCAATCCCAACCCTGGGGCGCCCGCCCACATAGGCCACACCCACCAAAAAATTCCATTTACTATAAAAATTTTTTAGGTTATTTTACATTAACTTCTTCATTTCTACACTGATTCACTTCAAATTGATACTGAACCTCTCTTATGACAAAACGGTCAAACTCAACTATGCATGGCCCCGTTGCCAACCCTGGGGCGCCACGCCCACATAGACCACACCCGCCCAAAATTGCCTTTTACTATAATTTCTTCATTAATACACTGATTCACTTCAAATTGATACTGAACCTCTCTTATGACAATACGGTCAATCTCAACTATGCATGGCCCTATTACCAACCCTGGGGCACCCCGCCCACATAGGCCACACCCTCCCAAAATTGCCTTTTACTATAACTTCTTTATTTTTACACCCATTCACTTCTAATTGATACTGAACTTCTCTTATGACAATACAGTCAATCTCAACTATGCATGGCCCCATGATCAACCCTGGGGCGCCCTTGGGTCAAACATGCAGCGTGGGGATACGCGTCGGCCTCTGCCGCGCCATTTCTAGTTGAAACTTGGTATGAGTATATATTGGATACTAGGATGATGCACACCAAATGGCATTGTAAACCATCTGATAATAGCGGAGTTATGGCCCTTTGTATCTTAAAAAATGCTATTTTGTGTGTCAAATATAACACTTTTGTGTCCAGAAACATATTGGCGGGGGATATCAATTTAACGAATTTGCTTGTTTTTTCAATGATTGTCATTAAATATAAGGTCAGATTAATAAATATAAGGTCAGATTAATTGAAGGTTTTCTCGTCGCAAAAAAGTTGCAACAACTTTTAGGGGGCCAGTGCAACCCCTGCATAATTCTTCAATAACGCATGACCCTGGGGCTTATGTAACATGGTTTAGTGACTGTCTACTATGTATCAATAGATCATGACCCTGGGGCTTATGTAACCTGGTTTAGTGGCTGTCTACTATGTTTCAATAAATCATTACCCTGGGGTGTATGTAACATGGTTGAGCGGCTGTCTACTATGTTTCAATAACTCAAGACCCTGGGGTGTGTGTTACGTGGTTGAGTGACTGTCTACTATGTTTCAAAAACTCAAGACCGTGGGGCTTATGTAACGTGGTTGAGTAGCTGTCTACTAGGTTTCAATAACTCAATACCCTGGGGCTTTTGTTACATGGTTTAGTGGCTGTCTACTATGTTTCAATAACTCAAGACCCTTTGGCTTATGTTACATGGTTAATTGGCTATCTACTATGTTTCAATAACTCAAGACCCTGGGGCTTATGTTACATGGTTTAGTGGCTGTCTACTATGTTTCAATAACTCAAGACCCTGGGGCTTATGTTACATGGTTAAGTGGCTGTCTACTATGTTTCAATAACTCAAGACCCTGGGGCGTACCTAACATGGTTGAGTGGCGGTCTACTATGTTTCAATGAATCATGACCCTGGGGCTTATGTTACCTGGTTGAGTGGTTGTCTACTATGTTTCAATAAATCAAGACCTGTGTCATGGCCAAATTTTACCCCAGGAGCATGTTTTGAACAGTTTTATTATCGAGGACTAAAATCTGAGGTCACATACCACATCAAATGTGTGTTCTTTGTGTTTGTAAAGTTGTTATGCAACGTAATACAAGTACAATACATAATATTTAAGTCTAAACAACTTCAGACATGGTCAATTTAGCCCAAAAGAAGGATATAAACAAACTCATACGGATAATCCAGAGAAGAATTCTGACATTCATTTACATCGCAACTATTAAAATAAAATAATAGTTTCCGCTCAATAACTCAATTGCAACAAATTGAGCAAATGTATTCATTGAAATTTTGAAAACTAATACAGTACACTCCACGCGTTTTTTACCCAAAAAACGCGCTCCCTCCGCGGGTTTTTTCTGCTAGCGAGTGTTCAAGCGGCGTTGAGAGAGCGAGGTGAACTCGATAAAACGCTCGGCGTTACGCCGCGTTCGCTAATTCCCGCGGCGTGTATTACTTTAGCCTAGTCGGTAAATGCAGACAATTTCCGTTCTTATCAGTGACCGCTGCGCAACGCCGCGTTAGCAGTGTGCTACTGGGCTTGCCAAAAAATAAAAACATTGTTATAATAAATTGTTTAAATGCTGTAGTACATGTATAAAAAAGATAATTGTATAGAAAATTAAAACATATAACAATTATGTTTTTTAATTCACAGGTACGTCTACAATATGAATGAATATAAGACATTTGACAAATTAATATTTAAATCATAACACATATAAGAGAAGAATAAATGTTCCGTAAAATTTCCAAATGAGAATAATAATTAGTAATCCGAAACACACTATGATTTTTAATGTTAACACGACGTTTACAAATGCTTCCAATATACAGTCATCATGTATATTTCCCGACAAAAGCGCGCGAAAATTATGCTGCAATGTACAAGGTCAAGGTATACTCCTGCAAAGCATGTGTGAATTGATTTTTTTAATACAAACTTTGTAGCGCAGAGAACATTGAATTTTGTTGATTTCGGTATTTTTCGGTAGTTTCTTTGGTATTTTTTAACAAAATTATATCGGGAATAAGTTTTCCTCCAAAGTAATTTCAAATCGAACACGAGGAATCTTTATCGTTACGGTATTTTAGTAGAGTAATTATTTTAACAGTAATTGTACTGTAAACTGATTAAAGAAGACATTTGGGCGGAACTGGATTTTAAGTGTTTGACGTGTACTGACCTATTGTGTAGACTGCTGTCTGTGGACGTGTTTTGACAAAAGGGATTAAAATGTGTGACTGTCACTGCCGATTTGGTCCATAATTACTGGTAAACATTGTTTTGAATGTCGACGCAACAAGAATACAACTGTGAATATTAAATGCAACTATCAACTCAATAGTTACCACCTTCTTTTAGCAATCAATGGAATAACCTAACTTCAAAGAGAAAATAAATGCATTAGCGAGCAGAGAATTGACTTTGTTCCGACAATTAAAACCATTCCTTATGCATTCGTTGAACGTGTTTACTTGAGTAAGTTATGCCTTCAGACAGGAAGCGGCTTTTATTTGATTACGTCAAACTTTCAATTCACTTAGATTTGCGAGATTTTTAGGGTCCTTGGTCATTTGTATACATGTTCAGTATAGAAAATCACCTGATAACATGAAAACTTTGGATTAAATTATCAAAATAAAATGTTGCAAACTGTGTTTATATTAATTGGTAAGTATTAGTTAAAAGACGACGTTTTGTTTGTTGTAAATCAACGAGTTTTCTATACAACAACAACTACTTCTGCAACCACGTCGGGATCGATCTATCTTGGTTGTTTTTTTTTTATTGTAAATATTATACTACATGTACATGTATGTACTTGTAATAAATGTAATTTTATTTGAAAATCAGGAAGTCAAACAAAATTAAATTGATCGTTATCTCGTAAAACGCGGAGTTTCCCCCGCGTTGCCAACGCTGAGGGCCGCCGCGTCAGCTTATCAGTTTTCCTGATCGTTAACCGCCGCGTCCAAAATCATGCAAACGCAGCGTCTCGCGGGATTTTCTTAATCTCCCTCCAGGTCAAACTCCGCGGAGTATGGAAGGAAATTTGGCAAAACGCGTGGAGTGTACTGTACATGTATTATGATCCTGCTTATGAATTCATGTTGGGTTGATGGCTGAATTCATGGTGAATTTAAAGAGTATAACTCATAATATTTGTCACAAATGGTTTGCTTTCTATAAATTTTAATGGATGCTATCATAACGGCACTGTGCATTAAACATGGTGTGGGTCTGATCAAAGTGCAAGTCAATTTTACTGATGTAGAAATATTTGTTCCTCTCAATCACTTGTGCAATCTGTACAATCCATTGAAGATAATAATTTTGGTAATGGCGTTATAGTGATAATAGTAGCTTTTGAACATTATAATTTTACATTTACAGATATTTTATTAATTTGAATTGCTAATAGATTTTAACTTGCATGTTGAAGGGCGCTCCCAAACATATGAAAGTAACAAGTTTTGCTCTTGGTTATCAATACATAAATCAATTGTGCTTTCATCAAAATTTCAAATGACTTTTCTTATAATTTAATCCATGTTCATTTTAGAAGTGCATTGTAAAAAACCCTTCTGTAGAAATCTTTTGTTTCTTTATTGAAATCCCAAATTGCAATTAAATCGCGAATATTTGATGTATTTAAAAATCTGTTTAACATAGCAACACGATTATTGTTTAATGGTAAGGTAGTGTGTTGTGTGTCGTGCGGCCTAAACATTTGCATTGTTAACACACTAGAGGCCACATTTATTGCTTGATCTCCATTAAATTTGGTTAGAAGATTTGTCATTATGATATCTTGGACGAGTTTGAAAATGGTTCTGGTTGGTTAAAAAACATGGCCGTCATGGGAGGGGCATGTTTCCTTATATGGCATTATTAAAACCTCGTTAGCACTCTAGACGTGACATTTATTGTCCGATCATCACTAAACTTGAACAGAAGGTTTGTCCAAATGATCATATATTGGACAAGTTTGAAAATGGTTCCGTTGGCCTGCAAAACATGGCCGCCAGGGGGTGGGGTGGTTTTCAATTATTAGACTTTAGTAAAACCTTGTTAAAAAACTAGAGGCTTAATTAATTTTCAAATTTTCATAAAACTTAGTCAGAATATTTGTCGAAATGATGGTAGAGTTTGAAATGGTTCCGGTTGGTTGAAAAACATGGCCGCCAGGGGGCAGAGCATTTTTCCTTCTAATTATTTTGGTAAAAACTTGTAGACACTCTTAAAGTCACATGTTACGGTCCATTCTTCATGAAACTTGGTCAGACCGTTTATGTTAATGATATCTTGGATGAGTTCGAAAATGGTTCCGGTCTGTTGAAAATCATGACCACAGCAGGTCGGCAATTTATCCTTATATGTCTATAGTAAAAGCTTGTTAGCTTTTTTCGGCGTTAGCTGTATACGCCAGCTTTTCACCTTACCTGACCTTTGTAACTGCGCGCTAGTTCAATAAAATTCAAATAAAATTTCCCGTGGCTAGTTCAGAATGAATACACTTCAGTTATCCCATAGGCTGATATGAGCATACCATCAGAACATTGGAAACATGTCCGCGTCTTTGTAACACTGTTTTACTGCGTGTTCAGCATGAAACAATTTTATCTCTAATGAAAAGGCTTAATAGATAGAACAATTTTACACTCAATCTCGACATCAATACAGTTTGTGCGTCCACCTTTTATTTTCAGAGGCAACAGCGTTTTTACTTAAAGGCTATGTTCTCATTTTAGTACTGACTTTCATATTCCTATCAACATGTTAACATGTAAAAGTATAAAAAGAGTGGAAGCGTGGCCTCACTTTAATGCATTGCATTTCAACCCGCGAGTTATCAGGGTTTATTTACAGGTCATCGCTGCGTCCGAAGACGCTTATGTATTGACCTGAGTTCGTGGCCAGTTTGTTATATAATATAGACCCTATCCATGAACTAGGTGAACTGAGATTTTCTTTAGACCACAAAAGATGTTAAATGAAGATATTCAGCGATATAATTATGGTATTTCAATAATAGATTCTTTATGTGTTTTCAACAATACCATGATAAATATTATTTTTAATTAATTTAACAAGAATTATTCCACCATATTGCCTAATGTATTAAGCATGAGCGCGATGATTCTCGATACTGTTAATAATCGAATCAAAAAGCAATGCCCGACAAACCACTAAAACAGGTTTGTTCGAAGAACGCGCGTATAAATATTTAAAATATGTACGGATACTTAGCTTGTGGCCGGTTGACTCATATGTTTAAATTTCACTTCCATTCTTCATTTGGTTTTCTGTTTTGTATCTATAGGTTTATGACCAGCAATATGTAATGATGTAAAATAAGCCGCGAAAACTCCGTGTAACATCCCGTATTGCGTGTGATCCAGCTAAGAACTGCACAGAAAAAGACATTCGCTAATCCTTGGTCTCATTTTTTGAACTCTTTACCTTTCACAAACTCAAACCACAATCAACGCCGTATATCTTTTTTAAAGATATTTCTTGTTAAAATTACATTTATAGTTCGTTGTTCTGAAACTTGTTCAGAACATTATTTTGTTCTAATGATATATTGGGCTGCACAGAATGTGTCAGTTCTTTTGTATCTCAGGTTAGCGAATATGGGCCTTTCAGGCCTTCTTGCAGTCTTCACACTAACTATAAGCCCGCCAGCCCGGGACTGATGAAATGTTATTCGGGCTACTAAAAATTGATAATTTATATTAATTTTATTGACCCCAGCTTTATTCTACTATGTGTATATGTTGTTTCGTTTTGTGCCGTGCTGTACCGTTTTGGCAATTGGTTCCTTGCCATAAAAAAATGACCACGAAGGTGTGTATGATAGAAGTGCAATACTGTTTCACTTCTTTACATTAAATAGTCAGGCTATTACATTTATTGTCTGTTTCAGATAAAGCTTCATAATTCTGGCTAGTGGTTTAAACATATTACCGTGAAGACTGTCCTTGTTTGTTTTATTCTGTGAGACTTTCAGTATGTTTGAGTATTTTAAATGAGAAGTATTTGATTCGCAATTATTTGTTTTTATAATAATAATGATAACATGAATTATTAATCCCATATTGGTCCTTAATTTTTATCTTAATTGGTGCAACTATTGTTTAAATAAGTTGCTTTACATAGTAATTGAATTAATGTCACTTTCAAATGACTTTGCAGCTTTAAATTCCAATTAAAAAAGAAACTGTATCATACAACAAGCAGCCATTTGTGTATAAGTGTATGCATAGTTCTTCAATAGGTCTTTCATACAACGCAATCAGGGCTTCTTTGTTCCTGTCATTGAGAAACGAAGATTAACGCACTTTGGGGAGAGTAATGTTACGCCTTAAATACAATAAATATCCCTCCCCAGTGAATTCCGTTCAGCTAAATGGTCTTGCAAGGCTTGAAGCTCAATAGAAGATTTATAATACCTATTGAAAGGTTACTAAAATGAAAATAACTTTCAAATTACAAATAATTTTGTTTGTATGCCCCCAGTAGGGTGGAATATGGCAGTTTCACTGTTCATCCATCTGTCTTGAATCCGTTTCAAACTCTCTCAGACATTGACCTTATTTTTGGTGTGTGGCAGTCTTGGGTCTACCTTCATGTTGGAAGTCTTCTCACTATCTACTTCGAGGACACCAAGGACTGGTTCAGATAACAGACTCTAGAGTGTCTAAATTAAATCTTGGGCCTTTTATCAATCAAGCTAAAATATATAGATTTAAACACACCAGTATAAATATATGTTGGGTGCTTTAGCCAAACAGTTGCTCTATTAAGTTTTCAAGTTTAGACAAAAAGACAGGATGAAATTTTCACCTTTAGAATTGTCATTTAAGGGTACAAAATTCACACATGAGTTCCCTTATGATTGAAAATATAATATTTCTGTCAGGCTTGTTATTATGGTCAGTCAATTTCTGCTGTTATTTGTTGACTGGGAATGTTCATGGGGGCATGTGTATACAGGAGCTTACTGGATTTGAGTCAGGTTAGTTGGAATTTAATTCCAAGATGGCGTCGTAAACATTTATATGCATTGCCCTTGCTGTCCAAACTGACCAAGCCCAACAGGTCAATGACTTACTATAGACGTATATTATTCAAATAAATAAAAAGATCATCATCCTTAAAACAAAACATAGCTTTAATATTTATCTTCTGATTATTCACTACACAATTCGTTCAAACCATGCCCTTGCGGTCAAAACTGGCCGCGCTTTGGTGGTCTCATGATTAATAAAGACCTACAACAAATTCGTATGTTCTGGCCCCTATATTTGGTATGTCACATTGTGTAAGTCTTGAACAAAGTTGTTGAGGTCAAAATTGGTTACACTACATTAGTATCGCATGATTTCATTTTGTATAGGCTTATTTAGCATAATAATTTTCAAAACCTTCTTTGAAACTGCAATGTCTAATGCTTTGACATTTGGTATATTACATCAGATAGGAATCCTCTAAAGATATTGTTACAGTTATTACTCCATGTCGCAGTTGTTAAATTGCCAAATTTTGACACATCCCATCACACAGGTGAATGATCAAGGGCATTCTTCTCTTGTCTCAACTATTTAATCAATTGAACATTGTTTTAAATGATAAATTTCTGCTGGAAAAAAGGAAATATGTATTGCTTAAACAGAGGTGTTAATCACGTGATCGTCAACATGGGGACATCCACGCCGAGACAGTTATTTATCGCCGTTTTATACCCTATATTACTCTTGTTTAATTTTTAAACGACGCTCACTTTTCAGCCATATCAGTTAAAAAGTGATAAGCGTTTATTTCATATTTAAATTCGCTTTGTATCTCGACTTTACTCCCTGCAAATTTTCTTAGTGGAGCCATAATTAGGTCATCCCACTAAGAAATTTCCCACCGAGTAAAGTCGAGATATAGAGCGAATATTACTATGAAATAAACACCAGTAACTGTCTTGCTGTTGTGGCTGGAAAGTGGGCGGATTTAAAAAAAAACAACAAGTTTTTAAAGGGTATAAAACCATAACAGTTGTCATATACTGGCATTGGTATGTGAACTTGGCACTGGTAAACCAGCTCATCCAGGAAAAGTGAGAGTGTAGGTTAACTTAACACTGAACATGACTAAAATATTATTGAATACAATAAACAAACAAAAAAGAGTGTGCTCCCAATTTTAGATGTTTTTTTGTTTTGCTTTTCGTTGGTAGGTCCGTAGACTGTTTAATTTCCGTGCATTATTAAAAAAGAAGACAATTTGACCTAGGATAACTAATATTGGTATGCTAGTTGCTTGACAAAAATATGCCTATTTATTTTTAGGTCGAATGTGAATGTCACAGAGGCTTGTAACATGAAATGTGTTTATACACGACATCTCGAAAACCCTGTTACCTATGATAAACTTCATTGAAATGCTGGTTAGTCGTGATGAAGCAAACACCTATCAATTTTGAAGACACTGGTCAGATGGTTCAAGGTCACAGTTGCTTGTAACTTGAAAATAATGCTCACCTTATACCAGTTTTTGTCAGCAGGATATACCGGTATATGCAGAGAATGGTTTCATCTATGATCATGAAAGTTATCTGAGTTTTTAAGAGGAAAGGAGTAGCTTTTCAGTTAAAGATTCACCAATCAGAGGTGGAGGTCACAGGTGCTTGTAGCATGAAAACACTTTCTAGAAAACACTTAAGGGTAGGATCATATAAATTAGTATGTTAGTAAGGCTTGAGGAAAATATGAAGCGAAGTTGAGAGTTACAGATCAAAGGTTAAAAACAATGGACAGATGTTTAACCTGAGTCACTCTGGACCCAACCGGTTTTTTATTGCATCAAGTAGCCTCTGGATTAACGTGGGCGCCATTTTGTTTTCAGACTACTTTTGAAATTCAAAATGGCCGAAAGAATGTCGGTACACATGCCCGAATGTGATTAGTAGTGCTGCAACAATACGCCAAAAACCGTATTGCAATATATTGTCAGTACAAAAACCCGTAGCGCAATATATCGCAATATATTGCTAACTTGTACCAGAATTATCACTCGCCAATTACCCGATAATCCCGTATACTCCAGTTTAAAAACAAATTCTGGTAAATATTTACTATAAATGTGCTCAAGAATAACAAAAAACACAAACATTCGCAAATTTTCTTAAGTATCAAAAACATTATGGCATTTGTTACTATTTAAAGATGTGATGAAATAACGTCCTACCGGGACGTTTTTGTTTTCACTGAACACGGGTAATTCGCCTGATGTGATATGTTCCCGTTTTTATACAACACAAAATACACCCATACTTTCCATGCGACGTTCTACATGTCTGCATAATTTTCGCGCCTTTTTTATTGAGACAAAGGATAAAGCACTATTTATTTGGCGATATTTTTTTATTGTCGCGTAAGCATTAAAATTTGGAAGTGTGTTTCCGAAATTCGGATTACAAATTAAAAATGCTCAATTCAGAATTGGACAAAACATTCACAGTTGTGCGCAATTAATTTAACGATAATCTGTTCAAAAGCATCGAACGAATGCTCCCATGTAACAATGCTACTCCGTATAATACACTTTTTAGAATGCTATTTTTACGTAAAAATTTATTTACACGACTTTGCTTTGTTTACCTTGATATCGTTATTTCGGATGGCTTTTCTGGACGGAATGTGAATGCATTTTTGTAAAATTTTCGTACCGGTATGATGAAAATCGTATCGCAATACAATATGCGGATTGCGATATATACCGATATACCGGTATATTGTTGCAGCACTAGTGATTAGTGCTTCAAACTAGAGAGGGACATGTTTTCTTTTATATCAAGCAAATATATATAGATTTTTACATTGTGAGGAATGTTTTGAACATAAATTTTCTTGCGTTCAATACTATTAAACGCTGATTAAGTCAGGAGGATGCTCGAAAAAACACACAGTGGAAGATGATTTTAGAAGTTGAGAAATTGAGCACATGTGTCAAGTTTCTAGACTAGAGTGGTATAGTGTTATTTTCAACTGTGTTCAAAGCAATTGAACTTGTAGTGGAATTGTTGGTGGAAATGGAATTTAGAAATATCTTATAAATTAATGCATCATTGTGTAGAATTATCATCAGCATAATTTCTGTGGAAAATTGCAATATTATAAATGCTAGTGTTTCATTGTTATAGTGCTTTTATATAGTTCACTAACCATCAAGACTAGTTCATTAACCTTCAAGACTGAAATGATTCATGTACACAGGTAAATAATTGACTTAGTGTAGAATGTTTCTTTAAAAATAATAATTTTTATCAATTTATTTTAGATAGATAGCACTGAAAGTCGGAAGCTTTTTAAGACACTCAAGCCCATTTCCTGGGTAGACACAATACTTGTTCAGAGTATAGCAGGCTCATGCGGCCTTGGGTTTATTTTGCCTCGGCCTTTAACCTGGGTCGATTAGATTTTAGTTTTTTTAGCTCCCAAATCAACAAGGCTTTACTTAGCCCTATCTTTACTTATTCATTTTATTTTAAGATTTTGAGAACCCTCACTCCGTGCCAGTGGGGATCAAACAGGGACCTTCTTATAGCTAGATGTACACATCCAATATGCCAGCAGCACTTTTTTATAATCAATAAATGTAATAATTGATTATTTTGTTCTTCTAACTACATTACTAATTTACAAAATCAATGTGAAACTCATTTTTAGCTCAGCTGTTTTCGGAGAAACCTGAGGTATTTTCATAGCCAGTTCGTTTTCCGGCGTCCGCTGTGCTTAAACCTTAACATTGGCTCTAAAATCAAATTGCTTCCCCCTACAACTTTGAAACTTCACATGCAGCTGCACGTAATAAACAAGAAATCTGATACTTAAAAACAACTTAGTAGATATTGTTTGATGCACAATGTATTACTCAAAGTCATCATCACACAATGAGACAACACAATGGTCTCTAAACAGAGTGTGCTTTTTAATTGTGGCATACATTTTATGAAATAATACTAGTAATAAAAATACAGAAAACAACGTCTAGAGCTGCCTGGGAACTATCATTTTTTAATATCAACAATTCATTTGACATGCCTGATTGCAAATTGTTAATTTCACTATTCTTTCACATTGTTTTCACACCTGATATTTGTTTTGCTGTATATTCTTTTTGCTTACAGACATACAGAGTCTCTTAACAATAATTGCAGTTTCAGTCCACTAACGTTGAACATTACAGAGTCACAATTGCTAATGTTTCAGTCCCGGTCAAGCTTTATAGGTCCAGAATTGCTTCGTTGTTGAGTACAAAGCATGCAGTCAGTTTTGCTCAGCAGAATGCTGCATGGAATGTGGGAAGTCCAGCATTTGACAATGCAGCTTCTAAAAGAAAATCAAAAAGAATCTATATGAATTAGTCTATTTGCAATGTGTATGTAAGCACAGTTTGATTTTTTAAAGTTTGAAACAGTTTGGTACGAAAATGATCGAGTATGAGTCGGAGATGAAATATTGTTTACAATCACAACGTAACTTAATACATCACAAAAGAAAGGGTCTTGAGAATAATCACGTAGAATATACTCAAGAAATAACTCCAAAACTTAATAAAATGATAACTTTTATGTTCCATTAGTTTGACTGAATAATAATGACCTTAAATTTAAAATCGGCGAATTTTTGTATGTGCCGAAAACAGTTCCCATGTTATCAAAGGTAATCTTTAGCAATATAACATGTATATAGATTGATGTTTATGACATGTAACCAAACGCAATATTTTAATTGAATAATGACTTACCAATCGAGTGCATTCCATTAGTTTATTAAATTTCAACAATGTAAACATCCACCAGAGTATGTCAGTTTCAATTTTTACTTCTTAATGACGTATCGACGAAAGCAGTGACGTCACACAGACATGTATAGTTGTCGACGAAAGAAACGCGGCCGTTCATGTTGTGAACAAATTAAACTTTTAAACAATTGTTTATTTATGTAAAGGGATAATATTAACTATAGAATATTGGTTTTTAATTGAAGAAGTTAATTCGAAACTAATCTTATTCGGTTTTGTAAACCGGAAGTACGCAAATAATTTAGACAGGTTATCTTTTTTAAGATTTTGTTAACAACATCTAGAGCAATTTTCAATTTGCAATGCATTATGGGAAACAGGAAGTGTCACACAGGGAGGCAAACAGACGTATTTTGATCGTAGAAAGTCATAATACAATAACATAGAGTACGATTCGCTTCTTAATAATTACTGCCATGCCGTATTATTTCACGAGGAATGCATCTACGTGTCATATAGCGTTTGTCGAAGTGCCTATGTGCTCCAGCGCTCTATGATTTTCCATCGCGAAAATAGGTGACGGCAGAAATTATTTGACTTGTATCCCTATAAGGTAATGTCTCTTTGTATTTCAGAAAAGTGATACAAATAAACGGTCAACGCTCGCTTTGCGGGCTTTTGCCCGTATTAAAAATTACTCCTATAAATATGAGGTCGATGTAACCGTTTAACGTTTTTTTGCAATAGCATCGTTCCGACATGAATTCATGTCGGAAGCTTTAACGGCATCAAATTCATAATATGATTATAGGTGCTACCTAATTTACGGGCAAAAGCTTTTAAAGTTTTTTTTGATAACCATGTATTTTTAATAAAAACATGGACATGATTGTGTTCAAAATATTGTAATTGTTGCAATAATTTAGTAATGCATCCAAAAAAATCAATCTTAAAACGTGATACATGTTCCAAGCTTAAAGATCTAGCATCTTATTATTTTTTTTTTCTAGCCACAGAATTTATAGCTGGTTCGGTGTCTGTGGTTTAGTGGATGGGGTGTCTGCTAACTGGCTTAGTTACTGGGAGGTGTCTGTATTGAACCCTTTAGTGGGAGCATTCTTTAGATAACCCTAAAGACATACTATGGTGTACCATTTGGGTTGAGTCAAGAAGACCTACAAGTTAAAAAGAGAAATGTACGGCAAAGTACAATAATTGTACGTCGACATAAATATAAAATACACTTCAAAGTATATATTTGTACGTCAAAGTACAATTTGTACTTCGACATACATGTTTGTACTTCTACGTACACATTTTCTGAACAGCCAATCAAAACACTAGTCTCTTGAGCCGCTTTTCCTTCAGATTTATTCATAATAAATGTTTAAAATCTCTTTTTTAATTGAGGAAAAAATGAATAAAAATATCAGAATGGCAAAAAAACAACAAATAGAAGTTTTAAGTATTTAATGCATTGAAATAGATTACATACAAATTTGAAGAAGATTCAATTGTTACCATTTTAAAATTAAAATTATTCAGCATATTGTGAGTATTTATTGATCATGCGGGGCGGAGTATCACGACCGTCCAGCGCATTACTGTGTAGGAAATTCCCAACGGTAACCAAACAGTTACAAAGCATTAACGGGATAAATAATGTATTATAACCTCCCCGTTGGTCGTATTTTGTGATAACCATAACTAGCATAAGTCAGAGGTTAATTCCGCCACGCCAGGTCAATAAATACGCACAATATCTATGAGTTAGCGGTCGATAGTCGCATAATTTGGTATTAATTATAATAATAATAATGTTTAATAAATACGCACAATATCTATGAGTAAGCGGTCGATAGTCGCATAATTCAGTATAAATAATAATAATAATAATAATGTTCAATGTCAAATATCTCTAAAAGCAACAGACGTAAGGTGTCTTCTGATTGGCTAACACTCAAGGGTCGGTGAAAATTGTACGTCGAAGTACATTTCTTGTTCTACCTAGTACTTCTTGTAGACTTTCAACGTATTTACGGCTGTACGGCCCTTATCTGGAGCTCTGTCTATAGTCACAATTTGAATGCAAATATTAGAATGCATCATGTTATATCATCCATATTTTTTTATTTAAACATTCAAATAACACATAACACAGTACATATATAAAAAGGTATGTGGTATTGTGTGGAGATACCAAACACTTCACATCATTTATTTGCACATAAAATAATAGTTACAAAATAAGTAAAACTAAAACACTGTCATCAACCTACATTTCAAGAATATTAACGTATATGAAATTACAAAGTGGTGTTATTGTATTACCTTTTACAAAATTAACATTGCTGGTTTTGTATTAGCCTTAAAACATTTATCATGGATTGACAAGTAACAACCAATTTATTAATTACACAATAGAATGGAAACCATATTAATTGACCTTTCGACAGCCGATTGATTGACAGGCTTATTAACCAATCAGATTACTGCATAGATTAGGCCCGTTTCTATCCGCCATTTTGTCCGTCAAACTCGCCGTTGTTAGTCACATAAGCTTATACGTAATGCTGTGTTTTAAACAAAGAAAATGTTTAAAAGGTGCTGTTATGGCACTTGTTATTCAGACACAATGTATCCAGAACGGTTAAAAGATGGAACTACGTTTTTTCCGTTCCATTAACCGGGTACTAATTTTAAAAAATGCAAACGTTGGATTCGTCTTTGTAGTCGTCTCAACGAACAGCTTAATCTCAACATATTAAGCTATCGCCCGAAAGCAAAACACCTCGACGTTTGTTCTAAGGTCGTCATAATAAGATACTACGCGAAAATAGAATATGTAAGTTTTGCACCGGACACGCTATAGAAAACGAGTATCACTTTTTACTTGTTTTTCCTCTATATAGAGAAATTAGAAAGGAACATTTAAAACCATATTTTCAAAGGTGGCTAACGTTAAATAAATTTGACATTCTAATGCAGTCGGCTAATAAAAAAATATTCTAAACTTTGCTAACTAGATTATTAATGCTAATGAAATGCGTAATAATAAAGACAATCAGTTATAATTTTTAATAATATCACATAAAATAGAGCATTTTTATTTCTTTCGGTTTAAATCTTCCGAATTTAATGTAGCTAGTTGTATATCGTTAAAAGTTAAGAAACTATTTTAAAATGCGCATGTAATTATCAATAGTTGCCAATAAATGTCATTTTACACCATATGTGGGCTTTCTACTAATCCGTTATCAAAACAGATGCCGCAAACTGTGAATGACCCTTGACACTTTGATAGCCAGTCTGATTAGCGAGTTTTTTTTGTACATGAAAATTCTTTCAACTTCTTATATTTTAAACATTGCAAAAAATAGTTTAAGAGGAAATTAATAATATATTGTGTATGTTACTTTTTTGACGACATTGACTATGTTACACGATTATAACAATGCTCATGGGTCATTTTGACCAAACGCATTATAGATATGTGTTATATCGGATTTCAATATAACGTTCTTTGTCTTCTTATATAATAAATTTACTTACCTTTGCCACATTTGCAATATTGCCATCGGTTGCAAAATTAACGGCTTTTAATTAAAAAACTGAAACATCTATTACTCAATGAAAAGTATTGTGACAAACGACAATGCATACTGTATGTGATAATTTGCGATAATTGGCCGACTTTGACTATAGATTAACAACTTTTAAGTAGACTTATAAAAAAGTTATGACTATTTCATAGATATGATAATTATATTCAGCATAACTATTCAATGATAATAAAAATATTGTATGGCCTTTCTGGTATACCATGAGGCGTTTTTGGTTCACTGATGCGGACTTTTTGGGAAGCCTTTTTGGTAAACGGCCTTTCTGGTACTATATCTTTGAGGGGAGCTAAACACCTATTTAATACATTACATTTAACACATTTTAAATAAAACATGATAGCAATAGAAACATTTCATGTAATTTGGACCGAAATCTTTGTGAATATCTTCCAACGTACCGATTCGCGTAGCCAGTTTTATGACGGACTTCGGCGGAGTGACCTCCCTTGAAATCGGGGGGCGTGGCTTCACTCTCGCTGTCGAAAGGTCAATTGCATTATGCATTTACTAAACAAGCTATTTGCTACTGTTTAGAATTACACTATCTTACTAAAAATGATCACAGGTACTTAGTGCTTTTACATACTTGTGGTAAGTTTTGTATTACTAGTTTGACAACTATCGGCAGACACTTGTCGATATACAGACAAAATTTATTTGCATGGGAACTTTCATATTTTTTCAGCATAATTGCCTTCAAATTGTTAATTTAACAACCCTTTGACATTGTTTGCACATCTGATCTTATTATACCATAGATGATTTTTGTTTATAGATAGACATATATAGACTTTTCAAAGTTCTATAAAAGTTCACACATGTTCCATCCAAGTAAACCAACAGAACCAATAAAAATCACCACAGATAATAACAGATGTGTATAGCTTGGAAATTATGATAGTTCAGGAATCCCTCCTTTGTTGATTTCTGTAAACCAAAACTGTCAGTTTTGCTGGATAGATAGGCTTGTATGAAGCCCAGCTCTTGCCTTCGCAGAACAGCTTCTAAAAAAAGGAAAACCAACAAATATCTTAAAATTTGATCAATAACGCAGACAATTTATAAGTGTCTTGTTTTTTGTTGATTTGAATCTGGCAGATTTTTTACGTAAGATTGTTGTACGAAAATCCAATGGTATCGGATTTTGTGGTTTGAGGCCTTAACTAATTATAGTGATATGTAACCTTTCGGGATATCGGTAAAGTGCGAGCAGACGAGGTGTAAATACGTTAAAAATTAAAGCTAAAAGACTAAAAAGTTAGATCGGAATATCTTTAAATTTTGAAAATAAATGTGTTTCTGGTGGATAACAACGACAACTTACCAGAATATTGCTCATGATCACAAGTAAAAACTTCTTTCTGAGAGCGAATGGAAAATGCGTCACAAATTCTGACAAATAAACAGTAGGGTGTCGTTATTGAAATACAGCGAGAATACTGGAAGAATAGAGATGCCAGCTATAATGTTTAAAACAAATATTTTTTTAACAAGCCTTTGTGATTTGTCAGGATAATGATAACAATAAGATATCGAAAAGATCAAAGCAAATAAATTCGACAGAAATCTGAGATTCGACAATATATTAAAGACGGGTTATGTTCACCTAAATTGTGTTTGGTAAAGACTGTCACTATATGTAGTGAACCAGTCTTTGGCTTATACCCACTGAAGAAGAGCATTCAGGGGAGATAATTGAGTAATGACTTAATTTTGGAACGGTTGCGAAGAAAAAATAATGCGAGAATATTTAGTGTGATTCGCTACACAATTATGATGTCATTGATATAACAGGTTTTTTTTTGGCCCGATTTTATAGCCAAAATACGACTATGTTCCCAATCCCAAAAAGTATACTTTTTTCCCAAAATGTGGCAAAAAATTCTCAATTTCCAAAAAAAAAAAAAAAAAAAAAATTATATTTTTTTTATATTTTTTTTTATAGATTTTTTAGAAAGAAGTAAAGAAGTGTTTTATGCGTATTTTATCTCAATTTTAATTCAATTACAACTAACAAAGTATTTTATGATTTTGTTCTTTTAATTTTAATGATTATAAAGTGTTACCGTATTTTTCGGGGTATAAGTCGCGACTTTTTTACAGGCAAAAGTAACATGCGTCGTATGCCCCGGAGCGTCTTATGTATGTACAAAATCGATTTTTCTAAAGTCAGAATGTGAAATTTTTAAGTCAGAATTGCATAAATCCGCGAGTTTGATAACCATTGCCGGTAATTTGTTTCGCTGTTTTTTTTGTCACACAATTTTATTTTACACATTGTTGATTACACACTACTAACGATACTATTGGGGTACTATACAGTACTGTAACGTAAATTAAACACCGCAACAAAAAAAGTAGTCGTCTGCTAAATTTATTTTACGAGCTAACCTGACGATTTTTACAACAATTTGAAACAAAAAATAATAAAGTACAACAAACAAACACAATATCAATGAGAAGCAGAGTATACAACAATAAGTATACAATCAGATACGGCACAATACCATACATGCCATAAATTTTCAGACCGATTCCGGGACAAATATTGTGCTAAATTTTCCGGGACATTTGCCGATTTTCCGGGACATGTATACAAATAGCGATATATGAAGTCATACATGTATTTTTGGTACATTTTTTCGCGATATCCAATTAGTTAAATTACTTATGTATCTTACCTGGAATAAACAAATTTAACATCCATTTAAGATCAATGCACAAAAAAAACATTATTTAAACAAGAAGAATAAATTATAATTAACATCGTAAATTGCTTTTAAACAATTGACAAATTAAACATTTCTACATCCGTTACTAGATACAAGCCACGTGTTTTGCGTGTTTGAAAAGAGCACATGTATATAAACATGAGATAGTTCAGTGCTGATTTAATTTTTAGTCACTGTATACACTTAAAACGTGGACTGTGTGTAACATGGGTGATGAATTCAGACGTTGTCATGGGTGGCGCGCGCTGTGTAAGCTATGACGTCAAACTGTTACAACTTACATTGTATGCACTGAGCGTAAAGTCGACAATACAAATTCACATCATTTATTCGCCATGGTCGTCGACATCGGAGAATCCGTCAGCGATGTCCCCAGTGTGCATTACAAGCGTTTATTGGTATGCCTGCAATACCACATGTCTGCAAACCTGAGATCTCAAATACCCTTTAACCATCTGCGATAGATGAACGAACATAATCTCTCCATGGGAGACGATGTCCCCAGTGTGGATTAATAGCGTTTATTGGTAAGCCTGGTACGACACACGTCTGCACACTTTTATTATGCCACGACAGCGCATCTACGTTGGAGACGCTGACATGATATTTTAAAGTGTTATCGGATACCCATCCGATAACATTTTTAAGCTCCGCCCATCAATATCCGTTTTAAAACTCCGCCCATATTTGGTTTACTCAATGATTTTTTTTAGCGTTCCATGTTTTAGCCCCGCCCATTCTGAGAACTTCTTTTTTGTAGGCGTGGTATGTCGCTCCTTTGATTTAAATGGAAACAAACAGCGATTCATATTTTATTCAGAAGTTATAACATTAATAAACAATAAGTTGTTTTTTTTTAAACAAAACTAACACTTTATTAAGTATATATCTATAGGGAAATATAAATTAAATGAGCATTAATCAATCGAAAAAAATTAAACAAATACAAATGTGCACCGCTAGCCTACCATTCATTGGCTGCAGATGAACACAATTTAAAACAGTAATGATAAACATTTAAAACGTAACACAAATATACTTAACACGTTTTAAATAAAATATGACAGATTTGATCAAGTTAAAGAAGAATTTATGACAAATATTCACTAAACATCTCGTCTAAGATTATATAAAAAAAATTAACTAATACTTGACAAATGCTTTCCTTTTTTGTGTCATTCTTATAAAAAGCAAGGCAAACAGGTGAATAGCATACACAAAGAATTAACATTGACAAAGTAAAATAATTAATACTTGATTGAGATGCTTTGCTAATGCCTGCCATGCCTAATAATACATGACAATTTCATTATTTTTAAGTGTCTGAAATCAAACTTTCACACAAAAAATGATTCTATCTCCACAACCAAACAGGAAATTTGTGTGGTCAACCTGAAAATAAAATAAAGATTCCTTTAGAAGAAAAAACATCATCAAACATTCATTGCATAACTGCTTTAACCCTTTCAGTGCTTGAACCGAATTTTGAAGGCCTTTGCAAACAGTTTGGATCCAGATGAGACGCCACAAAACGTGGCGTCTCATCTGGATCCAAACTGTTTGCTATTCTGATAGTAATCTTTGAAAAAAATGAAGAAAATGCTTATTTTACAAATTCAGCAGACGACATTTTAGCAGACGACAAATTTTTCAGCATGCAAAGGGTTAAAAATAAAAATCCAGATATATAATTTGCATTAAAATTGAAACTTTATAAATATAGTGACATATAGATTTATGACATGTTCAGATAAAACAATTACATAAATACTCTCAAAAATAAATTTGTCAACAAAAAAGTATTACCTTTCCGACAAATTAATTAGATGGGTTGATGTGAAGCTGTGCCGGGATGCAGTTGGGGGGGGGGGGGGGATATCTCGAGTTGGTTGAGAGGCAGAGAAAAACTCGGACAAGTGCAACTGACAAGGGTAGAACTGTGCCGCCAAGAATTTTGGTAGATATCATCACCCATGGAATGTGTGGTCGCAACTTTCTGCCATTAAAAGAAAAACTTTTCATATTATAATAAAATAAAACAAATCCAACAGGAGATAACATTTCAAAATAGAGTGTTTTAATAACATTTTTATGGCACAACTTGAACAAATTGCAACTTTAATAGACACAATATTATTAATACAAAATGAAAATGTATAAACTCCACTTTATATAAAAATAATTAAGAATTTCTTTTAACTTAAAATATTTTTATTATGGACTCGGGGCTTTTTTTGCTTATTAAGGGAATATGTGTTTGTTTTCCTAATTTGAGAAATTTGCGACTCAAATTTTAACAATTTAAAAAAGTTCGGGACTCAAATTTTCACAATTTAAAAAAAGTTTGCAACTCATTTTTCACAATGTTGATCTGTGGGCGACACAATTTTTAACAGTTTTCGACACATGTTTTCAAAAAAGTTGCACAGCGCGCAACTCATTTGTTCACAGTTTTCAACAGTGAATTTTTTTATGAACAGTGCGTGACTCAATTTGTTCACAATTTTGAACAGTGTGCAACTCATTTTTTAAAATTGTGAACAGTGCGCGACTCATTTTTCCACCATGTTGAATAAACAGTGCGCGACTCCTTTTTTTCCAAATTTTGAACAGTGCGCGACTCATTTTTACAAATTTTGAACAATGCGCAACTCATGTGTTTTCACAATTTAAGAGTTTGTGACTTATTTTTTTGTAATTTTGAAAGAACAGTGCCCCACAAAATTGTCCCCCATTTTTGAACAGTGCGCAAATGATTATTCCAAATTTTGTACAGCACGTTACATGATTTTTTCACAATTTTGAACAGTGCGCAACTCATTTTTCCACAATTTTGAATGAACAGTGCATGACTTATTTTTTTGCAAAAATTTGAACAGTGAGCAACTCATTCTACAAATTTTGTACAGCGTGTGACTCATTTTTTCAAAATTTAATTTATGAAAAGTGTGCGACTCATTTTTCCACAATTTTGAAATCATAATAAACAGTGGGCAACTAATGTTTCCCACAATTTTGAACAGTGCGCGACTCATTTTTTCAAATTTTGGTACAGTGCGTGTCTCATTTTTTCACAATTTCGAACAGTGCGCAACTCATTTTTCCACAATTTTGAATAAACAGTTCGCGACAGTAGAACAACTGGCACTGATCATTGGTTCATCAGCATGAGAATGGGTGTAAAAAATGGCACAAATAACGAAACATGTGTGTTTAAGCATGCATACATAACAATGAAACTTACCAACCACTCGGCCAGGAAACATATGGTGCAGAAGCTGCGGGATTCAGCATGCTCTCCCACTGATATTATGCAGATCAGTGGTCAAACTGGCAGTCAACTTATGTTGTGATTTCCCAATTGTGAAGATATTAACCTCAGCAATCTCCAAACACAAACATGTTCATTTATTGTCAGTCAAACAGCAATTAATCCATCATGTCACCCTGACAGTCTCAAAACACGATGCAAAACCAAAGCATTTTCGTTTCGTCTAACACACAGCTGGTAACGTCGCTGAATATTGCACAAAAGCAGCTTCATTATGAAGTTCCAGCGACTCGAAATACACGTTCCCCACCCACTTTGATTTCGCACGTGAAGGCCTGCCTGTTTTTTGGGGAAAACTGTGAACATCTCACAACTAAACGTATATTACGGAGATGGACAAGTTGAAAAATAAATCACTCTTATCACTTCCAAATTGCACACTACGTTTTAATCCCGTTCCATTTGATTATTGTATTAATTGTTTGAAATTTTCACTCTACACATTCGCTTTGAAAATAGCGGTTGGTGTGTACTCTTGGAAGTACATGTCGAATGTGTTATTGTAAAATATATATGGTATTGTGTTTTTAGTGCAGAAATTGTTCTTTTAAGTTTCGATTTCTCGCTTTAGTTTTTGTATTATGTGCGTTTTAATTTGATTGATTGTTGCTTACTTTCGAACTATTTTTTTATGTGTAAATATATATGCATAGACGCTAGCGGATGTAATCAGGTTGCTTCTAATTTGCATATTTATCAATGAATTTAGCGGTTGTTTGTTTTTGTTTGTTTTGTGAATATTTTCTTATTTACTTTAAAATGTGGCACAATAAATAGAATATATGGTTGGTGACTTTTGATATCATGTGATATAAGACTCGTCCGATATGGCGTGTGAAAAGGCTCGGCAAGCCTCGCCTTTTCCTACGCCATATCCGACTCGTCTTATATCACATGATATCAAAAGTCACCAACCATATATTCTCTATATATTAAGATTATCACGATAAGAATATTAGCCCTTCTCATAACAGGCCTCATTTTAATATTCATCATAAAAATGCTCGTGTTACCAATTAAAGAATGCCAGTATACTTTATGCTACAAAAGTTTTGCAAACAATACACATTAAAACAAACAAACATCGCTATACTATTTTAATAAAAAGGTACATTTATTTTTTATGAAACAGCAAATGCTGCATTTATAGCCAAAATGCAGTTTATTACACAATAATTGTTTTTTATTTTGTTTTGTTGTATTATCAAATGCGCTTATTTAAATTCGTATTTCCAATTTTATTGCTAACGCCACGTTTATGCTAGTCACATCTATAGCTCATGTACTTTTCTTTGTTCTGGTAGAAAGCGCGCGAAAATTACCGTGGGTGTATACATTGTTGAAGAAAAACTGTGTAGCGAAGAGAATGCTGTATCTTTGACGTTACGCTCATTTAGGTAGTTTATTATTGAAACAGAAAATGTTCTGTGTACTGATTTACAGGAAAATCTGGTCAAGACTTGATTGATTTTTGGTATTTGTGAAAACATGATCAGCAGTGTTTACACTGCGATGTTTTGACAAAACGATACTAATGTGCGAATGCAACGGCTTGCGGATAGGGTCAAATATTACCGGTAATACATTGTTCTGAATGACGTTTTTGTTTAAATAAATACGTTCAAATAAATTTAATGGAAAAAAATATATCAATACAATGAGCATGTGAGAGAACAAATGCCAGCATCGTTTTTAAGATGAATTTTCTATCTGAAATAAAACACGAAAGAGGATTAAACATTTAATGGATAAACGTGTGACTGCATTTTTGGGAATATTTTATGATGATTTATGTGCGGGGATGCGTCTTACATTCCGGTGCGACATATAACCCGAAAAATACGGTTTATCAAATTTAGTATTTCCTAATAAGTGAACTTTTCGTTTGGAAAAAATGGCTAATGAATTAATTTTCCCAATTTCATGAAAATGCCGATAACATTCCCAATCCCAAAGCCATGGGCTATCTTCCCAAAAAGTGGAAAAAAAAACCTGTATAACTTTTCCTGAGGTATGCATTTACATGTGATTTAGCATATGTCAAAGTGTTTTTGATTTGTTCAAGGCCATAAATAGCATCGCGAAAATAAATGTCGCGTGGCCATTTTTTTTGAGACGTATCCATATGTGGTATTCTCATGTAATTTTAAGTCTAAATTCCCATATGTATGAACGGTCAACGCCCGCTTCACGGGCTTTTGCCCGTACTTGTGGGTTGATTCGGTACACAAATACGCGTTCAATTGACTGACGGCTTCGTATACGTTTAATTTATGTTTGAGGTTATTTTACACTAAATCAAACGCCAATGCTGCCATAGAGACCCATATAGTTGCAATAATTCAACTATCAGCTTTATAACCCAATGGGTTGCTGATAGTTGCAATGCGCTCTCTCTTGGCCATGGGTGCAAAATGTTATCAACAATGCAAGGGTTAAGGAACACTGAAACTGCAAGATCTTATCAAAGTTTACCTTTCTAAAGGTCACAATATACTAAATAGTTTCCCTATAATTCAATGTAAAAGCGACAACGTTGAGCGAAAATAAATTCAACATTTTGAACATAGAGACCCCCATAACCATACCTTTTCTTAAAGGCCATTCTAAGCGGAATCGATTTATGCAATAAAAAAGATATGTCATGTTCAAACCAAAAAAGAACTTGACGCTAATCAAAATCGACTGTTTTTGCAACTTTTTTTCGGCCGTTTCTTAGTGGAATGTAACCTTTTTCAGTGCAAGGCTTTACTTAAGTCTCCAAGTTCATCATATTTCCGGGATTCGGTGGTGAACACCTATTTATGCCCTACCATTATCTCCGAAAGATAAAACCCGAACAATAGTTTAAGAAGTAAAACATGCCTTCGAGTCAACTATGATATTTTTTTAGAGAGTACAGCCCTACATGAAACGAGTATTTAGTATATTGTAACCTAAACCACAAACTCATGCGAATGGTACCATTTAAGCAAGCAATAATTGCTTTTTATTGACTTCGTCTTTCTTTCGTACTTTTTATCAACCATATTGGATCAGTTCGCAATTTCCCGAATTAAAATGTCGCTGTTGGCTAGCGCATTACACCAATTGTTTGCACAACGGATGAACATCAACTCTGCTAGGTGCTATGGGTCCGTATTCACCGACGTTTTGGTGAAAGTCTAAATTATAAACACAAACTTAAGAAAATAAATCAATCGAAATAACATTTAACCCATAATAATGGTCACAAAACGATCACATCAACATTAGAAAACTTTACTTCATCAATGAAAATAGCATGTTAAAATGAATACATCTACATTGAACATTGAAACAAGTCTAACACGTCAAATGAAAAATATGCTACCATATTAATTGGTTCTTGTCCCAACGCTGTGTATCCCCAATGACAAAGTACTTTGGCAATTATAATTATAAATATCAACAATGTCATGCACAAATGTTACTACCTGCCAGTAAACAGTGAAATAAGCACTACTAGTACTATTCAGTGTAAGTGTTAATTATAGACATACATTTACTAGAAAAAATCAATCGAAATAATGCTAAACCCATGATAATGGTCACAAAACAATCAACATAAAGAGAACTTCATAATAGTTTGTCCGGACACGCTCCAAAACATGTACAGCTTCGTGAGCATCTGTTACAACAAATACACAACTGGCAAACACACACTTCACATGTGTCATCTTGACAACCATCGCCTTGGGCAGGAATAGGATTCATGTCTTTAGTTCTTAGCTCCTTCAGAACGGTACGTCTGACGCATTCCGTCCCATTCACCATGGTCTTCATAGCGTCATGGCAATCCGTTATGGACCGAGGGTACGCGAAAACTAGAGCAAGAGCGGGATCTCCATCGCTACCGGCTCTGCCAGTAAGACAGGATAGAGCGCGTTGCGCCCCAGTGGACCACGAGCCACACGTCTGGAATGTCGATCTACCATCACAGAAAATAAATGTCATTGTTGAGTATCAAGATTTACCTTTTTTTTAAATAAAAATACATACTCATGTTTTAACTTCGTACGATATACAAGTTTAATTTATATGGTATGAACGTGATTGAGCAAAATTGAATAAGAGAAACTTTATTAACTAAGTAAATAATAGTTTTATTGAGAAAAAAATGTCGAAGTGAATTATAATCATTGTGAAAGTAACTTACTCCAAGCCCAAAGGCGACTGTTGCCACAACAACGCTAACTCTTCCGGCCCGGAAATCATTTAGAAATCCTCTCCTTCGTGGCGTCCGTTGTTGAAGATGTAAACATTTCAACAACGCGGTTGTAGCTACGGTGCTCCCCGTCGTAAGACGTGTCACCGAGTTGAATAACCAACCATGACCACACTTGATATACACACCTGTATGACCTGAAATCGCAAAAGGAAGATCTTTTTGACATACATGTAATATAAGATTTTTTTGTATAGGAACACAGACATAGAAAAGCATAGTACAGTGTAGTTTACCCAATTACAAAGATCTTCACACTATTGTACATCATACATAAATTTTAAACAAACAAGCCAACATTCTGATTAAAACAGAATTGAATTGAATTAAAATTACACACTTGCAGAATATTATAGTCTTGACCAGTGTGGGTGTTGTCTGAAACTGTTGCAGCAACCACACCAGCTCTTCCTCAGCGTGATCAGTCGATTTCTAACCGCCAGTCGAATATTCGGTCTGAAGATTTTATCATACAAATAGTATCATAATTATAATAGTTATAGCGTTGTATTTAATTATCTGGGTACACTTTTACTAATTTAACTACTAACGCAAATATCTGACGTACACAGGGAGTTTAATTTAATTGTATGTTATTTATTTTTCAAAGATTACTACCAATTATTATCAAACTATTAGTTAATTAAGAAGCATGGATTGTATTATAAATATGCGCACCCGATCAGAAAACGTAAGTAGCTTCTTTAAATAGTTCCCAGATAATTTTAGGAATTGCCTTTCCACTAACATAGTGACTTTCACCACCAGGGGATTAGGATGGAGTGACGAAGAATATACAGAAAACCAATCTTAGGACTTGTATTGCAAAATGTCGTTAACTTGAACACAAAATCTAAATTAGTCTTAATTAATAATGACAATGTTAAAGGCATGAGTTAAAAGCACACATGGAACGCGACATGAAAAAAAATGCCGGAGGTGAAATGGAAGTGTTTTTTTTAAGCAACTTTCTTTTAAAAGCGTTCTCTTAGTCGCGAGAAGGGCACGCTAGGCGCGGGAAATGTTAACTGTCAAGTGAACATGACTCAGATCAAAGCGCACAATTGGCTGACCCGTTACACAAAAATGGGCAACCTATTGGCACAATTCCCCCTGATTGGCTGACCCGTTATGCAAAATGAGTCAACCAAAGGGCACAATTCCTATCCGCATTGCGTTTTTACATAACTTAGAACCAATTGCGATTCATAAAACCGTTTATTAGTGTATACAGTTTTATTTATACAACGTTTGCTGTTAATTGTAATTATATAAAACTTACTGCTAAGCATTTAATATTTGCTACGAGGATTGTGGTATTTTGTCTCATTTACCTGTCGGGTAATACGCCGACGGATAACGCATCGTCGGACAACAGCAGACCTTGGTGTATATTCTGCTGTACCTTCTCTGTTGCTGTAGCAGTAACTGCAAGCAAGGGTACATCAGTTCTGTCAGGCTGCGCAGTTCCCCAATTTGTCGGAACTCTGGTCGGAAATCTTCGCCCCTAATAATGTTATACTGTAAATAAGTACAATTTATTTTTGTTTTGTAAAGTAGAATTCATGGAGTAATGGTACGGTAAACAAAGTTGACTTTTTTTCAACAGATGTTGACCGAATATCCGAATATTCGTTCGGAAGGATGACCAAATATTCGAATACCGAAATCGGTATTCGTTGCCATCCCTAATAAAAATATAAACAAACAAGCACATTTGTTAAATTGATACCACACGCCACATGCTTGCAACGCCAAATTCTGTAAACAACTACTGCTTTAGATTCATACATGATACACTTAAATAAAGGTTCAATCAAATCCAAAAAGCAGTTAAAATACCAATATTATAAACATGTATTTTTATGTAAAAAGTGGCCATTACTCCATTATTGACCAATTGTTTGAGTGACAATTTGACCTTTACCATCCTCTTATCAATATGTACACTCATTCCAAGTTTAAATGAAATCTGCACAAGCAGTTCCAAGATTACTCTCCAGACACAATAGTGTGATTATTTTCAAGTAAAAAAGGCCATTTCTCTGTTATTTGCAAATGAATTGCAACAGCATTTTACACACATCATTATATTATGATATATACACTTATATCAAGTTTCCATGAAATCCGTTCAAGCAATTCTGAGATATTGTTCCGGACGGACAATGCTAAAACTATATCCGTCCACCTATGGCGGTGGATAATAACAAAAAGAAAAGAGAAGCTATTTCTTAAATTTTTTATTTATTATTATATCTTACAACAAAACAGTACTGCAAGAATGTTAAGCGAACAAACTATAATAATAACATATTAGATCAACACCATGTATAAGAGAATATGCATAATTTAAAACCCAAACATAATAAAATATAACATTTAACTGCATCATGATTCAAGATGTGAAGATATTGATACTTTATTGCATTATTATGTAAATCATAACAAAAAAATCATTTATATACAAAATGAAATCCAAATGTACTGTTTTATCATTATTAAATTATAAATCTTATTGAAACTTCATCTTGTCATTATAAAGGCTACAGTATATGTGTGAATTAAAGTCAATTGTGGTCAAAAACTAGAAAACCTAGTAATGTCTTCAACAATTGGTAACCAATTTTTAGCTCGACTATAATATATAAAATATATATAGTGGAGCTATCCTACTCACCCTGGCGTCGGCGTGAGCGTCTGCGTGAGTGTCTGCGTTAGCATTAGCGTCTGCGTTAGTGTGCAAATGTGAAAGTTTTCGTACTACCCCAAATATTTTCTTTGTCCCTTGACTTATTGCTTTCATATTTTGCATACTTGTTTACCAACATGACCCCAACCTATTAACAATAGCAGACAACTCTATCAAGCATTTTGTCAAAATTATGGCCCCTTTTCCACTTAGAATATGCAGCAAATGTTAAAGTTTTCGTACTACCCCATTTATTTTCATTGTCCCTTGACATATTGCTTTCATATTTTGCATACTTGTTTAACAACATCACCCCAACCTATAAACAAGAGCAGACAACTCTATCAAGCATTTTGTCATAATTATTGCCCCTTTTATACTTAGAATGCATATTATTGATAAAACTATATTAAAGTTTGCGTACTACCCCAAATATTTCCTATATCCTTTGACATATTGCTTTTATATGTTGCATACTTGTTTACCAACATAACCATAACCTATAAACAAGAGCAGACCACTGTTTCAAGCATTTTGACATAATTATGGCCCCTTTTACTTTTAGATAATTGAACATTTTGCTTAAATTACCATAAGTTCTTTATTTATGATCACATTTTATTATTACTTTGACAAAACAACACTTACCTGAATACCACAATGGATTCCACCCAAACAAGATCCCACGCCCCTACCCAGAATCCCTTCCCCCCCCCCCCCAACCTACCCCCCCCCCCCAAATTTTTATTTTTTATGTATTTTTAAACATCATCTAATAATTTTCCACACCTCACATTATACCCCCCCCTCTCAGCTTCACCCCCTCTACCCCCCCCCCCCCCCCGATTTTTTTGGAACGATTGTCTAATAAATGACCACACCCCACATTATACCCCCTCTCAACCCTCCGCCCCCCCAAAAAAAAAAAATAAATAAATATTTTTTCCTTTTTTATTTTTGAAAGATCGTCTAATAAATTATTGAATATGGACAATTTCCCCATGATGGGTTACGTTATACTGTCAAGCACTCGAATAATGGAGCGCGCTGTCCTCTGACAGCTCTTGTTCAAATCTTATTTAATCGAGCTATACAAACATTTGAAAAAAAAACAATACTCAACACAATAAGAGTTGGAACATTTTTTATCCTATGATTCATGATTTCAACGTAGTGTTTGGTATTTAATAAAGAATATAAATACAATGTAGATACAGGTATGAATTTTTGCAAAAACCTGCTTATCTTTTAGGTGCACTTTTTGCTCTAACAGGTGGTCTACTTAGTACATGTATGTAGTGAACAAAATGGATTTCTTTACAAATAATTTTACTTACAAAAATCAGATTCATTATCTCATTCATTTTTGTTTTTGTATATTCACAGTTGATGTACTGGAGACAGATTGGTCAGCCAGTGAAAGATGTTCTGTTGGTATTGAGAATAAATGGAATTCTAGCCAGACACAGGACATCTACTTACCTGTCCATGTGGAAGTGAGTGTAGTTGTTATAGTTTCTGTTGAGCAGCAGAATTAATAATTGAACTTAAATCAGATCCTGGAAATCTACTGACAAGATCCAGTGTCTAGGTGACAATGACTGGTTGGAATAGTAGTCTAGTGAGTAATGGTAACAGAACTAAATCAAGACACTAGACATGTACGGACCTCCATCATGTCTTGGTGGAAGTGACTGCAGCTGGAATAGTTGTCAAGTGAGCAGCAGGAATTGAACTCGGCAACTGGACCTGTACTTACCTCCAACTTGTTGAGGTGGAAGTGACTGCGGCTGGGATAGTTGTCAAGTCAAGAATTACCAGCCAAGTCTTGGCAGGTAAGATAAACTATATTTCAATAACAGCCACAGCCTCAGTGGCATGCAGCCGAATCACAGATTGCGTGCTTAACTATGGTTTAAGTTCTTAGGTATGGGATATTGTGATCCGTCATTGTCTGCTGTCAAATGTGTGTTGCCTGTCATTTCAAGTACCACTTTTGGCTTTTGACATCTTCCTTTAAACCATAGGAAAATTTGGACATGTCTTTGCAGTCCTTACCCAATTGAGAAGAAATCCCTATTTGATACTGTGTGTTGAAAATTTGTGTTGAACATTGAAGTTTAAGACAATTATTTATTAATTCCAGATAAAAGTAAGTTGTTCTAAGCAATTCATTATCAAGCCTGTTATTTATCACCAGTATTAATGTGGTCAAATTATTTTGAATGAGTATTTCATAAATTCCATATATTTACCTCAAACATCATGTTTATGACTTTAGTTCATGTCTAAAAGTATATTCAGTATGTATTTCAGTTTAATAAAGACACTAAGAACTTCTACAATTCCATGAAGTGAAATTAAGTAATAATTCCTGGACAAACAGAGAAGTTTGGTAAAAAATTTAATTTTGAGTTATCTCCCTTGGACTGGCATTACTCGTATATGTCACTTCCATTTCCAAATGTAGCATGATCCAACAAGGGAGGTCACATTTTGGTTGTTTACAAAAAGTGGTTCTTTATTACTTCACTTTACACGAGTCTAACTAACTTTTAAGAGCTCTTTTCTAGTTGGATTAAACAGTCTGAAATCACCCACTCCAGAAAGTCGAAACACTTATCTGACAGAACATTCAATTTCATGCTGCATGCAAGCTATTTACATCACAAAAATTGTGAACCAAAAAGATTGGAATATTTGTTTTCACTGTTATAGACAGTGTTCCTGATTGAAATCAACGTGCTATTGCTTGAAAATCATTTATTTATTGGTATACACAAGAAATGTCATTATGTGGTAGAATATTTGCAGAAATAAGAATTTTAAAAACATTTTGTGCCTGTCATCATTTTCCGATTGGTTTCGGAAGTTGCCGATCGTATTTATATACACTGTATTGACAGACATAGGCCAAAGGACAGAATATCCTTCATATTTCAAGTGTGTCGGCCTTGATATTGTCACTTTACTAAATGAGAAGCAAAATCATACATGTATCAACCCGTTATAGTCAGTAACATTAAAATATTTGGGTGCAGTCATTTGTTTTTTGTAAACCGCGACATGCTGTTTTTCAGAAAAATGACGATCGGTAATTTTCGTAACCATTGGACATTTCACATCACATAAATCTTTTCAACAGATCTTCGTAAGCAAAAAAAATAAATTATTCTTTATCAATCAAACAAAATTCAAAGGTTATTTTTTAACCTAGCTGTTTATTGACAAATTGGATATCTTAAAACGTAATGAAACACACAAGAGCTTTAACCCTTTGCATGCTGGGAAATTTGTCGTCTGCTAAAATGTCGTCTGCTGAATTTCTAAAATTAGCATTTTCTTCGATTTTTTTCAAAGAATACTATCATAATAGCAAACAGTTTGGATCCTGATGAGACGCCACACTCTGTGGTGTCTCATCTGGATCCAAACTGTTTGCAAAGGCCTTTAAAATTCGGTTCCCGCACTGAAAGGGTTAACACCTTACTGGTCAGGCCTGTAATGATTCAGTCTTTCTCTTTCAAGCTCGCATAAAGGCTTTAGAGCAATTTATGCCTCAAACAGACACTTATTGTTATGGCCCCATAATTTTTTTTTTAATATTTACATATTTTCCACATTTTTACATCAAAAGCAACATGCCTCTTCGGTAAGCTCTCGATTCATTAATATCATCCTTTTAATCAGTGACATTTTAATATCTTAGCAACCATTATGAAATTTGTCACCTGTTTATTGTTAATGGCCGTACCATGTTGTCGACACCAAGGGTTTCAAATAACCAGTGCTTACCGTATTTTACCATGCATAGCGCGCAGTTTTTTACCTTCAAATTTCAAAATAAAAATTCAGTGCGCGTAATACATTGACACAACGCTTTCCTGGTTGCTAAATTGCAAAAAATCCATTTCGTAATCGTAAATCTTCACAATTGCCGCCATTTTTGTTATTGCAAAAAAACTACACCCTATAATGTTATAGACTGACAGGGCCGTTGTCGAAAGAAAGGTTAGGAATGAACGGGGTAGTAATAGTTTTGACAAAAATTAAAAGATGAAAAAAAATGTCTTTGTTGGTGTTTTCACACTTCTTCATTGATTGTTCATTAAAAAAAATCGAGGTATATTGATCCCTGTGCGTCGCGGAATTGTTTGTTAAAGTTTTTGTTGTCATGAAAACTCGTTGATTTACAACGCAAAACGTCTTATTTGAACTGAGGCTAATTATTTCAATAATATTTCTCAACTTCGCTTTTGCTTTACTTTGATAATTTAATCCAAAGTTTAATGTTAGCATTTCCAAAAATTTGCACTCTATGTGAATTGACAGTTTGATGTCATCAAAGGAAAGCCGCTTTCTGTCTGAAGCAATAAAGCGACAAGTTTCTCGCCGACAAAATTGGCTTCCTTTGTCTAGCAATCAACATGCCGAACCAATCATGTGTTTGTTCCTCAATGGCAATCGTCCAATTAAATAATAGCACGTGCAAAGCTCCGCCTTCGAACCTTTTGCAGAGAACGGAGGTGGAGTTTAACGGTTAATTGAGCAAGTGTTTTACGTAAGTTGAGTTCCGATTTGCCGAAATTACTAGGCCCTAAGCATTGAAACGACGAATACATTTATCAATGATTTTCCGATCTCTGCATAAATATGCTACTGTGCGAGTATACTACGTAGGTTACAAACCAACAATAGAGATATAGACTCGTTTTATTTTCTTTTTATAGAGACAAACAAATAATATTTGTCAAATGGCTTTACGCCGATAACGCCAACTGTATAGAATTGAGCGTTCGGGTGTATTGTTTGTCTTACTATAAATACTTATCAACTAGACGCAGTGAAGGCGCGAAATACCGGGTCAAACTGGATTTATTGGGGAGCATCTCTTAATGGGGAAATATTTAAGTCGATGAAAAATAAAATGGGATCCACGGACGATTTGCGTAAAATTGGACATTGAGATGTTGCGGGTCTGCAGAAGAAGATGTCATACGATGTTGTGAGCGGCAGGTAATGAAAATGTTACACTGTTCAAATGTGAGGAATAGGTAATAGTGGTTCGAATTTAACGCGCAGGGGTCTTGAAAAAACATGCGCAGCGGCAATAAGGACATAACGGTGTTTTCGAGAGAATAATCTTAAAAATTGTCGAAAATATAGTGCTATGCAACCCATGCTCCTGATCGTATAAACGCTCCCTACTTTAAAACAAAAAATTAAGCGCCCGAAAAACTCAGATTAAATGATAGCGCAATATAAGAATGGCGGCCATTTTCGGCCAAATTTTCAGGTTTTTGGTCTTGAATTCTTTTTTTTCTCCATTTTGGCTTTAAAAAATCGCATGCGCGTTATACATGGTAGCGCGCTTTACATGGTAAAATACGGTAATGTCATTAAAATGCACTTTTGTGTCATACGGAATACACTAGTGCGCTTGCTGGTGATATATTTGTCAATATTACACCTCAGAGATATTGGTCCTTCTATATCTATATGACCGGTTTCAGTCTGTAAAATGCGATCGAAAAACCTTAGAGCATATGGACCGGTCACTATTTTTTTGTATATGGACCTTCGGGGTGACACACCGCTATATGTGCACTGTGTTGACGCGTCATTGAACAGCATTGACACTATTTCAGCTTTAACAAGAGTACAAAAAAAACTTAATTTAGAATAAACGACACGCTAACCTCAATGCCAACGTTAACATTAATACAATTTTTTAAACAATAAAGTCGAAACAATATTCACTTCCATTTTCTATTCTTCCATCCCTTTACCGAAACTCATTTTAAATCACACTATTTTATTGTATTCCTATCGAAGTTTACATAATGTATGATAAACACACAATCCAAAATACGTTTTGTATTCGTTTGATGCCTTAAACAAATAACTAACTGTTAACAAAAAAGCACGTCCGACATGTCCTAAACATCCAGAGCATTTAGCTCCAACTGGAATGTTTCGTCAAAGAAACTACGTCACACAATTTACGTCATCGTTTGCGCATTCAGTTGCATGAAAAATAAAACTACGGAAAGCCGGTTTAACACTGTACAGTGATACAGGGGATACTCTTCGGTGTAATATAAGAAATAGTAAACTCCACTTCGGTCCCAATGGCATTATAGTGACCAGCCAGACAGCCAAAAACTGTATATGGACCTCAGCCTACGGCTTCGGTCCATATAGGGTTTGTGGCTGCCTGGCTGGTCACTATAATGCCATAGGGACCTCAGTGGGATTTACTATTTCTTAAATATCACACCTTCTGAATTCTTATTCAGTCCCATTATCAATCGTCCTATTAGAGCACGTTTCCGATAGTTTCTTGTGGTGAAAAATGATAAATCAAAATATCAAATTAAGCAGGATAAATTAGTTACATTCAAAAGGTCTTCATCTCTCTACAAAGTTTTATATTACTGAACCATAATTCAAACTTTTGAAGAACTTCAAGCTGACAAGGATGCTCAGCTTACAACTATCAATTAAAAACCTATTGCATCAAAAGCCAAAAGCTTAATTAAAAAAAGAAAAGAAATGTATATAGTTCTGTTATAAAAGTAGTTGATAAGAACAATAATTTGTCACCAGAAGTAGTCTTGGAATTGAAGCATGTAAGAAATTTGTTGATATGTGTTCTTACAAAAATGATGACACTTCAATAGAATTTTTGTTTTCTGTTAACCGTTTCCCCCATAAGAAGCAAAGTGAAAATGGATTTTGCAAACAGCATTAAACCAGAACAGCCTGCGAGTAACTCGCAGTCTGTTCAGGTTTTTTGCTGTTTGCTGTTCATTAACTAAGGGTTGGAAATGTAGCCTTTAAGAAACTTGAATCTAGTAAGAAAGGTCTTCAATTAAATTTAACTTTCTATGGGACTACAAATGCGTCAAAATACGTATCTAAATGGTAAAGGGGCACTTTTTCAACTCATCTATAATTCAAAGTTGTGTCCACACATAGCGAGCTGTTATGGATGCACCAACAGTACTGCTGAACAAATAGAATCATCAAGTTGTCTTACTCTAGAAACTATAAAGTTCTGAAATCTGAGCTCGAAAGTCCATATAGCTACAATACCGGTTATGCATAAAGAACCACCTCTCAAAACTTTTCATAAAATTAAACTTTGCTGAGATTGTTTATAATTGACATCTTACTATCCACAATTCAAACAAATACATTGACATGTGTTTAATAGATAATACCAATTTGTTACTTAATAGTCTTATAGTTTCTGCCCACAAGTCAGCTGGTGATGCTGCTTTACTATAAATCAAGTCAGCATAGTCTATTGTATCAAATGTTGTAGTATATTTTCAGTCACACAAAGTATTTTTCAGCATAGCTGTCTAATCCAGCTTTAAATCTTAGCTGACCTTTGTAAGCTAGGTAACAATCAACTTGAATATAAAATTCCAGAGTACTTTTAACCCTTTGCATGCTGGGAAATTTGTCGTCTGCTAAAATGTCGTCTGCTGAATTTCTCAAAATAGCATTTTTTTATATTTTTTTCAAAGAATACTATCAGAATAGCAAACAGTTTGGATCCTGATGAGACGCCACGTTCTGTGGCGTCTCATCTGGATCCAACCTGTTTGCAAAGGCCTTCAAAATTCGGTTCCAGCACTGAAAGAGTTAAGTAGTACCTGAGCCAACAAGGACCAATCAAGAGCAAGTTCTCTGTCCACGGAGCAAATCTTTTTCTACTTTTTGTTTTGTGAAATTATTCATACTGTTGATGTCTTTTTGGATTTTCAAATTATTTTAAGGGAGGAATACCAAAACCAACAACAACAAAAAAATAATTAGGTCGTACTATGTATAAGTACGAACTTCCCATATAGTACTTACAGCAATACCAAGAAGTAACATCTTGTATCGAAATCAGTTTCCTGAAAATAAGATAGCTGTGATCTATAGATAGCTTGTGAATGGGAGAGATGGGGAAATGAACAGTTATTATCTCATGAAGCCAATTAACAATAGCTTGTTATGAGCTAACAGGAGGATAAATTGGGTAATCACTTGGCAGAAATGTAATGGGGAGAATACCTCCAATTTGGAGAAATAGGCAAATTATCATTCTGGTAGAAATGGCTTATTATCATTCTGTTAATAAATGGGAGCTTCTCTGTTTGCTGTGTAACCTAATTAGACAACCCTGTTAGAGACCGGTTGGAATGGTAATAATGCTATTAGTCACGTGTAACTTGCATTTTTTCCTCAGAATCATTCATCATTCTCATCAAAGGTACAGTTACCCAATTGTCACTGGTAATGGGTGTTGGTTGGGTATGATATGGTTGCACAAAAAACAACATATAACTAACTAAAAATGGTCTATATTGTTTCAACTTGATTTCCCTTTTAAAAGTATAATTTAAGTTGCTAGAACTATTAACCCATTTATGCCTAGCGTCTAGCAAAAAAGACCTTGGCAAACAGCGTAGACCCAGATGAGACGCCACATGATGGCATCATCATGCGGCGTCTCATCAGGGTCTGCCCTGTTTGCTTAAAGGAATTTCTCTAAGAAATATTCTAAATATAGAAATAAATATACTAGACATCCCTAATTTTGGAAATAAATTGATCCAATTTAGAAGGATGGGAGAGTCCACTAGGCATAAATGGGTTAAACAAGCTTAATAATATCATGGTTGATACTGTGTCTGCTCAACAATCTGAAGGTTTCCACACATTGGAAAGATCTTCTCTATGTAAACCACCCTCGAAGAAAAAGGAAATTAAGGCATTTGCATAAGGTGTCATCCCAGATCAGCCTGTGCAGTCTGCAAAGGCAAATCAGGGACAACACTTTCCGCCATAACTGGCTTATTAAAGAAGATACTTAATTCCAGGGCTTTTTTTCCTTCTTTGCGATTGGCCGTGGACGGACATTTCACAATTTTGACACGGCCAATTCACAAACCTGACATGGCCGTGAATATTTACAAAAACGGCCGTTTTAAATCGTGAAAAACGGACTTTTTGTGCTCAAAACTGTCAAAAACGGCCATTTCGGAACAGAAATATAAGTTTCATAACCTCGTTTTTAATTCCGAATTCGCGAAAAACTGTCGACTCGCGTGACCGATGTTTGTTTGTTTTAATCGATTTTAAAGTGTTGTGTAACCGGTGAAACCGGCGTAAATAGTAAAAGCTCTGCCCAGCAACGTCACTATAAAAAATGGCGACGCCGAACGCTCTCTACTACACGAAGAAAATAAAAAAAAAACGCAAATAATCCCGATTTATTTAAATTTGGGATAACAGTAAAGAAACAAAAGCTTTCTACAGAAGGGTAAGATTTGAAACATGCACATTGATAACATTATAAGGAAAGTCATTTGATAAAAGTGAAAGTATCTGCCGCGGCTTATGTATTGATCATGATGGAAGCTAGTCAAAACGGCCCCTAGTCAAAACGTCCCCTAGTATTGATGACCGAGACTTGTTATTCGTATCTGTTTACGATTGGAAATCTTGGTTAAAGTACATGTAATAATGTGGTTTTTTCATATATATTTTTTTCATTTAAATGCATATTCATGACACATATTCATGATTCAAAATTTGTATGTAGTCTATTTATGCTTTGTGAAAAAATGTGAAAAATAAAATAACTTGTTTACATTTCTTACAAAAGTACTGTTTTTCAATGTATACCTAATGTTTCAGATCAAATGACAACCTCCCAGGGAGATCATCATACACTGGCGAGGGTCAGGCTCACAGAACATGAAAATTATCATGAAGAAGGAATTTTCCTCTTCAGATTTTGAGAGAATTATTGACATTTTCAAGAGTAAAAAGAACAGAGTTCTAAAGCTGTAAAGTCCAGAACATGTCTGAGTTATGTGCCCTTGAAATGTTCTATGTTTATAAATGTTATTCTTGTGGTAAAGAATTGTTGGGACCAGGTATTTTAGTTGCATTTGGTACATGAATGTTTTGCAAATCAGATATATGTATATGTGTTGTTATTGTATCAAATACAGTATTCATAGAAGGAAAATATGCCTTTATTGCATTACTTAAGGAAATGAAATTTATGATAATATTCAAGTGTTTAACATGCTTTAACTATACTAATGCATTGAACTTTGAATTTCACAATTTTAAGAAGTTTGCGACTCGTTTTTTCACAATTTTAAAAAGTTTGCGACTCAATTTTTTACAATTTGACATGTTCGCGACTCATTTTTTCACAAAGTGAGGGGCCAGGGCCGCTTCACAAAGTCAGGAAAAAAAGCCCTGATCACGTTCAGGTATTTAAAGACCCTTAAAGAACCCTTTTTCAGTGTGCGAAATACTGCCACTCTACAGGGGTGACAACTGTTACCAGCTGTATTCACTGACTGCTCCACAATCTATAACTAAGTTTTTATTTTGTAATTTTTTTTTTCCCAGCAGTTTATTGTGTCTGCTTCATAAAAAAAATCCAATAACTGATGCAAATTACAGCTTTACAATTTACTGTGACAGAAAAAGGGCTGCTAAAAGCATGTAAATTGGTAAGAACTTCTGAAAATTGTATCAGTTGGCAACTACATGTAGTAATGCCTATTTTAAAGGGACCTTTTCACAGATTTAGACATGTATTGAAGTTTTTCATTAAATGTTTTATTTTGATAAATGTAAACATTGGATCTAAAATGGTCCAGTAACAAACAAGAATACAATTAAAGAAGAAAACCCTCAACTGGGCTTGAACCACTGACAACTTACCTAAAAGTATATTGCTTAGACCACTCGGCCAATTACAATGAGTGATGTATTTTATACTTTATATAAGCAATCCTTGTAGTATCACACAATATAACGACAACAACAGAACTCTTTAAATTATTCAATTATTTTGCATGGCAACATTTTATCATTTTCATTTTTTAAATCGTCAAAAGATGCATATAATAGATATTTTAGAGCATGATGACTGTTCAGTTTTTGTTTTTCCTCACAAATATCATAACTACAAGGAAACTGTGCAAATCTGAAGCATTGTTTTTATTTTATCAATTTAACAAAATGTTGAAAGGCTCCTTTAAAGAGAATGTAAATTTCAATAGTGCATGAAGGCAACATATAGTTAAAGTGTGGGATGTACTGCGTAATATTAGTATTAACATTATTAAACCAAGTAGTCTTCAATGAAATATTTAACAAAATAGTATTTAACATAATTAAAAGCTAATTATTCTAAATAAATGCATCAGTTTATTAAAACAATGTTTGTGGTCAGGGTATCTGTTATTTAAGTTGTTCGCGCAATTGGTAACAATTCCTCTTTAAATTGATTTGTTTACTTCTTTTTAAACAGTACGTGTTTCCTTATTCCTCATCATTGACAAGAACTTTGTATTATTACCGCTTAGTGCAGTTTGTATTAACAAATATGTTCTCCGTATCTTCACTTTTTCAAGGTGCACTGGTAAGGTACTCACAAATTTAATTACTTCAGCACCATGTTCTGATTTTCGCGTAGGCAAGCGATTCAATTTTGAAGCGAACATCTAAGTGTGTTTAGTCTTAAACCGTTCAACTAAAGGAATTTATATTAACTTCGTGATGCTTCAGATAACATTTTGCCTAAGCTGTCATGTGTATTCATGGATAGGCAGGTTTTGTTTCATGTACGTGGTTTGCTCGCTTATTTTGAAATATTCCAATTGCTTGTTCAGATCTCTATCATGTGAAGCTTTGAAATAAATCTTCCTGTTTTGGTGTTTGTTAAATCACGATAACGATACATAATTTCTCTGCAATTGTATTGTGTTTATTAGTTTTTAAGACAAAAACTACTCTTTATGGGTGTTTACTGAATGACTTGCCATAATGTTTGTAATGTCTGATTTGAATAAGAGATATAAAAAAATACCATAAGAATTAGCATTTGAGTTGATTATGTTAATGATACACTACCAAAATAACAAACTCTTGGTCAAAACTGGGACTCTGTTAATGAAGACTTGTAGAATATCTTACAAATCTATTTTAAAAAAACGCTGTTTGATAAGTCGAGCTCATTCACTCTAAAGATGGATACATATTTGTCTTGAGCACTAACCGTTTTATCCATTCCGTAAAGTAATAACAATTCATTTATGTTCCCAATCCCAAAAAGTATACTTTTTTCCCAAAATGTGGCAAAAAATTCCCAATTTCCCAAAAAATATACCGGTATAAAAAAAAAATAATAATAAAAAAAAAATTGAAAGAAGTGTCATATGCGTATTTTATCTCAATTTTTATTCAATTACATCTAACAAAGAATAATATGATTTTGTTCTTTTAATTTGAATAATTATAAAGAGTTATATCAAATTTAGTATTTCCCTAATCAGTGGACTTTTCATATGAAAAAAAGGCTAATGAATTAATTTTCCCAAATTCATGAAAATGCCGATAAAATTCCCAATTCCAAAGCCATTGGCTATCTTCCCAAAAAGTGGAGAAAAAACCCTGATAGTAGTGCTGCGACAATATACCGGTATATCGGTATATATCGCAATACGCAATCCACATATTGTATTGTGATACAATTTTCATCATACCGGTACGAAAATTCTGCAAAAATTCATCCACATTTCGTCCAGAAAACCCATCCGAAATAATGATAACAAGGTAAACAAAACAGCGTTTAGTTAAAATAAATTGTACGTAAAAATAGCATTCTAAAAAGTCTAATATACGGAGTAGCGTTGTTACATGGGAGTCCGCAAGATCTGCTTTTGCATGTCATACTGTTAAATTTAACCCTTCCTGTGCTGAATTGTTTTATGAGGTTATATATCCCATTGCTGACTTGTTTAGGCCTGATTATGCTAAATGTACCTACTTCACTTGCATTACATGTTACATTGGTTTTAACGGTCCAATTAATACACAATTTTCCATGTGAACTGGTCACACATTTTGTTTGACGATAATCATACAGTATACACATTTGATTGATCGGTTGCCATGGTTACCATAGAAACAAAGATAAAAACCAGGTTTTTTGTGTTTAAATCATCTTTATAACACTTTAAATTGTCAGTTTCAATCTTTTTTCTAACGGGAAATCTACATATACATCCACATATCATTTGTACTTTTGTTAAGTTCGGATATTGATAATACATATTAAAGAAAATTCATAATAAAGAAGACATAGTGAACAGATTCTACACCAAAAAAGGTCTGATTATGCTAAATGTACCTTCTTCACTTGCATTACATGTTAAATTGGTTTTAACTGTCCAATTAATACACAATTTTCCATGTGAACTGGTCACACATTTTGTTTGACGATAATCATACCGTATACACATTTGATTGATCGGTTGCCATGGTTACCATAGAAACAAAGATAAAAACCAGTTTTTTTGTGTTTAAATCATCTTTATAACACTTTAAATTGTCAGTTTCAATCTTTTTTCTAACGGGAAATCTACATATACACCACATATCATTTGTACTTTTGTTAAGTTCGGATATTGATAAACACATATTAAAGAAATTTCATAATAATGAAGACATAGTAAACAGATTCTACACCAAAAAAGGCCTGATTATGCTAAATGTACATACTTCACTTGCATTACATGTTACATTGGTTTTAACGGTCCAATTAATACACAATTTTCCATGTGAACTGGTCACACATTTTGTTTGACGATAATCATACCGTATACACATTTGATTGATCGGTTGCCATGGTTACCATAGAAACAAAGATAAAAACCAAGTTTTTTGTGTTTAAATCATCTTTATAACACTTTAAATTGTCAGTTTCAATCTTTTTTCTAACGGGAAATCTACATATACATCCACATATCATTTGTACTTTTGTTAAGTTCGGATATTGATAATACATATTAAAGAAAATTCATAATAAAGAAGACATAGAGAACAGATTCTACACCAAAAAAGGTCTGATTATGCTAAATGTACCTTCTTCACTTGCATTACATGTTAAATTGGTTTTAACTGTCCAATTAATACACAATTTGCCATGTGAACTGGTCACACATTTTGTTTGACGATAATCATACCATATACACATTTGATTGATCGGTTGCCATGATTACCATAGAAACAACAATAAAAACCAGGTTTTTTGTGTTTAAATCATCTTTTTAACACTTCATATGGTCAGTTTCAAACTGATTTCTAACAGGACATCTATATATACATCCACATAGCATTCATAATTATGTTAAGTTCGGATATTGATAATACATATTAAAGACATGTCATAATATAGGAGACATAGTGAACAGATTTTACACCAAAAAAAGGCCTGATAATGCTAAATTGACCTACTTCACTTGCATTACATGTTACATTGGTTTTAACTGTCCAATTAATACACACTTTGCCATGTTAACTGGTCACACATTTTGTTTGACAATAATCATACCGTATACACATTTGATTGATCTGTAGCCATGGTTACACAATGGTTACCATAGAAACAACGATAAAAAACAGGTTTTTTGTGTTTAAAAAATCATTATAACACTTCCCATGGTCAGTTTCAATCTTATTTCTAACAGGACATCTAAACATACATCCACATGTCATTAGCACTTTTGTTAAGTTCCGATTTTGATAATACATATTAAAGAAATTTCATAATATAGAAGACAGAGTGAACAGATTCTACACCAAAAATGTACAAAGAACAATATACAAACAGTAACTTTATAACTTAACTTTCTTTTCTGAAATAAACCCTGGTCTGTACTTCAAATGCAGTTTTAAAGTCTTTATTCAAATTTGAGCATATCAATAATGTTATGAAAAACACAATAAGTTATTCCCATATCAAACGGATCATGTTCTATTTTTACATATACATTAAATTAAAATGTGGATTTTATAATACATTTTAGTAGACACTTAAGTTTTTTTACAACAATATAAACTTACATTTCATAAAACACTGTTAAATTTAACAATATTAGAAATAATCTTGCAAAATTAAATAATATCATAAAACTGTGATAGTGTAATAGCACATTGTTATTACTAATTGAATTTAATTCCCCTTATCAAATCATAATAAGTGGGTGTTTCTTATATATATATATAATATAAATATATGCATATAAATATATATATGAGTTGCGTTCTGAGAAAACTGGGCTTAAAGCATGTGCTTAAAGTGTCATCCCAGATCAGCGTGTCCACTCCGCACAGGCTAATCAGGCACGACACTTTCCGCCTAGAACTGATTTTCGGTAAGGAGGGACTTCCTTGAAACTAAAAATATCATAAAAAGGGAAAGTGTCGTCCCTGATTAGCCTGTGCACAGGGATGACACTTTACACACATGCATTAAGCCCAGTTTTCTCAGAACACCATCATGTATATTATAAATATATATATATTTATATGCATATATTTATATAAAATCTAATTTCAAGCAACAAGGCTTAATACATTATAAAATGAAGTCTGAAGGGGCAGCCTGGTTATACTTACCTGCTATTATATCAACATAATTTCATTTGCTATTGCATAATGAAAGGACACCAAATAATTAATCATGAAAAATAAAACATACAATTGTAATGGCAACATTTTACTTCCAACACACACTTTGGGAGCTTTGTAATTATCTATAATATTACTAACATTTAGCTTTTTTAAAGTTAAATAGCACTTGTTTGTGCAGTAAAAATGTATCCATGTTTCAAATAAACACATCTACTAAAAACTACAATGTAAAAGTATGACGATCATAGTACTACTTCAATAATATCATTTGCATGAGACTCATCTATAGTTAATAGCATTATTTGCAATACAAATACATATCATACAAGTCAATACATTAACTTTTAGTACATTTATTTATAAAATATACTTTTCAAGGTTTATTCACAGACAGGGAGATGCTTTGATGCATCAGTGAGCTACTCTTCAGCTTGTAACCTTTTATAGGCCAGTATGTAATCCTGCATGGTGTGGTAAAGCTCAAAACAAGGGACTATACACAGTGACACATCACACTGTCTACATTTAAATGAAGTTTCGTGACCTGGTCTTCGTTTTTTGGGAAGGCCCTGACTGGCAAGCATCTGTGCAACTGCAGGATTGCACACAACACATTGCAGAGACTTTGACTTTCCGTCATTGGGGATCTTGGAAGGGAAATGTCTGGCTGTTAGTCTTTCCAGAAACTGTGTCTTAGGACGTCCTGATACAGGGGTGACCAAAGCGTCAAGGGGATGAGACTCAATAAGTTGTGATACAAGTTTTTTACGGAAAGACGAATGTGACATTGGGTGGATAGAGTTATGCTTGTATGCTATGTAAGAATTAAGAACAGTGAGACTCAAAACATGAAAGAAAACCTTTTTCCACCATTTCATTGTTCTAATGTTCGACCTGGAATTTGAAACCATCTGATCAGCTCTGTCAACACCACCCATAAATTTGTCATAAGCTATGACCATCTTGGGCTTGCTAATCAATTCTTGTGTAACTGGATTTTTCTTTCCTGTATACATTTTTTCTGACGTCAATGTGGTGGAAAGCAAAAAGACTGGTTTTGAATCAAGGTATTTTGTAATTGACAGTTGACCAGTGTGTTGTGAAAACGTGTCACCTCTGTTAGGCAAGTGTTTTTCTCTAATAGAGGCTGGTATTCCTTTTCGGTTTGATCTTACAGTACCCAATGCACCAACTCCAAGCTCCCATAGGTCAACAAATAGACGTGGCGATGAATAATAATTATCACAATACATAATATGACCTTTTCCAAAATAACCTTTTAAGAGGTGCATGCATAAGTCATAAGTACGGCCGTGACCTGTCTCAAGAATGTTTTGGCGAAATGTTTTACCTGTATACAGATGAAACTTAAGACAATAACCAGTTGATGCATCACAAAGCATATAAGCCTGCAGACCATATTTGACGGGTTTGTTTTTGTGGTAAACCTTGAAATGCAAGTTGCCTCGCCAAGGTACCTTTCCTTCATCAATAGACAATTCTTGGTTTGGACCGAATAGCAAAGGATACCTGGCAAGGACAGTTGAATACACAGTACCCAATTTAAACAATGGATTATATCCAGGCTGCCCCCGAGACACATACAATTCATTATTGGCCAAATGTAAGCAGCTGATTAAATTTAAAAATCTGTCCCTATTCATGATGGATGGGAAGAATGGGGTTTCACACACTGGATCCCTTGACCAGTAATCGGTGATGTTGGACTGGTTGACGATTCCCATGGCCATTATTATGGCTATGAACCTCATGATCTCGGGACCTGTGGTAGGTTTCCATGTTTTAAACCTAAATAAATATTTCAATTTTTATTTAGAACATAATCCAACACGTGCATTATTTATTGTACTATTTGACTCCTTTTCTCTCGAATAGTATGAAATACATATCTCGTGTAACTTAACTTCATTTAAACTCTGGATTTTAATTACGACAAGTCATATGTGTTATTTTACTGTTAAATAAAATAACGCATTCGACTTGTCATCATTTTTTAAAGCATCAACTGAATCCAAAAGTATTTCCGATAGTGTGTTTGTCATGCGTAATTTTATCTTCCATAGGAATAAAATAACTCGCTGCGACAGGATTACGCTAAATCGTAAATCGTGTGTTGGTTCAGATTGGTTAGCATTCAATACAAATATTATTAAAAAATAGTTTGTTTTTAACAAATTTTGAGAAAGGGATGTTTATCAAATATTTCAAATAGTCCTTTTTGATTAAAATCATATTTTCAATTCACATTCTTAATAATGTCATCAGACTTCAACATTTGGTTAGCTTACCTTGAATAAGGTGGCAATGGCTATTTCGCAGCTATTAGCTGATCCGCGTAGCGGTTCGTCTCAACAGCTATCTCGTTGCATTCAACATCGCCAATCAACTTGCTGCAAAAGTACAAAAATATGCTCAAGTTTTTTTAACATTGTTTGATGGGAATTGCTGCGAATTCATTTAGTATTGTAAGGCACTTTATCAGTTTTGTTACATATTGACATTCTAATAATTATATCCAAACAAATACTTTAAAAGCGACCCAAGAGGTTCGATCCCCACTGAGGAAGTGTTCTTTAGATCTCCAACAAAGACATCAAGTTTCATGAAAAAGTATGAAGAACTTTTTAAGTTATCACAGGATCCAGATAAGTGTGACAGACAGAATCACAGAAGACACACAGAGTGCAACACATAAGTCACCTCCGGTTTCGCCGGTAAATAGGATCAAACTAAAAAATAAACTAAATATATAAATATGGCGTGATGCATTTAAAATTCGGTCAATATATACTTAAAATAATCCATGGGCGTTTGATTCGACGTCCATTTCCACCAACAAGCCTTTTCGTCCTGAAAAGTTGAGAATTTCCTTTTGGCCGTCGCCATCTATCCAGTTCTCAAACGGATCTTCTTCCTCCTCCTCTTCCTAAAAATGCATAAAAAACATACCTAAATATGCATAGAAAACATACCTAAATATTGTCGCAAAATTAGAACTTCGATGGTAGTAACTCGAAGTCTAGTCTTGCACAAATATCCTGACTAGAATTTTATAATTCAGTCAAGTTAATACGCTGCCACCAGTCCATAAAGTGGACAAACTCTCTTTTAACTCATTTAACTAGCAGAGCTAGTAGAAATTAAGTAAAGTCATTCGTTTCTACTACTACATTTATTTACATTATATACACTATTTATTTTCACATTTCCAACTAAAGTCAAGCATTTGATATTTATGATATATACATCTCTCCTAGCAATTAATTCCAAAACCCCCCCTTTTGAATATAACATCAGGTTTATATAGTAAACCCCCTACCTGAAATCTTAGGTTAACCTAATAAACAGTTTAGGTCATGTACCTAAAATTTAAGGTGTACCTGAAATTCAGTTATGTAGGTCATGTACCTTAAATTTAAGGTGTACCTGAAATTCAGTTATGTAGGTCATGTACCTTAAATTTAAGGTTAACCTAAAAATCCACTAAATCATGAACCTGACCATTCAATACACACTAGTGCCAGATTCCCATTGATAAGCAATTATCCCTTATTGATAAGCAATTATCCAGAACTGACCTGGTAATGAGAGTTGTAGGTGTACCTGAGTTTACATAATATATTGTAATCTACCTGAAGAACTATCACCTTAGATACATGCACATGTTTTATGTAGTAAAATATTGTATTAATGAATAATACCTCAAAAAGTGAAAATAATCATTATTGCTATAAAAACAATTTAGATGCAAAAAGTAAAAGAATCACTAATAAAGTAGCCAATGTATGATCTTTTTAAAAACTGCAACAATATGCATAGAAAACATACATAAATATGCATTAAAAAAAACTAAATATGCATAAAAAACATAACTACATATGCATAAAAAAAACAACATAAATAACATTTTGTTTTTCCACAGAGTTAAGACACACATGCTTAAAGTTGTAATGTGAAATAAGAAAAAAAACTAGCATGCATTTAATATTTTCATGTTTACAATGTTATACATGATACAAACAACAAGAGCTGTCACCATAGGATGACTCATGCCCCCTATAAACGCTTGATAGAAGTTATGAGCTTTTTTCGAAGCCTAACAAAGTTTTCGAAACCTAAACACGGACACTAAGTTCAAGGTCAAGGTCACAGGGGTCAAAATTTGTGTGCGTATGGAAAGGCCTTGTCCATATACACATGCATACCAAATATGAAGGTTATATCTCAAGAGCATAGAAGTTATGAGCATTTTTCAAAACCTAAACGCAAATTTTGAAACCTAAACACGGACACTAAGTTCAAGGTCAAGGTCGCAGGGGTCAAAATTTGTGTGCGTATGGAAAGGCCTTGTCCATATACACATGCATACCAAATATGAAGTTTATATCTCAAGAGCATAGAAGTTACGAGCATTTTTCAAAACCTAAACGCAGATTTCGAAACCTTAACGCTGAAACTAAGTTCAAGGTCAAGGTCACAGGGGTAAAAAAAAATTGTGCATATGGAAACACCTTGTCTATATACACATGCATACCAAATATGAAGGTTATATCTCAAGGGACATAGAAGTTATGAGCATTTTTCAAAACCTAAACGCAAAGTGTGATGGAAAGACGGACAGGCAGACGGATGGACAGACGGACAGTCCGATCACTATATGCCCCCTTTTCTTCGAAAGGGTGCATAAAAATATATAGATAACTCAAATAAAAAATAAAGTCAATATGTACAAATCATTGTTTTTGACTCATATGAGTACTGTTTAACACATTACAACTCACCCTTTCCACAATGTCCTCTTCCTCAAACCCTTCAAAATCGGAATCTGAAAACTCAGAGTCTTGGTCTGCAAAATGCTCTTGAAAAAAGTCTAAATAATCTGCCATTGTTAAAAATTTTAAGTTCAAAAATGTTTTGGGTTTATAGAAAATCTATGTCTTCATTTTATTATGATATTTTAATACCTACTTTTAGCAAATTTCAATGAATATGACAGTATACGGTTTGGACTGACAACAACAACGATGTCAACAGACGACAAATTTTTCACTTAGATCACTTCCGGATTTATCAACTGAGCAACAATTATATTCATTAAAATTTAAGTATAGTCAACTATTCATATAAAATTAACGTTTCTACAATCATTTATATTTTAAAATAACATTAAAACAAATTTTTAAAGTTCAATGCAAAACGAAAGTAGAATGCACAAATTTACATAATGACCTACTTTTTCACCTACCTTTTGCAGAAGAAGATTTCGTCATAATCCATCTGATTACATAGTAAATAAAATAAATCCATTAAAAGCACAAGAAATAGTATGCTTTTACCTCGTTAATTTTAGATGTCATTGCTACAAAAGTATTTTCCAAGCACAAATGTGCTGACAATTGTAACTTCATCTATTGCGGCCGCCATTTTGACAGGAAGTAATCTCGTTTTATTTTAACAAAAGCTATTTATTTTCAAAGACAAGGTGATCAACTATCACCAAAATTAAATAGAAAAACTATTTATATTTTAAATTATATAATACATATAGCATGACATTCTAATTTATTAATTAATTTAAAGATTAAGCAATCCACTTCCAGTTGTTGTTTTTGTTCGAAATGGCGGAAAAATTGTTACATATAAACCACAACAAACGATTTATTTTGTTGCAAGAAATATACAAATAACAATTACAAGGATATTAAAAGATATTGGAGAAAAGACTTAGGAAATGGATTATGTTTAAGAATGTTGATGACAACATTGGATTATCTAGGAGGAGTTTTCTGCCTCAAAGGCATAATACAACCAGGAATAGTACAACCAGGAATATTTTCACTCTGTATTCACACCATTCATGATACTATTCACAGGTTTAGACTGAAACACAATGATATAGATATCAATCAGATTCACATTCACACAATTATTTTAACGTTTAACCCTTAATATCAGTGACATTAATTTATACTATCAAAAAGAGTTTTCATTACATAAAAGTAATAATACTAGAACAAATGTTCAAAAAGCTTGGTACGTAACGTCACGTGTACGAAAACATCATCAAAACTGTAAAAATGACTTATACTGAATAAATATATGAAAGTGCTAATTTAGAATAACTGGCTTGGGGTATACAATAATTATACGTACACTGTTGTGGTATACAGCTTGTACAAACAGTATTATACGCCTGAAAAGGCTGCGAGACCACGCCGTTGAAGAACGGAAGCCAAACGATAAACTAAAGTTATGCCGAATCGAATTGACTCAACAAACAAGGTTACACGCCACTAAACTTAATGCGATAAACCTCACACTCCCCGCCTGTTATTTCTCAAAATAACACTTTCATGAATGAATATTCTGCATTCTTACATACACAATTATCAGTTTAAGAACATAGTACATACATACACTCTAGACTTACAAAAAATACAGCATTACACATGTAATCTTATGTTATATCCTAACAATTTAAATGCTAACATCTTATATGGATATACCTTATCCAGTAGTTCAATACACCTCAATATAACCATACTGTCAGTAAATGTTACACTTTTTCATAACTTGATGCTTAACTGGAGCCTGCACTAACAAGCAGCACCAACTCAACAACTGGTCTAGTATAAAAGACCTTCTGTTTGTCTTTAGCAACACAGACCCCCACTTTGCGGACACAACCATCTTGACTTGAAAATGTTCTCGTTACTCTGGCCATAGGCCAAAAGTTTCGAGCAACTTCTGCATCTCGTAGAAGTACGACATCGCCCACCCTAAGAGGGTCATGATCTTCATGCCATATCCTACGACCTTGCAAGGACTGGAGATATTCTTTTCTTCAACGGACCCAAAACTGATTAGCAAGATACTGCACTTGCTGCCATTGACTTCTGTACAAATCTTTAACATCCATGTTACCAAGTGACACTTGATCACACTCCAACTTTTGAGTGAGAAGAGCGGAAGGGCTTAACACATCAGGGACCTCAGGGTCATTTGAGACTGGCACTATAGGGCGCGAATTGATGATAGCTGACACTTCAGCCATCAAGGTCACAAGTACATCATGAGACAAGCTCTTCACTCCAAGTAACATTGCTTCTAAGATCCGACGTGCAACACCTATCATCCGTTCCCAGACCCCTCCCATATGTGAACTATGAGGGCTGTTGAATACCCAGACTGAACCAGACTTCTTAAGATATCCCTTTACACTTTCATCCTCTACATTAATGGCTGTAACTTGAATGTTATCAATGGCCCCAACAAAGTTAGTGCCACGATCCGAGCGATACATTTTGACCTTGCCTCGGACCGAAACAAACCTACGGAGAGCATTTGTAAAGGCTGAAGAAGATAAATCCTCTAAAACCTCAATATGGACAGCCCTTAAAACCAAACACGTGAACAGAACAGCCCATCTCTTGGAAGCTGCATGTCCACCCCTGGTCCGCCTAGCTACCACCTCCCAAGGGCCAAAAACATCAACACCTACATAGCTAAAGGGTGATGCTTCCTCTACCCTATCCTCAGGTAAGTCAGACATTTTCTGACATTCAAAACGTCCTCTTAGTCGTCTACATACTACACATTTCTGAATGACTGATGACACGAGACGTTTACCCCCAGTGATCCAAAGTCCTGCAGATCTGACTGCACCTTCAGTAAATGTTCTACCTTGGTGATGAACCAAATTATGGTGATGTTCTACCAAAAGTCTAGACAGGGCATGTTTACCAGGTAGGACTATTGGGTTTTTCTCTAGCAAAGGTAACTTGCTTCTACTCAGACGACCACCAACATGCAATAATCCATCAGAACCAAGCTTTGGATCTAGAGACAAAATGGTACTATCTCTAGGTAGGGCCTTACCAACTGAGAGACATTCAACCTCTTTACTGTAAAATTCAAGTTGGACATCACGGTACAATGACAGTTTGACCTCATTCCTTAACTGCACATCCTTAGCTGCAGGACAAAGGTGCCAACCTTTACAAGGCAGGTTCTTGTGGTAAGAAACTGCTATGTGTCTGAGAGTCGACAGGGCTCTAACTAACTTATCAAAGGTAGAGAACTTACTAACTTTTCTAGCAAGCGACTGCCCTACAACAACTTTGGTTGACCTGACTACCACTTCAGGACGAATTTCCTTATCGCAATCTGGTTCCATAAGAGGATAATGCTCAGGATTTGACAGACATTCCTCTAGAAGGAAATTTGGTCCTACTAACCATGAACTCTGCTTTAGCTGTTCAACACTGGCTCCTCTACTCCCTATGTCTGCTGGGTTTAACTCGGTGGGAACATGGTTCCATTGATTTGGACTGCTAACATGCAAAATCTTTAGAACACGATTACTGACATACTGATAGAATCGTCTTGTTTTGTTACATATGTAGCCGAGCACTACCCTACTATCTGTGTAAAACACTACCTTGGTTAAACTGACGGCAAGCTGCTCCGACACACATTGGTACAATTGACAGGCTAACACTGCTGCACACAGCTCTAACCTAGGGACACTGTGACCATGCTCTGGGGCCAATTTACTTTTGCCCAACACGAAACCTATTTGTCTATCCCCGTTTGAGGCATTCCCTAGTACATACACCACTGCCGAAATTGCACTAACTGAAGCATCTGCAAACACATGCAACTCAAGTCCAGACATCTCACTTATTGAGCCCTCAAAGTAACTCCTACGAATGTCAAGAGACGTAACCTTAGCTACTTTACTAATCCAGTTTTCCCATTTCCTAGCAATGTCCTGGGGAATAGTTTCATCCCAATCTACCTTAGTAGATACTAATTCTCGAAGGATCAATCTTCCTTCAAGCACTACGGGGGCTAGAAATCCTAGCGGATCGAACAAACTGTTAATTGTTGACAGAATACCTCTCTTTGTGACAGCTTGAGCTGACATGTCTACTTTGAACATGAAACGATCATTTTCTATGCTCCACACAATTCCTAAGCTACGCTGAATTGGTAATTCACCACAATCAAGGTCTACATCTTTTAAACCTTTAGCTAGGTCATCATTGGGAAACTGTTTCAGAACTTCTGGACTATTTGAAGCGATCTTGTGCAAACGCAACTTACTAGCACTCAAATATTTTTGAGTTCTTTGAACTAGATCAACTGCTTTCTCTACTGTTGGCTGCGATGACAACCCATCATCGACATAGAAGTCTCTGTTAACAAACGATTTGACCTCACTATCAGACTCCTCAACAGACTTCCTAAGACAGTACGTGGCAATTGCTGGTGACGGACTGTTTCCGAACACATGCTTACACATACGGTATTCAACTAACTCTTTTGATGGATCATTGTCCAGGAACCAAAAGAATCGAATCAGATTTCTATGACTCTCTTCTACACTGAATGAATAGAACATCTGCTCTATATCAGCTACAATAGCTATCTTATCTTTCCTAAACCTGAGCAGGACCCCAAGCAAACTATTTGTAAAGTCTGGGCCTTGTAAAAGCACAGAATTGAGAGAAGTACCCTCAAACTTGGCCGACGAGTCAAATACAACCCTAACTTGACTGGGTTTCTTTGGGTGATACACCCCAAATATTGGCAAATACCAACATTCTTCATTTGGACCTAAATCAGGGGCTAACTCAGCATGTTTGTTCTTAAACAACTTATCCATGAACTCAAAAAAGTGAGTTTTCTTACCAGGATCCTTCTCTAGACCTTTGAGAAGAGATTCTGTCCTTCTTACAGCCTGAGTCTTGTTATTGGGTAACCGAGGTCGGTCTGAACGTAAAGGCAAAGGCGCAACCCAACTACCATCAGAATTCTTATGGACTTTCTCATCCATGCAACTAAGAAACTCTCGATCATCAATCGATAGGGAAACCTTGTCATCTGAAGGGGTTCGAATGAACAACGGATCTTTCACGGACAAAACATGATCACAACAAGGCTGAAACAATGAGGTTCTGCCATCATCAAGTACATATGTCTTGTTTACATTTACAACAGTTGGTACATGCATTTGACCTAGACATAATTCACCAACAACTACCCATCCCAAACCTAAGCGCTGAGCAAAAGGTGCACCCGGAGGGCCAAGCACTTGATCGAACACATGGTGTGCTTCTATTACATCTCGACCTAACAACAACAATACATCAGTCTGAGCATCAAAATCTGGCAAATAATCAGCAATGTTTTTCAAATGATCATGACATCTAGCATTGTCTGGTGTGCAAATCTCATTTTTAGCTCATCTATTTTTTGAAAAAAAATTATGAGCTATTGTCATCACCTTGGCGTCGGCGTTGGCGTTGGCGTTGGCGTCGGCGTCCGGTTAAGTTTTGCGTTTAGGTCCACTTTTCTCAGAAAGTATCAATGCTATTGCATTCAAACTTGGTACACTTACTTACTATCATGAGGGGACTGGGCAGGCAAAGTTAGATAACTCTGGCGTGCATTTTGACAGAATTATGTGCCCTTTTTATACTTAAAAAATTGAAAATTTTGGTTAAGTTTTGCGTTTAGTTCCACTTTTCTCAGTAAGTATCAATGCTATTGCATTCAAACTTGGTACACTTACTTACTATCATGAGGGGACTGGGCAGGCAAATTTAGATAACTCTGGCATGCATTTTGACAGAATTATGTGCCCTTTTTATACTTAGAAAATTGACAATTTTGGTTAAGTTTTGTGTTTAGGTCCATTTTATTCCTTAAGCATTAAAGCTATTGCTTTCATACTTGCAACACTTTTTAACTATCATAAGGGGACTGTGCAGGCAAAGTAATGTAACTCTGACTGGCATTTTGACAGAATTATGTGCCCTTTTTATACTTAGAAAATTGAAAATTTGATTAAGTTTTGTGTTTAGGTCCACTTTATTCCTACAGTATCAAAGCTATTGCTTTCATACTTGCAAGATTTATGGACTATCATAAGGGGACCGTGCAGGCAAAGTTATGTAACTCTGACTGGCATTTGAACGGAATTATGGGCCCTTTATACTTAGAAAATTGAAAATTTGGTTAAGATTTATGTTTTGGTCCACTTTACCCCTAAAGTATCATAGATATTGCTTTCATACTTGGAACACTCACAAACTATCATAAGGGTACAGTAAAAGGACAAGTTGCATAACTCTGGTTGTCATTGTTACGGAATTATGGCCCTTTTTTGACTTAGTAACTTTTAATATATGGTTAAATTTTGTGTTTCGATCCACTTTACTTCTTAAGTATCAAGGCTATTGCTTTCAAACTTCAAATACTTACATGCTATCATGAGGTTACTGTACCTGGCATTTTTAATTTTACTTTGACCTTTGAATGACCTTGACTCTCAAGGTCAAATTATTAAATTTTGCTAAAATTGCCATAACTTCTTTATTTATGATTAGATTTGATTGATACTTTGATGAAACTACTCTTACCTGACATACCACAATAGACTCCACCCAAACCATCCCCCGTGCCCTCCCCTCCCCCCCCCTCCCCCCTCCCCCCCCCTCCCCCCCCCCCCTATTTTTTTTTTTTTTTTTTTTTTTTTTTTTTTTTAAGATCATCTCACAAATGACCACCACACCCTCACACTATACCCCCACCCCACCCCCCCCCCACCCCACCCCACCCCCCCAATTTTATTTTTTTATTTTTTTATTTTTTTTAAGATCATCTCACAAATTACCCCCCCCATGTTTGAAATACCGTCAAACCATCGCACCCAAACCCCCCCCCCCCCATCGCCCCCCCAACCCCCCCCCCCCCCCCCCCCCTGATTTTTTTTTTTTTTTTTTTTTTTTTCGCTTTTTTGGAAGATAATGTAATAAATGTCCACAACCCCACACTATACACCCCTCTTCACTCCACTCCTCCCTCCTTTGTGATTGAAAATGAGAGTCCCTTCACCTTTAAAAAGAAAATAGATGAGCGGTCTGCACCCGCAAGGCGGTGCTCTTGTTATCATTTGGTATGTCAGAACACTCTATAAGAGTTGGCAAAGTATAGGAACAACTACCATCAAGTGATTCAACAACAACATTGCTAGCCCTGCGGCCACTAACAACTTTGCTACCTCCACATGTTTTAAGCACATATTCATAATTGTCACCAGTAATGCCTAACAATGAGAAGAGCTCTGGTTTGATCAAAGATCTATTGCTTTGCTCATCAATAATACAATAACATCTAGTCATATGATCAGAATTGTTTTCAGAGTACACATTTGCAAGAACAATTTTTGAACATGATTTTGAACAAAACTGTGATTCACAGATTTCTATCTCTGTACATGAAGCAGACACTGTTGGCTTCTGCTCCCCGCCTTGGAATACTGAAGGTTGAGGGGTGACTCTTGGATTCTTGTCGTACCCTGATGCTCCTGAATTCCTCTTAATATCACTCTGATAGACACTATGAGAAAGATCTTTGCCACATTCTTTGGCCACATGTTGACTACTATAACACTTGAAACACAACCTTTTTTCACTGAGCAACTTTCTTCTACTTTCGTATGGCATTTCCTGAAACACTCTGCACTCTTGTAGTGTGTGTGGTGTTCTGTGTATGGGACACTTGTTTTCAGGAACCGATGTCTTCTTGACTGTTACTGGTGGTTTCTCGTGACGACATGAGTTTACGGCAGTAGACCTATTCGCAAACGTCGGACTCTCGGTCTCGTAATGGAAACTTGGGTCATTTCTTATCTTACTCTGTTGTCGAATGAATTTCGAGAATTCACTGAAGGGAGGGAAAGCAACATCGTTGACTTCTTTGTACCTTGTTGCTGCTGCGGTCCACTTCTCCTGAATGTTGTGCGGAAGTTTACACACTATGGGGTTGATACCTATCGCTGCATCAAAATATGATAATATTGTGGAAAACTTGGGGTTGGTTTTGAGTCCCTCTATCTCGGACAACAGATCCGACAGATCGTAAAGTAATGTTGGATTCCTTGGTGGTATCTTGGGAAAAGCTGACAGTCTTTTCATGGTAGCATGGTAGACACTTTCGGGAGAGCCAAACCTTTCATCTAGTCTTGTCCAAACCTTGTTAAGTCCTTCTACTGGATCAGTGATATATGCTGATTTTAGGGAAAGTGCTTGTCTTTTACTGGTTGGACCCAGCCACTTTATCAACATATCGATTTCTTCACTCGGCGAGGCACTAATTTCACTCATGACTGCTTTAAAAGTCTGTCTCCATGAATTGTAGTTTTCAGGTTGGTCATTGAATGAAGTTATTCTTGAATAGAGCAAGTCCTTTTTTAGCAGAAATTTTGTTAGATCACTTGCAGTTTCATTCACAACGTTTACATTATCTGGTAAATTGTTAATGAATTCCGCAGTTAGTTGTTTCTTTGTAGTTTCAGGAAGTTCAGGAATTTCATTAACACTTTCGCACTCTGCCTCTGTGAGTGCAGCCTCCCTTTTTTGTTGCAGAAGTTTCAAATCTATTTCCAGCTCTGCTTTTTGTCTTTCGACATCTGCTCTCTTTTTCTCTAAATAAGCTTGTTCTTCCGCGAAGGCCACACGTGCTTTAGCAGCTCTAAGTCTGGCTTGACTTGATGTTCTCGAACTAGACGATTTAGCGTCTGACTGATTGAGAGACCGTAAAAAGTCATTGGTTATTTGACGGTAACTAATTAATTTGTCTGCAATTTCACGATCTTTATCAATGCTTTCTTTCGTTCTTGTGTTTTCAAGAAATCTTCGAAATTCTGTGGCAATCCTATCAACTTCTCTAAAATCTGTCACAATTTGAGTCTTCAACGACTTAATTTGAATTTCGTCTAACTCGTCAATGTTTCCATTTTCTTCAATACTATCTGAGATGACCTTCCAATGTTTTTCAAGCTGAGATTCAAACTTGCTTACCTTCTCTTCGTAAGAACCCATGGCTTTCCACGTTAATGTTCTAACTCTGAAAGTCATTTAACTGAAATTACATCAAGTACATGTACCACTGTCATCTGGTCATCAGATTATTTACTTCGTGTAGGGATACACAGTTCATCTTCCTTGTACAAATTGTACGTGAACAGTTCTAAACTTTTCTGCCTCAAAGGCATAATACAACCAGGAATAGTACAACCAGGAATATTTTCACTCTGTATTCACACCATTCATGATACTATTCACAGGTTTAGACTGAAACACAATGATATAAGATATCAATCAGATTCACATTCACACAATTATTTTAACGTTTAACCCTTAATATCAGTGACATTAATTTATACTATCAAAAAGAGTTTTCATTACATAAAAGTAATAATACTAGAACAAATGTTCAAAAAGCTTGGTACGTAACGTCACGTGTACGAAAACATCATCAAAACTGTAAAAATGACTTATACTGAATAAATATATGAAAGTGCTAATTTAGAATAACTGGCTTGGGGTATACAATAATTATACGTACACTGTTGTGGTATACAGCTTGTACAAACAGTATTATACGCCTGAAAAGGCTGCGAGACCACGCCGTTGAAGAACGGAAGCCAAACGATAAACTAAAGTTATGCCGAATCGAATTGACTCAACAAACAAGGTTACATGCCACTAAACTTAATGCGGTAAACCTCACAAGGAGGATTATTAAATGGAGTATGGGAAATTGTATGATTTGACGGATTTATCCGGTTGCCGCATGAGCCGGGTTAAGAATTGCCTGACCGGATAAATCCGGTCGCCGCACAGGAAGGGTTAACATTTGTGTTTTTTGTATTTACAATTGTATTTGTTTGTACATGATACAGAGAAAAGACTCTTAAAAACTCATAAACAACATACACAAGCACACAGTGCTCTAAAAATGTTTAACAAAGAATTGAAGATATTATTTCTCATTATTGCCGTGTAGAGAGGGCGTCCTTCTGTGTGTCAGTCTGTCGGTTTGTCTGTATAATATGTTCTATGTTTGTGAAGCGATCTATTAAGTGTCGATGTACAGTACAGCCAACACGAAACAAACATAATCCTCGGTCACGCCACGGCCGGAACATTAGTACTCGGCGGCGGCGTGTGTTCACGCGGCGTATTGCCGAGGCACGCGGCATCGATCCGCGCAACGATGCCGGGTCTGTCTTAACCTAGATTTACGCTACTTTCATAGTTATTATTTTCACGTTTTAATATGATTTTTATATGATGCTTTATAGACTATTTATATAATTTATATAATTATACTTATCACTCAAAAATATTCGACACTAAATGCACCTAAACAAATTATTGTTGAATTAATTACACACTACTGTAAATGTTTTGTTTGATTCTCAAATGAGCTATATTCAATTTGTAATCCAAAACATGTTTACGAATTAAAATGCTCGCAACATTAACAATTAAATTATAGCGTCAAATAAACGGTGCTTTATCCTTTGTCTCAATTAGAAGTGCACGAAAATTATGCAGACGTCACATGTAGAACGAAGCATGGAAAGTGTGGATGTATTTTGTGTTGTATAGAAACATGAACATCACGTCAAGCGATTCACGCCTGTTCAGTGGAAAAAAAAAACCTCATTGGACGTTATTTCATCACATCTTTAAATAGAAACAAATGCCAAAATGTATTTGACAATTTTAAAAAATTGCGAATGTTTGTATTATTTGAAATTCATTAGAACTTTTATCGTAAATATTTACCAGAATTTGCTTTAAAAATGGAATATACTGGATTATCGGGTAATGAGTAGTGATGGAAAATATAGAAAGTATTCAGTTATAGATACATTAAATTAATTATGTTTTTAAATATTATTATAATTGTTCGTTTCAAATTTATAGACTAACTACACATTTTTTAAATAATTTTATTTTATGATGCGCATCGACTCGGCGTCGTATCGTGCAGCTTGCCTCGATGGACAGATGCGAAGTATCGCGGCGAAATGCAACGTGCGGCTGCATACTGATGCGGCTTCAACTGCCGACTCGGCATTGACTTGTTGCGCCTTGACGCCATGGATCGCGAAGTATGTTTGTTCCGCGTTGGCTGTACTGTAAATGACACAATTTTCAATCGCAGTTATGTGAATGCTCCAGAATTATGTGCACATGAACTTAGCCATGGCAGGTTTGCAAAGCCTCTGTCAAAGCATTGGATGGTATACATGGGTAATGTTTGTTACAAATCTTTTTTTTTATACGAGACAGCTTCAGAAACAATGGTATAGCTGTTGAAATGGTTGAGTGTATGAGTGTGCATTTGTGTGTCTCTTATTGTATGTGTGTGTGTTTAGGTTTGTACAGACAGTAACTTCATCATGCAGCATGCAATTTTAAAATGAATAATTACATAAGACCATCATTAGGAGACGGTGTTTAACATGTAACACCTGTCTACCTTACTTAAAAGTCAAGCGCACACTTACAGGTCGAAGGTCAATCCAGACTGATACTTCAATAGTAATTATGCACTTCTTCAAAATAACTTGCCAAATATGTTAAACAGTTCCATGTAGAAACCTATTTCATGTTCCCTTTTTAAGGTAAGGTAACAATGTAGATGTCAGTTGTCATATTGGAGCATTATACAGCTTGGCAAAACTTAAAAATGGTCACCAATAAGGCATGTCTTCCTAATAATAATTACAGCGTTTTATTTTCAGGTTTGCAGAAATTATATATTTTGATGTCAGATAGATCATGTGTAATTGCCAATTTAAAAAAGTCCTTTTAACATGCAATTTCCGCTCAGTAACCAGTTTATGTGATTTTCATAATAATAGCATGTACATGTCAACTTGTTGTTATTGCCAATGTATTGTACATGCATATCGTTTTCCTTTTTATTACTTAATCCAAAGCAAAGTTGTCCACCAAAAATGGACTAAATAAATGTTTTACATTTACATTTACTGTATGCTAACTTGGCAGTAATACAAAGCTTGATGGACCAGTTTATCTTCAAACAAAGATGGTGGTACTGTCAAGGTCACACAGATGGCTTGGTACAGCTCTGGTTTGTTGACTTTCCTTTTAAGTATTCAAGTCCTGTATGAAAAGTAAGAATTACTTTACCGAATTATTGAAAATAGCTTTTTTAAAGGAATTCATCGAAAGGAGTTTATCCTCTGTATAACACTTGCTTTTTTCTTGATATTTTGTTATGCATTTCATTTTCATTCTATGCGATTCAATTGATAGATGGAATTTACAAATTCCAAAGCAGGGTATTTATCATACAAAGAAACATTATATTCCGGTTGTAACTAAATTTACATTTATAATCATATACACATTTAACATTTCGTAACCAATCAGCTATAATCTCTTTTTAGAAACTTAACTGCCATGTCATGTGGTGAATTAAAAAAACAACATTTTTTGGTGTTAATATGATACAATGGACAACGTCTGTAATATAATTTTGATATCACATACCACATTAATTATGTTAATTTGTTTTGGATAGGTGGGTTTATTTCAGAGGGATAGCATATTTTAACTTTGCGTTTTATTGCTCTCAGGTGTTCGGTAGCCAGGTAGGCGCCTTGCATATCATTAAATACATGATAGCATCTTAAAATGTCACGTGCAAATAAAATACCACTTTTCAAACAGTTTATAGTGACAATGAAACATGTTTTTCTATATTTGTGTATTTGGTAGTGCAGGTTTTTTTTATCACCTTCAGTGATAGCTCTAGCTGTTTACTATGTTCACAAAAAACAATATTGGTGAGAAAAGACAGAAACAAACCGGTATTATTTCTGTAATACCATTCTATAATTGACAAATAAAAAATCTTGATAATACTTGCAATTTTCTTTTGTATTTGTTTGTTATTCAGTTTACTTGTTGCAAATGCTAAACCATGAAATATAAATTAAAGTATGTTTTCATATATCCTTTAAACTGTTGAAAAAAGTATTTTTTTTATTTTTATTTTGGACTCAATGGTCAAGTCTGTGTAGCCCTTCTTCATACATGCCATACGTCCCGGATTGTCCGGGACAGTCCCGGAAATGAAGAACTTGTCCCGCTGTCCCGGAAATCTGTCAAATGTCCCGGAATTTACAAAATCCATATATACATGTACCTTATCTTAGGCTTCATTGCACCGCGAATCTGTGTATATCTGCAGCGTCTCCATGACAATGTCTACCCGAATAGGCAGACTACGCTACGTGTCAAAATCGATCAATTAACAGGGGTCCTGTTATCATATTGATTGTCTCACGTTCGCGGTCAAACCGAAAAGGCGGCATTGTTTAATGTGGTTGTTAATTGACTTTAATCTACTACGTCATTATTTCCCGCTGCGTAAGGGCAAAGGATAGTTGTTCACACATCTGAAGTCCAACATCGCTGAGTAAAAAATTAAAAGCAGTTCGCACGTTTAACCGACAAAGAAGTTGAGTAAAAAAGTAAGCATATAAAAACTGAATTGATTTGACTTGACGATCTAACGGTACTGTATTGTTGTATTTTTTATTATATAAATGTTATAAATGAATAAAGGCGTATCAACAACTATGCGTTACACACCTGTCTTAATAACAATAACGCAGTGACGTCACCATCTATGTTTAGAACGCTTACACTGAAAACACGTGGCTGGTATCTAGTAACGGAAGTAGTAATGTTTAATTTGACGTTAATAGATCAAGTGTATTTCGGATAGGCTTTCGAACTTTTGCAATTAACGATGCGAAACAAAAAAAAACGTACCAAAAATGCATATGTCTATAAATATCGCTATATTTTATACATGTCCCGGAAAATTGGCAAAAGTCCCGGACAATTTAACTCAATGTCCCGGAATTGGTCTGAAAAATTATGGCATGTATGCCTTCTTTCACTGAAATTTGAAAGTTTTCTTTCAATAATCAGATTTTTCTAGTAACCAGATCACATCAGAGTCTGAAAAAAAACAACAATATAAGGTCAAACTAAGGATATCTGAGCTGAGATTCAATTTGTTAGCTAGAGATTCAAAATCAGATTTAAACATAATTAAATAACATTTCTTTAAACAAAATAACATTTCTTTAAACAACATTCCGTTTTAAACACACAATAGAAAACAATTTTTCTTTCACTATTAACATTTTCATTCCTACGCAGTACTACTTTGGCGGAAGCATAATTCCCCAAACCAGGGGAATGTGATGCTTCTTAGCATAGAGGTTACAATAACGTAGTGACGTCACCATCTATGTATAGAATGATAAATCATGGGGTTATTCTGGGTTATTCTGCAATAAATCATATAGTTATTCTGCAAAAATTCATGGTGTTATTCTGTAATAAATCAATGGCTTATTCTGGGTTATTCTGCAATAAATCGTGGGGTTATTTTGCAATAAGTCATAGGGTTATTCTGTGATGAATCATAGGGATATTCTGTTATAAATCATCAGGTTATTCTGTAAATAATCTTGATTAAAACATTTTAGTCTAATGATATCAGTGGGCTGAATTTGAAAATGGTTCCTGTCTGTTGAAAAACAGGCTGCCAGCGGGTTGGGCATTTTTCATTATATGGCTATAGTTAAAGCTTGTTTAACTCTGATATTTTGGCCAAGTTTAAAAATTATATCTTAAACGTCTCAAAAATTGCTGCGAGAAGTTCAGTTCTCTGAAGTCTCTGGTCCTCTTGTCATAAAACAATTGTGATTTTCAATAGTTAAGCATTAAAATTGATTTCAAATGAAATCATGTAGATCACACAGGGGTGTCGATTTTCCGGATTATTCCGGAAATCCAGATTTTAGCCCACCAGGTTCAATTTTGAGATCAATGCAAATCCGATTGGATTTTTTTTTAGGATGGGATGATTGGGGAAAATTTGTTTAAAAGCGCAATCAATTGAGAACACAATTAATATATTTGTTAAGGCTTCATCGTCTTTGCGCTCGGTACCAATTTTGCCCGTTTTTTATTGAACATGAACAATAACTGACGGAAAATCATCGCTTCTTTCCGAAATTCTTACAAGTCAACAAAACGTTGCACATATCTGCCATCTTGAAATGTTCTAAGTGATTGATTAGCAAAGAAAAGCAGTTCAATAGCATATCGTAAAGCAATATGTTAACCAAATTATATATTGATTACATATTTGCTTATTAAAGTCTTCCAACTCAACAATTCAACTATATATTATATATATATATATATATATATATATATATATATATATATATATATATTGCAATTAGTCATTTTAGTCATTTTAATAAGGAATACTTAATTGAATCATAATAGCAGAATTGGGTATAGCGCGAATCATGCAATTGCATTGGTTTGCCCATTGCGTTCATATTCATATGAAAGCAAACACAATTTAATGCAATCCTTAAATGGTATGAATATTAAACTTGTTTGTGTCTTCTATAATAATTGTTTATTGCTGCCTGTTTTAAAGAAATGCATTTAAAGTATAAGATACAAAAGTTATTATGTTAATGCGAAATTTAGCTGATTTAATGAATAGTTGTTCACTATTCAATTTTAAAATAAAATTTCCAGAAAATTAATGACAAACATAAGATAATTTTTGTTTCATGTAACATGTGTCTCCCCACTCTTAAAGGTCCAATTAAGTTAAATCTGCTGTGACATAAAAAATCTTGTCTGGATATTAACTTTATTATTCATCATGCAGTCTTACAATAACTTTGAAGATCTGTAGGTCTGTCCTATACCAACTAAAATGTGCATGGACTATGTTTAGATTGCTTTGACCTACATGTACAGTAATGCAAATAAGTATGACAGTTATACTTGAGAAAACAGGAATATGCCAATCAACTGATCCAGTTATATATTTAATAATGTACTGAATTCCTGTGCTGGCTGATTTATAACTTTAGGGTATAGACATCATCAAATGGGTGGGAATGCAGGGATCCATGTTTTGCACAGATCTCTTGTTATTAATTTGTTTTGTTCTTTGCATGTGTATGCTGCTACATGAAGCATGCTCATAGATATTGTGATGGTGGAGAAAATATTTCCACATTTCTTTCAGGGATTGCTGTTTTTGAGAAATAAGCATATAGTTCAGTATTAGTATTATTATTATTGTGAAAACCAATCCCATGTCAGTTTTGAGTGTTTTTTGTTGAAGCCATAAATTGCTTGTTTATTGCAAAATCTGATAATAGTTGTGTGTGACCTTCATGATTCAGTGTTTTGCGTACAAGTTACATTTAGATAACATCTTTTGATTTTTAAATCTGCTTCTTATGCCCCCGGTAGGGTGGCATATAGCAGTTGAAATGTCCGTCAGTCCGCCTGTGCTTCCTTCCGAAAACTTTAACATTGCTCACAACTTTTGCAATATTTAAGATAGCAACTTGAAATTTGGATTGCATGTGTATCTCATAGAGCTGCACATTTTGAGTGGTGAGAGGTCAAGGTCAAGGTCATCCTTCAAGGTCAAAGGTCAAATATATGGCTTCAAAGTGGCGCAATAGGGGGCATTGTGTTTCTTACAAACACATCTCTTGTTTTATCCATAAAGTGGCTACAACATGGCAGTTAATATTGTTTGTCGTGTGTTGTTTGAATATAATTGATAGTAACTCCCCCCAGTGGCAGGGTGAGAGTGGCACCCGTACAAAAATATTAAGCAGAATCCACCAGGAAATAAGACGGATTCCGCCCTTAATATGTGAAAAAATAAGTTTTTCCTGCTAGTACTAGGTGGATACGGATTATTTTTTTTAAACGCCTGAGGGAATTTGAAAATCCGTCTAAGGCTTAGTAGGAAAATAGAATTAATTAGACGGAAAATGAGGGCAATATTTTTTTCCGTGTAAGAAAGGCGGAAAAAAAAACTTTTCTTTCTATGATAACTGGAAAAAAAACACTTAAAAACATTTGTATGATGTTCTTAGACGGATTCTTGACTTAGTCTCTTTGGCTAGACGGATTTTTGGTCTTAGAAAATGTTTCTAGGAGGAATTTCAGGATTTTTAAAGAGAATTCTAAATTGTTTTTAAACTTACATTTTACATATAACTCATAATTCCTATGCACATAATATTATGTAGATATATAAAACACTTTTTTTATTTACATTAAGCTTTAAACACAATCATTGTTTTTAGCCAAAATAATTACATACATCCCAGCTATACATTTTCCGTATTAAAGCATGCAGAAAAGGAGTAAAAGTATGAAGAAATATGTGGAATAATGCGGAAAAAGACTGAAAAAATGCGGACATTTGATTTTTGTATGAGATTGCGGACAAATGTCCGCATAATTTGTCCGCATATTGTTGCGGACATTTGGTTTTTATATGCGGAAAGTAGATTTTTGTATGCGGAAAGCTTAATGATTTTGTATGCGGAAAATACACTTTTATATGCGGAAAATTAGGACTTAGTTTATTTCAGGCTATTTCACAGTCAGATGTGTGCTGAAAACACTTTGTCATTTTTGACGATGCTGGAACAGCGTCGTCCAAGGTTTCATAACCAGTAGAAAATTTTCTCACAATGGCGGCCTATGTAAAAGACCGAGCCAGTCCGATTGAGATAACTCGATTTTTCAGTTACTTCCCTTTTGCATTCGCCACTGCGTAGGAGATTGCTCGTCATTGATTACATTCTCCTAGCAGAGTTGTCGTTCGTGTTTCAACATTCAACAATGGCTGCCCCCATGAGAGTCTCGAGTTAAAACTTTCTTACTGCATAAATTGGCTTGTTTCGCTATTTAGAAGCTGTCATTTATGATATATGAATTATTTATTCACTAAATCTCCGCTAATGACAACAAAGAATGGAATTTGAAGGATATATTCGATGTGAATGGATCACTTTCTATGGCTTCGCCCATGAGAGACTTGATAACACTCGTGTCAAAACTTTCTTACAG